>NW_017728909.1:70218945-70250564 GCF_001723895.1 Crocodylus porosus
GTAAAGAAATTCTTCCTTATGTCCAGCCTGAAATGGTCTTGCAGGAGTTTAAAACTGTTCAACCCTGTCATCCCTTGAAGTGCTCTGGTGAACAACCGTTCTCCCAATCCTGGTGAACACCCATTACAAACTTATAGGTGGCTGTCAGATCACCCCCAAGCCTGCACTTTTCCAGGCCGAAGAGTCCCATAGCTCTCAGCCTGTCATTGTAAGGTCCTTTTTCCTGACCTCTGATCATGCGCGTGGCTCTTCTCTGGACTCTCTCAAGCTTCTCCACATCCTCTTTGAATTGTGGAGCCCAAAACTGAATGCAGTCAATACTGTTAACTATGAAGATGCAACAGCAAAAGCTGTTCAGGGCCTCTAACACCCAGCCACGTAATGATCAATTAAAGCCCTTGGGGCTCCAGCTACAGTGTTCTCAGTAACCAGATAGCTACATTAAATCTAGCTCAAGTATGCAATTGTAACTCCACTGGCAGTATGGACATACCCAATGGCATGTAAGAAGCCCAAAGGGCCTGATCCAAACCCTATTGACTTTCCTGGATGCAGGATTAGGCCCCAAGTTAATCTGTTTGGAAGCTGTATATCTAACCTAATAGAAAAGATACTGCAATATGTGATGTAGGAGAACAGTGTCCCTCAAGTATTATTCCAAAAAAATCCATATGGATATATGAAGTCCAGATTATTTGTTTTTATTAAACTTCTTAACTGCAAGTCTATGTTAAAGGAAATAAATATTCATAGCCTTAAATAAGGCTTTGTAGATTATCTATTGAATAACTTCCTTGAAACTCTGAAAATACTTGAGATGAAACTCAAAACTTGGGTCTGCATATGGGGGGACTTCAAATATGTAGAAATTACTGTATTTGAAAAATGAAAGCTATGGATATGGCTTCATGTGTTAGATGGTATTAAGACTAAGATTGCAATGACAGTTTCAACTGAATACGGCACTCTCTTGATGAGCGTAAAAGAGTTGAATATTTAGGTGGAAATCTGTACATCAGATTGGAGCACAATGACAAGCAGAATTCAGTGGAGAGCATTATTGGACTAGCTCTTTCATATGGAAAAATGTAATAAGAAAGCTATTTTTTCTTACAAAGGAGAAGATTAGGCTCAAATCTCTAGCTGATGAATAACAGTTAACTGGAACAATACCAGTTTGTACCAGCTGAGGATCTGGCCCTTAAATTTGACAGGAATAGGATGAATACAATACTGAATGGTGTACACTGGCCTGAGAGGTCAATTGCTTACAAGATAAAGTGTGAAGAGGTGTGATGCCTGAGTGACAGACCTGTAGTAGCAGAACCTCACCCTATGTGCATTCAGTTATACTGACAAAATTGTGCTTTTATCAATAGAACTTGTTTCATTCAAGGATGGTCAATACAGCTGCACTGGGAAAATTACAGCTTTTCTGCTTAACCTTTGTCTACATGGTACTAAATAGTACTCCAATACAGCTATACTGGGAAAGTGCCCTTTGTGTAGACATGCCCTTAGTGGGCACTGTGGCAGTCCTATCCTTCGGAATATCCTATTTTACTACAGAACAGAATGTACAAGGAAATCTTTGAACAAAGCAATGCATTTATCTTGAGATGCTAGTAACATCATAGAGCACTCAAACTCCACTTTGCAGTTGATTATGATTCTATCAGAAGTTACAGAAATCCCAGTTGTACGTGAGGCACTGTAATTCACAATTGCTTTATTGTTTATGTTCCATTAAACACCTTGCGCTGTCAAACATACCTTACACAGACAACATGAACAAAACTGGAGATCAAAAGTTCTGTCTCAGCATCATATCAATGAAGCGATGTTGTTGTTGCCAAGATACATACGGTTTCTATGTGTGTTTCACCTTATAAAAGCTAACTATTCTCCTCCATTAGTCCTAGCCGGGAGATAGGCTTACCTCATTAGTTCAGATTTGTTAACCCATTTATCATCACAGTTCAACACTCAAACTGGACCAAAGCCATCGTTCTGCTCCTCACACTTACATTCCCAAGAAACAGATATTCTATACAGTTTTGGACTTTATGTTACTGGTGTAGGGAAACAGTATCATCACTTTGGTATGTTATATTCGGGTGCAGAAAATACAATGTGATAATGAGGAAAACTGCAAGGAAAAATGATTATCTCCTTGTTAATCATTTCATATTGTCAAGTTGACCAAGGTTGCAATTTTCCTTGGAGAACCAAAAGAGATTTCAAAAAGGTGCACAAACTATCTTCGACTGGGTTATATTAAACTGAAATAATAAAGAGCTAGTTAACCCTTGACATTTCTGTGTTACTCTTTAATCATCCTACCACTGTTTTATTTTCACCATGCTATTTTGCTTACGTAAAAGGAATCAACTGTGTTTTTTGCTGTGTTCAGAAGCGTGCTGCATGTATTATGTGTATCACAATATCTCTAGTATTGTATTCTATTTCATCCTGATTTATCAGGAAGTGTAATCAGATTAACAGACTGATTTATTTTGCCTGAATATAACTATCCTCTGTTTCTCAAACAGTGACACAAAACATGAAGTGTTTTATTGGAACAGGTGTACTTTAACTACCAGCATGATACATATGGCTCTAATCTGCTTTGCTGACCTCCTGTATTTTATTTAGATTTTGGCAGGTATGATTTCAGAACAGCATTCATCTTAGTATGGCACTTTCTGGAATTACTCAAACACATTCCTCTTTTCCATGGCAAAATGTTTCCAAATGATGATTCCCTTCCTAAACCACATACTTAGCTAGCTTCAAGGAATTTAGCTGCAAAATGCCTGTGTCCCTCAGGGGCTTCCTGAGTGTAATGCTAGCTGCTTTCTTCTAGGTGATAATTTCCAGCAGGCCAAGATTGTTTCTCTTAACTGTGATTTGCCAAGTAAAAGCCAGCTTCAGTAGGCTTCATCTGCAGGTTGCTACAGTCTGAATCATCATATATGATTATCCTGGTACAACAAGGACAAGTACAGAGTGCTGCACCTACGGCGCAAAAATATCCAGCACACCTACTGGCTGAGAAGTGACCCTTGCAGCAGCATAATAGTTTCAGTCATAGTCCATGATAAACATAAGCCGTCAAAGTGACGAACTCATCAGCAAAGCTAACCATACTTTATCACGCATCAGCAGATGCATGACAAATAAAACCAAGGAGGTGATACTTCCCCTCTATGCGGCATTGGTCAGACTGCAGTTGGAGTACTGCAGTTGGCTGTACTTCAAGAAGGATGTTGAAAGATTGAGAGGGTCCAGAGGAGGGCCATTTGTATGGTTAGAGGATCCCAGGACAAGCCCTATGAGGAGAGACTGACAGACCTGGACCTCTTCAGCCTCTGCAGGAGAAGGCTGAGAGGTGATCTTGTGGCTGCCTACAAATTCTTTAGGGGGTTGCAGCAAGGGATCAGAGATGCTCTGTTCACCAGGGCACCTCTTGGGGTAACAAGGAACAAAGGTCACAAACTGACAGAGAGCAGAATTAGTCTAGATATCAGGAAAAAACTTCTTCATAGTAAGGGTGGCCAAAATTTGGAATGGGCTTCCAAGGGAGGTGGCGATCTCCCTTACCTTGGGGGTTTTTCAGAGAAGACTGGATAGGCATCTGGCTGGGGTCATCTGATCCCAGCACGCTTTCCTTCCTAGGCAGGGGATCAGACTCAATGATCTGTTGAGGTCTCTTTCAACCCTAGCATCTATGAATCTATGGTGTCACTGAGCCAAATCTGACTCTGGCTTATGCTCTTTGGGACAACAGGGTGAAATATGGGTGACCAAGTCCTTTGTAGGTTTTCCTATTTTCTGTGTGTCAAAAATGAGAATGAATTCTAAGCTAGATGTTCAATTGACATAAATTATGCATATCATAATATTCATGGATTTCATAGATTTCATAGACATTAGGGCTGGAAGGGACCTCAGGAGATCATCGAGTCCAGCCCCCTGCCCAAAGGGCAGGAAGTCAGCTGGGGTCATAGGATCCCAGCAAGATAAGCATCCAATTTACTCTTGAAGGTGTTCAATGTAGGTGTTTGAACCACCTCCGCTGGCAGACTGTTCCAGACCTTGGGGGCTCGGACAGTAAAGAAATTCTTCCTTATGTCCAGCCTGAAACGGTCTTGCAGGAGTTTGTGACCGTTCGACCTCGTCATCCCTTGGGGCGCTCTGGTGAACAGACATTCCCCCAGATCCTGGTGGTTACCCCTGATAAACTTATAGGTGGCCATCAGATTATATTATATCATAACTTAAGAAGCCCATTGTTACAAGTTATCATTTAGAGGAAGTTCTTGTTGGGAATACATTATTTCTCCAGTCTACTCTGTTGAGATTGTTTTTGACTGTGAGTACTCCTGTTTAGCCTATCCCTACTCTGTTCCTTTTGTGCGTTAAATGATAGTTTATAATCCAGCTGCTGCAATGCTACTCAGAGGTGCAGCATTCCTGTGCATCTTCACTGCAGTGTCAAATACCTTCTGTGACAGCAGAACCCAAAAGCCAGTGAAGGCATGTAAAGATGCTCTCATGCCTTCAGCTGGATGCCACTCTCCATTCAGTAGCTGATGCCCTCCCAGTGTATATTTTGTACTCTGGCAACACAGCTGCTGAGCAGAGCCATCTACAAACAGAAGCACACGGGTTTGCAATCTTTCTGTAGGATAAAGGGCGGGAAGTAGAAGCTGCTGTCTGATGCCAGAAGTTCAGGTGCCAGAGGCAGCTAAGTGTAGACATAACAATACCACTGTCTTAGGAATGGTTAAACTCACAACTCTGTCTTTGTCCCTTGTCTTTGTGCTCTCTCCGACTGGTAAGCATCATTAACAATGCTACTCCTAAGTAATTTTTTAACTCAAAATATGATAGGGGTCAGTTTTACTAGCTCTGCAGAAAACAGAAGGGAGGAACGCTTTATATTTCTCTCTTTCTACTTGTTATACGTCAGTGCAGGATTTGACTTTGTTCAAAGGAGCCTGCAGTTGGCTGATCAAAGCAGTGTCGCTGCCTATTAGTATTTCCATCTTTTGTTATTTCCTGACTCTGGGTGAACTCACTACATTGTTTTGGCAGCTCTTTGACAACTGTCCATGCTCTCTTCTTGCCAACCCTTGCTCAAAGAAGGATGTTTCTAATACAGCTAAAATATTTCAGGGCCTGTGGCCTCCTCTTGTGTATTGAGCACCAATGTGTATGGGTTTACTTTGTTTTCTTGCCTTTTTTTTTTGGCATGGGAACACATTATGTCTTCACCAGCTATTACTCTGCTATTACCTTGTCCCTTTGATGCCTACTTTTCCATATATTTGATCCCTCCGGCCTTATACAGTAGGTAGAGATGTTACACTTAGTGCATGATAAGCATGCAGACAGCACTTTAAAGCCGTAACAGAACAGAGGTTCACAGCATTTAAAGGTTTTTAAAAATGGTGGATCCTACTCTAAGTTAACCCTCTATGGATGTGGTATCAGACAAAGCACTTTTCGTTAGAGTGCTCTTGGAACATCTGTACCACGTCCATCATGCTTCAATATAGGCTAGATATCAGGAAGCACTACTTCATGGTCCGGGCAGCTAGGATCTGGAACCAACTTCCAAGAGAAGTGGTGCAGGCTCCTACCCTGGGGGGTTTTAAGAGGAGGTTGGATGAACACCTTGCTGGGGTCATTTGACCCCAATACTCTTTCCTGCCATGGCAGGGGGTCAGACTAGATGATCTGCTCAGGTCCCTTCCGACCCTAGAAACTAGGAAACTATAGGGCACATTGTGCTGCCATCCCAGGGGCCCCTTGTCGAGCAGCTTGCTAGCTGGGTGGGCACCAGCCCTGCTGTGTCCCCAGGCTGTCACAAAGAGGAGACAAACAAGGCTCTGTCTCCTTCCTGCAGCTGGGCAGGAGGTTGGGGAAATGCAGTCCCAGCCATGCAGATCCACACACTGCCAAGCTTTCAATGGCTCTTGGTGGGGGCCAGGCCTGGGCAGCAGAGTCTCCTTTTCCCCAACAGACCCAGTTCTTAGCATGGTGAAAGTCCAAGCTGGGCAGCCCCATACTGCAGTTTCTGGCTGCTGTTGTCAGAAGGCTTGGGCAGGAGGGGTGGGGGAAAGCACCCCCCCCCCATGGGGCCTCTACCACAGCTTTCTGGGTTGGGTCCATGGAGCAGGGGGCTCCCTTCCCCCTGCCCTGGCCTCTTTACAGTTGCAGCCGGGAGCTGCAGCATGGAGCTGCCTGGCAGCTTTTCACCATGTGAGGAACTGGGGACGAAGGGAAGGGTACTCCTTGCTGCAAGCCCCCCCCTCCCCCCGGGCTTGCTGGCTGGTTTCTTGGGAGGGGAGCAAGCTGAGTCTGCGCGGCAGCACACATGTTCCCTTCCGTCCTCAGTCCCAGTTCCTAGCATGGCAAAAAGCTGGGCCAGACAGTCCCACGCTGCAGCTCCTGACTTCATCTGTCAAGAGGCTGGTGCGGGGGGCAGAGGGAGGGACCCTCCTGCCACACAGACCCAACCAGCCCCTAGCCAACAAGCTGCGTGTGTGGGGGGGGTCACCGCAGGGAGCTCCATTTCCCCCCTCCCCTCCCCTCCCTCCCAGCCACTGCCAGCTAATGGCGGAGCTGGGGCTGGGGCTGGGGCTGGGGCTGGGGCTGGGGCTGGGCCTGGGCCTGGGCCTGGGGCTGGAGAGAAGGGTGACTCCACCAGCCCCCTGGGAGGTGCGTGAGAGTGCTCTCAACCTGATGGCCTTGGTCAGTGCAGGCAGGAACAAAGCCCCCATCAAACAGTGAATGTCTGTTTGTTTCATTCCCACTTTAACTTACAAAACTTCAAGTAAAGTACAATATTTAGAGTGCTTCTATCAGGGGCTTTTTGAATGTCTTTACTTAGCCATAGTTTATGCTGCTGAACTCACAGCTTAGGTTTTTATTTTTTTGTTTTTTTGTTTTTGGTTTTTGTTGATGTTGTTCAAGACACTATTGTTGTGGCTGTTTAGGAAGATTTGTTTGCCTCAGCTGCCGACGTTGCTACATCATTTTCAGCACCAGTAGGGGGTGGAATTGACATATTACCATTCACACTAATAACTTTTTCTCGTGCTGCCTGTTGTTGATCCTGATTACACAGCATATTCTTGTGGTCTGGGAAAACCATACAAACTAGCATGGTGTGGATTCCTGCAAGATTTCTTCATCAAATTATATGTCTAAGGCCTTTATAAAATATTCACATAGTTCTCTCAATCCATCAAAGTATTACACATCTGTGTAAACAGTTGGCTCACTGGAAAGGATGTATATCTGCTGGACTCATACCAATATGAACACACTTTCACACCCCATATATCCCAGTCTGTAATTTTGGCCAAAAGGAAGAAATCTTATCCCTCTTTGGCAAAGTCATGAATTTGCTTTGGGCAGAAATCTCCAGAAGAAAATGACAGGTTTCAACTTTACAATAGTTCTGCTGTTAATGTTCCCAAAAATACTGGGATGATGAAGATTTTGCTGGTTCTGCCCTTAGGGAGGTTTTTGGGGGTTTTATTGTTTTTTTAATAGTTCAACTCACAGTTTCCAAGAGGCCCTTCTTAAATCTGTTCACCACCTTCTGTTCAACAAAGCAGCAAAGATACATCACCCAGCTAAAAAATGCTGGCAAACTTATCCTGCCACTGTTATTTCATGTTTTGCTTTATAACCTAATGTATAACACCATAAGATACCACCAATCTGCTCCATTGCGAGCCTTAGGTCTCTCAGCTAACATTCTAGCTTGAATCTTCTGTTTTGCTGTTATTTTAAAATATCCTTCCCCTTTCTGTTTTATTTGCAGGGGGGATCATTTCACCTGCTCTCTGCTTTTTCTATTATTTATATTTTAACCAGTGTATTGAATTTTGTGAGGGACTGATAATAAAGATAACATCAAGACAATACAAATGGCCTTTCAGGAGTTTACTGTTATTACACTAACAAAATGTCATACAAAGGACAAAAGTTCTGAGCTAATTTTATATACTCTGAGATGAGTATATAAAATTTAAATGATCAATACAATATAAAGCTATTTCTTATTATTCAGTCCACACCTAATAGGCTATGACATCTTTCCCTTGTTTTGCAAAATATTTTTCTTATGTCAAGGCTAGATGCTTGCCACAAGCAATCCAGTTGAAATCAACAGGACCATGCAAGGTACAACTCTTGGAACTACAGTTAGTAGGAGTAAAATAACATGTCCTTAAGTGAGTAGCTTATTTGTCTTCTTGCTTCAGGTAGCTACATGTGAATGTATATTTTCTCTGAGATGGACTACCAGTAGAATGGGAAAAATAATTTTATAAGGCTACACACTTTTGCAAAAGTGTTGACCTCTGGGATGAAATTCTGGCCCCATTAAAGTTATTAACAAATCTTCCACTGATTGTAATGTGGTCAAGTTTTTAACCCTTCCATTCCACTCCACTTCTATGCCTGCTTTTCATCTGAGGCAAGCTGTGTTATTTCCTGGAAATTTTTTTGCCTGGATTTTCTTCTGTCACCAACGTTGGTTTGATATACACCAGTACGTAACAATCACAAGCAATTTTCAACATCAAATGCTGCAGGAGAGGAACTCTCCTTTAAAAGATCAAGGTTTTAGCATATTTATGATATGTTCTTCCAAGAAATATTAAACTTCTGGGGTTCAGGGAGAGGATTCTTTAAAGATGCTTAGCATGTCAGGAACTGGCTTTATTTCAAAAATAAAGTGCATTACTGCCACATTAACTGTTATTTGTTATTTCTTTGAGTGTCAAGCTTGTTAGTTTTTATTGTCCTTATGTTTGTGCTGTTCCTTCTACAACTGTAAAGGACCATGATATATGATAACAGGGTGCTATAAATTAATAAATAATAATAATAACTGTCCCCATAGGCATCTACATTTTATACAAAATGAACAGTCTACAGTGAGTGGCTTTTTTACCTTTTCTCAGATGTCATTTTTATTACGTGGAAGCCAATGGAGGGCACAAGTGATAGGGCAAGAGCTGGGGCTGCTATCTGTTTCTATTTAATCTATAATTTCAAAATGATTACTATTTGAATCTGGCTAGTGAGCAGTATTTGATGTGACTGCTAAAAGCAGGGCACAACTGCCTGCTCACTACTGCTGTCTTCACTTCATGCCATCAGCTAGTGTCTGATAGCTTTTTGAGCATATTACAAGAAAATCTGGGTGAGAGGCTGCCAGGTCCTTGTTTGTGCTATGAAAGTAACTATGTTAAGCTAATTTTTTTGGATGTGGTTTTTGGTGGTATTACTTAAACAAATGAGTTCTGCTATTTTGCAGCTGGGCCAGAAACTAATAATTTTTTTAATAGGTTGGTAGAAACAGTGGTGTCCTTGGGCCATTGGGCCACTTTTAATTTATAATTTTGTATGCACCTCAGTTAAAATGGCAAAAGTGCCCTAGAATTATATGGGAGCATTTCCAGCTGAAATGAACACTAACCAGCAAATCATAAAGCATGTATCTAAGTTGCAATTTCACCTTGGGTTAACTGTGTATAAATTACCAAAGGCTCATTTGGTCCACCTGTACTGAATAATGATCATAATTTGAGCATTATAAATCATCAATCTGCATAGAACAGGTATCAAAATGGAATATAAAAGCAGATTTCACTAACTAGGATGTGTCTGACACAAAACTAACAGCCGTACTTTTTAAACTTGGTAATATCTACACATACTCCATTAAGGAGAAAGTGGGGAAATCTATAGAATCTAGTAGAGTGAGGAAAATTGAAACATAAAAATCAAGGATTTAGGAAAGAAACCTTAATAGCATAGGCTGCGGAAGGGGGTGGCCACCTGTCCCATGGCCTGACCAACTTTTAGCATGTTAATTTATATAACTCACAAATGCACAATTGTCATTCCAGTTAAAACTGTATAGCTAGTTTTTTAACTGCAAAGCTAGCTAAATTAACGTGCTAAAAGTTGGTTGGGCCATGGCCCGGGTGGCCCACCCCATTCTGCGGCCTATGCTTAATAACATCAGTATAACAGTCAATATAAATAAGGTATACATTCAAACAATAAAAGAACTTGTTAATCATTTAGGGCTACATGAATTTAAATTCTCATTAAGTCAATGGAAGGATTGCCTAAGTAAGGATCACAGTATTTTCCCTTAGGGGGTTACATAGAATAGCACCCTACATGATCAACATCAGGTTTGACACTTAATTTTGCCAGAACTTCTCCTTGGGTAAGCTTTCAAAAAATCTGGTAAAGTGTTAATCTCCCATAGGTATAGGGAAAATTCTTCAGCTTCCTTTTATTTGAAGGTGTTTTCAAGAAGAATATGAGGAATGCAACAATAATTTGAATTAAAAAATAGTTTATAATTTTTTAAACAAAAGACTTCACTTTACCTTCATTATTATTTGTAAGAGAAAATTTGGAGTCAAAACGAGAGTCTGTTTCTCATCCATGCAAAGGAAATGCTGTGTGACCTTGCCATGTCACTTTACCCCTCATCTGTAAAATGAGAAAAATAATACATGTAATATCGCTTACTGGTAATTCAGTGTCAGCAGCCATTTCTCTGTTCAAGGATGATCTCTTCTGTGGTTCATTGGTGGCTGTCAGACTCTAGGTGACATAACTCTGGGAACCATTGGGACATACCAGCCTCTCTACCATTACAAGGTCTCAGTCCATGGAGATGTACTGGTCATTACCTGACTATTGGAGTAACGGATTGCTGTTACCAGCACCAGGCTGCCCTCCTTGCTTTACAGTCTGAATGCAAGTGTTGCTATTCTTAGTTTTATGCCCCTTAAGACACAGGTCCTTAAAGGTATTTAGGTGCCTAACTTTCAGTTGAAATCAATGGCAGATAGGCACCATAACACAGTTAAGAATATGGGCCCAAATTACTTAGAAAGTAAAGCTCTGTTTTCAGAACAAAGGCCATTGGCAAACATTACATAACCAATTTATCATGCCTTAAGGAGTAACCTGGCCACATGTTCATGCAATGAATGGCACAATAAAACACAGAATAAGCCAAAAAGTATTAGACAAAATATGTGCAATAACTGTGTGGCTGGTCCCCATCATGCCTTACATTGAATGTGGCCAGTGACTGGAATTTGCAACCTCCAGAGCACACCAGCGCAAAGGGCCCTGACGTTCTCCAGAGGTCAGGAGCTTTAATCAGATGACCAGCACTTCCAATGCTGAGAGCACACCAGAGCTCCTCATGGTGCCAATGTGCTTCTATTGCTAAATCAGCTGACTAGCACTCCAAGACACAGATGTACCAGGAACTCAGCTTGCTACTTGATGCTGCAGGGGGTGCCTGGGATCTGATCCCTGACCCCACAGTTACAGACTCATAGTATCATAGAGTCATAGAAAGTTAGAGTTGGAAAGGACCTCAGAAGGTCATCTAGTCCAATCCCCTCCTCAAAGCAAGACCACCCCCAACTAGATCATTCCAGCCAGGGTTTTGTGACCCTGGGCCTTAAAAACCTCCAAGGATGGAGATTCCACCCCCTCTCTAGGTAACCTGTTCCAGTGCTTCACTACCCCCCTAGTGACAAAGTTTTCCTAATATCCAACCTCTTTGTTCTGTCATCTGCCAGCACTGAAAACAGTCTAGCTTCATTCTGTTTGGAACCACCCTTCAGGTAGTTAAAGGCTGATGTCAAATCCCCTCTGTCTTCTCCAAATTAAATTAACTCAGTTCCCTCAGCCTCTCCTCACAAGCCATGTGCCCCAGCCCCTGAACCATTTTTGTTGCTTTCTGCTGGACTCTTTCCAGCTTGTCCACATCCTGTCTATAGTGGGGGGGCCCAAACTGGACACAGTACTCCAGATGTGGCCTCACCAGTGCAGAATAGAGTGGAATAATTACTTCCATCAATCTGCTGGCAATGTTCCTATGAATGCCAGTCCAGTGTACTGTTAACCTTCTTGGCAACAAGGGCACAGTGCTGACTCATAGCCAGCGTATTGTCCACTATAACCCTCAGGTCTTTTTCTGCAGAGCTGCTGCTTAGCTAGTCAGTCCCCAGGCTGTAGCGGTGCACAGGATGCTTCTGTCCTAAGTGCAGGACTTTGCACTTATCCTTGTTGAATCTCATGAGACTTTTTTTGGTCCAGTCACTCTGGATCCTAGCAATATCCTTTAGCATATGTACTACACCTTCCAGCTTGGTGTCATATGCAAGGTTGCTGAGAGTGCAATCCATCCCATTTTCCAGATGGTTAATAATGATATGGAGCAAAACTAGCCCTAGAACTGACCCCTGGGACACTCCACTTGATACCAGCTTCCACTTAGCCATTGGGCCGTTGATTACCGGCCCACCAGATGTCAGGGTGAATGAAGTCCCCCAGCATCTGTCACTAGGTTGCTTCCCCATTCAGTAAGGGACCCACTTTCTCTGACCTTCTTTTTTTTTGCTAATATGCTTATAAAAACTCTTCTTGTTACCCTTCACGTCCCTTAGCAACTGCAACTTCAGTTGTCCTTTGGCCTTGCTGACTTCATCCTTTCCTACCCGAGCAATATTCTTATACTCCTCCCAAGTTGTTTGTCCAAACTTCCACTTCTTGTAAGCTTCCTTTTTGCGTTTAAACTCAGTGAAGCATGGGTGTCTGGTACCTCTTGAGTCCAGGGAGGCATGTGCCCCCCCGACACCAGTCAGTGACTAGGAGGGGGTCCCCTGGTGGTCGAGCCAACTGACTGCAGCTGATCACACTCACCATGAAAGCGGCCACACTGCTTCCAGAAGTCCCGTGGCCACTTCTGGAAGTGGTGCGGATGCTTTTTCTGGCAGCCTTGCTCTGCAGCTAGCACTCATGGGGGGGGACACTGCTGCTCCCACCTGACCCTCTACCTGCTGGCTAAACAGGGAGGGTGGTCTGGCAGGGGGGTGCACCAGTGCTCTCAGGGGGTGCACATGCACCCCCGTCTACCCCCTATGTGTCGCCCCTGCACTGAAGATTTCTCTACTAAGCCAAGCTGGTTACTTGCCACATTTACTATTCTTTCTGCACATCAGGATGGTTTGTTTCTGTGCTCTCAGTAAGGTTTCTTTAAAATACAACCAGTTATCGTGGACTCCCTTCCCCTCCATCCCCCCCAACTGACCTCCCAGGGGAACCTGCCCATCAGGTCCCTGAGAGAGTTGAAGTCTACTTTTCTGAAGTCCAGGATGTATACTTTTCTGCTCTCCATCCTTCCTTTTGTCAAGATCCTGAGCTCAATCATTTTGTGCTGCTCAACTTGCTATCCACTTGTATATCCCCCCCCAATTCATCCTTGTTTGTGAGCAGCAAATTAAGAAGAGCATGGCCCTCAGTTGGTCTCTCCAACACTTGCACCAGGAAGTTGTCTCCCATACTCTCCAAAAAACATCTTGGATTTCCTGTGTACTTCTGTATTGTGCTCTCAGCAAATGTCAGGGTGATTGAAGTCCCCCATGAGAACCAGGGCCTGTCATTTGGAAACTTCCGCTTGTTATCTGAATAAAGCCTCATGTACCTCATCCTCCTGGTCAGGTGGTCTATAGCACACACCCACCATGACATCACCCTAGTTGCTCTCCACTCTAACGTTAACCCAGAGACTTTCAACAGGCCTATCTTTAGTTTTATACAGGAGCTCTGAGCCATCATAAAGCTTTTTACATACAGCACAACTCCTCCTCTTCTTCTCTGCCTGTCCTTCCTGAACAGTTTGTACTCATCCATGACAGTGCTCCAGTCATGCTCGCTCTCACCAAGTCTCTGTTATTCCAATCATATCATAGTTCCTTGAATGTGCAAGGACTTCCAGTACTTTCTGGTTATTTTCCAGGCTCTGTGCTTGTGTACAGACACCTGAAGTGACTAGCCAATTTCCCTACTTTCTCAGGAAAAATGAGGCCTTCCTTGTTGCCCTCTCCTGCTTCTGCTTCCTCCAGGTCCCATTTTTCCTCACTTACCTCAGGGCTTTGGTCTCTGTCCTTCAGCCAATCTAGTTTAAAGCCCTCATCATTATGTTAGAGAGCCTGTCTGCAAAGATGTTCTTCCCTCTCTTCATCAGATGGGTCCTGTCTCTTCCTAGCAAGCCTTCTTCTTGGCACATCCCATGGTTGGACAAGCCCAATCCCTGCTGGTGACATCACCTGTGCAGCCATGCATTTATCTGAATGATGCGTCTGCTCCTGCCTGGGCCCTTCCCCCAGACTGAAAGGATTGAGGAAAACACAACCTATACCCCTGTCCCTTCACCCTTGCATCCAGAGCCCTGTAGTCACTCCTGATCTGCCCAGGGTCACCCTTGGCAGTACCACTATTATTTCACCCCTAGCAGTGCCACTATTATCCTACCAATATTATGTCATGTTTTGCTTTATAACCAAATGTATAGGTTATGCATGGATAGGCCCACATGGATGAACAGTATGGGGTAGCATTTAGAGGGTCAGACGTGTCTTGGTAATCCTTCCACAGCATCTCAGATCCAGTCTCCAGGCAAGCAGCAGATGTCCTGGGACAACAGGTCAGACTGGCAGATGGATCCCTCCCATCCCCCACAGAAGGGAGTCTCCAACCACCACCATCCATCCCTTCCTCTTTGTGCCAATGGTTTTGATTCTCTCCACCTTGGGGATTTCTGGCCTGGCCTCTTCCACCAATAGAATGCTCTTTTCCTTTTATGTTGCTAGGCCTCCATATCTGTTCTCCAAGCAAAACTCTGCATGTGGGGATGACAACTTCTTCTTGCTGCCGCAAGATACAAGCTTCCAGCTTCCAGAGGGAGTCCATGCCTTCTTCTTTTTCTAGCACTTTCTCTGGCAGTCCTTCCTTCATAGTCCTAGAGGTTTCATCTAGCATGGAACTGGTAAAGTCATCATGGAGGAGAATGCTTCAAAGCCTTGCTACCTCCTCTTGTTGCACTTTTGCCTTCTGCCTGAGAGACACCACAAGCAGGCACCATCAACATTGCAGGCACTCCCCCACCTGGCTGATTCTGGAAGGACTCTTTAAGCTGCAGTCTGCACAGCACCAAACCAGGACCTGGGTGGAAGCCTAAATGGTGTGAGGTCCTGCCTGGACAGGCGCCTCACGGGTGGAAGCAAGGTACGAGCTGGAAGTGGCAATGACATTCTCCAGCCATGCCTCTGGGTCTTCTAATCTGCCTATCACTTTGTGCCTGTCTTTCCAAGCAGACCTTCCCTAGCAAATTCCTCCATAGCTGGCCTGTTTGCTGTTCCTTGATCTGAAGGGTTCCCTTTTGCCTGCAACCTCTTCCTTCAGAGCAAGCTTACAGTTTAGGACTGAGAGAGAGAGAGTTTCCAAGTAAACTCCCCCTCATTCTGGGCTCTAGTTAAACAAGAGACCTAAGTCTTCATCTAGCTGCTGAGTTCTAGCTGCTAAAATAAAACAGTGTTGTTAGACAGTCCTAACTACATATATAAAAAATAATCTTACCTTTCAGGCTCCTTTTCAAAGCGTAGGGTGACAAACTGACCTGTGAACTTCTTCCAGACTGCCCTGTTTGTTTCTCCCCATTCACTGCATGTGTTGCATGGCTGGATGCAAAAATTGTTAGAATTGCAAATCAGGTCCCATCATGCCTTTAACTGAAGATCTGTTAGAGGTCTTAGATGCTTACAAACGGAGTTAGCCAGGAAATAGAACTTCTGCACCCTTCCCCCACTTCAAAGATTTGCCAAACAGGAAGCCCATGAACCTGGGGATACAAGTAGCCAGTTTACCAACCCACAACCCTCAGCTTCTAGACATGACCGTCACATGGAAGTGCTTTTAAAAAAAGTCAGTGGGCACTGATCTGCATGCTTAAGAGTTTAACTGTATTTAAAAATCTGCTGCTTAGGTTCTATACTATTGCGCAGAACAATGCCTACTTACTTTTAAACATCGGAACCTGTCACTTTTAAAAACTTAGCTGTTGAAGTCAAAAAGGCACTCAGGCACCCACCTCAGACTCATACAAAGGCACCACTGCTCAACTCAGCTGCTACGTAATTCTCCCTGTGTTTTAATTCCCTAGTGTCCTAAGTTTCTGCCAGTGGGTTTGCATGAATCTACCTAAGTCTGATTACCATCAAACTGCATCAAGCCCTAGCTCTTATCTAAGTATCAGCAGCACACTGTTTTATGGGAACCTCTTCAACCTTTTGTTTGTCCAATGTCTTCTAATGATTTTCAAATCCACAAAACACAACCATGTTACTGGGTGATATAGGGCCCAGTCCCAAAGATAACACACAGAAAAGTGGGCTGCCCTGCTTAGTATTTTGTAGACTGCTGAAGGCTATGTGCAGAGAACAGGATGATTTTCAGAAAGTCAGCTATACTGCTCATGAACAGCTCTCTGAACTTTCTGGGGAACTGAGCAGTCACTTTTTATATAAAACTAATATAGAGATTTTTATTTCTCTGGACAGTTTTCATCTAGAATTCACTAAAAAGTAAATTTTACCTTAACCAATTCAGTATTCTGTACCATGAATCTGAGTACCAGCAAATGTAGAGCTAGCTGATTTCAGCTCTCCCACACCTGTCCAGGGCAGAGTAATGAGGACTGGGGATGACTGGGGAGTCTTTGTCCAGTAAGATACCTGATTAAGAAAAGGAGACTTAATAAAAGGAACTTTCTATGAGGGGCAAAGCTTCATACTCTGCTTCTATAGAAATGGCTCAGGCTCAGGTTGTTATTTTTTTTTCAGTAAAAATGTATTATTATAACATAGTCACCTTAAACCTCTATAGCAAAACCCAGGGGAAGCTACCTCCTTTGGTGAAAGGATGCTGCTTGTTAGGTGATTCCCTCTGCTATGTTACCTCTTGGCTAGAAGCTTAAGCATTTTCAGTGACTGTTAAGAGAAAAAGGAAAAATGTCTTCAGGTGCTTGTCCTAAGGCTGTGTTTTATTTCCCTAAGAACAGGATGTTGACTCCTCAGGAAAGCCAGTTTCATCAGTGGAGAGATGCAGTGACATTAGTGGAGAGATGCAGTAAAAAAGTCTTTCCTTGGGAAAACAATGAAGGAACAGGGAAAGCTAAACCTGTGGAAACTTATATCTCCACTTATAAACAGGATGAGAAGCTTAAATGCCCCAAAATTCAGGAAAAAAGAATATTTCTGGGCTTAGGATATAAATAGTTTAAGAGGCTTAACTGTCATAGCAATGTTGGCTCACTGGCCTAAGAAAAGTGGCTGACTGAAATATCTGATGTTGGAAAAGAGCTTTCTTCTCACACCAGCACCAGGTTGTCAAGCACCTTACCTTTGACACTTTCTATTAGAAACAAATGGGCACATTTCATTTAATTACGTTCCTCTAAATGAAGGAAGGAGGGGCATTGGTAGGCTCCACCCCCCCAGCTAAAAACAAGGGCAAGAGTATAAAAAAATTACATTTAATCAATACTTCATATAAAGTCCCTTTTTCTAAATGAACTTTCCAGGTGAATTATTTTGTTCCCTTAAGGAAACAGATTTTTGTCTTGGGGTTGTCTTGATCTATATAGGTGGTGTGATCTGCAGAAGAAATCATTAAAAAGCATTCAATCACTTAATCTGTTTTAACCATTCTCTTTTCTCACCATGCTTCATCAAACAAGAATTAAAACTGATTCTAGAAGTCACAGTAGGCAAAATCCAGAAGAACTGAGAGAGCTGCCAGACTTGATGATCTTAAACAAAATCTAATTAATTAGACATAACGTTTTTCATATAGGCTTCTGACAATGACTTTGCAAAGAAGTAGTTTGAGAGGGTTCCTAATTAGCAACAAAATTAGTGCACAAGCACTTAGGCACTTCAGTTATATCTAAATGCTTTGGAGACACTGTCCTTGCAAGACATCTCAAAATATATAGGTACCTACAAGGGGAAAAAAATTCCCAGATGGAAAGGGTAACTTGATCTTAGGCAGATGTTCTATAAGAAATGCCGCTGTGAGTTCACATCTGACTATGCAAGAGTGGAATGTTACTTGCTTCAGCATCCTAGGGATTTGCAGATCCCAGAGGAATAACTAAACTGGTTTTGGAGAAGACCATTAACAAATTTTACCTTTATCATATAATCTCACAATCTGATAGTGATATTGATTTAGAGGGTCTTGGACATATGGAAATGGTTTAGAAAAAATAAGTCTATTTAGGGGCTTTAAATTTAATAGGAAATGCTTAGAAAGACTTTAGGAAAGAATGAATCCCTGCCAGCCCAGCATTAGTTACAGCTAATGTTTCTGGCTCTGATTTATCTTGTATTAGAGAGAAACTTTTAAAATTTTGAAAATAAAAGTAATGGTAAACTGACAAATATATATACTTTCACATACTTCAGCATAGAAATATTTACCAAATATTTTGAAATCCTGAGATAACAGGTGAGCTCACAAACGTTAATGGAGATGCAAATAAAATTTCTTCCTGAAGAAAGCCATTACTGATGGCATTGTAATGATTCATCTGTGCATACTCTGCATGAGCAATGATAGCTGTATATAGGAATAGGGAACTCAGAGGGTGTAGCAAACCATCCTCCAACCCAGCAATGGTCAGGATTTATTCCTGAAATGATTTATTGCCATAAGGCAGAGGTTCCCAAACTGTGGGTTGCTACCCTAAGTGGGATCACAACATCAGCGGATGGGGTTGTGGGGGTTGGGGGCTGAGAGTTGGGAGTAAAGGACCATGCTGAGGAAATGGGGTCATAAATGGAGGTCATGCTGAGGAAATGTTTGGGAAGTACTGCCATAAGGGCTTTTATCTTCAATAAACTGGGTGTGGATACTGTCTTTGATTGAAAGTTAAAATGAATGTAATGAACTTGCCTTAAAACCTGCTGAATATCCATCCATATGTCAAAACAACCATAAAATAAATGCAGTTTGAAGGCTGGGAAGGTTTATCAGGTCAGAAATGTAATACATCCACAGGGCTTTGTAGGACAAGACCGCATAACACCCACCTTTTCTACAACTGACTTAGGCAGTTGCCTTTGTCTTTCATCTTTATATTAAAATCACTATAACTCCAGTTATGTTTAAGGACAAAAAACTGGGGATTGAAAAGGTGGAAATATATGCCATTAGAAGCTGTTCTGCTTTGACAACCCAATACACTGATTAGGTTACAAAAGACTGCACCTTCAGTAATCAAAAACATTGAGACATAGCAAGATAGCTCCACACCAGAGGTAGTAGCAATGCACAGGGCAGCACTATGTACCCTGGTGCTGGTGGCAGCTATAGCAGCTATTTTTGAGGTGCCACCTCCAGCAAAGGTGGCATCTGTGATTGCTGCCCTGGTCCTTCCCCTCTCTCTCCATAGTTATGCTACTGCTGAAAGGAGACCAAGGTGTGGAGTTAACTAAATACAATAGTGGAGCAATACTAAACAAATCACCGTGCTTGTAACTGTGCTTTGGTTATAATGAATCCTATACTGAAATGAAAACACCAATCACACAGTCTGACCAAGAAAGGGGATATAATGCCATTGCTCATTTTGAGAACTGGGTTTCGTAACTCCTATTGCATATGCAAGCAGTGAGGGGCATGCTTACTTTCGCTCAGTGACTTCACGCAAGCAATGTGAAGTCTGTTCATGTATACCAATATTGACAGGACAGGGATCAGCTGAAAAGAAAAACTGAATGTTACAGGGAGGAAAGAGGTTTCCATAATGAATTTTCCATCGTCTTTTGGTTCTCTAATAAAGATGCCTAAAGACTATTGTGGTCGGAAATTTTTATCATGAAACATTTATACTGAAAACGTAGATAGATTCAATCAGAGGTAGAAAAAAAAACACATTAGGAGTTGAACCAGCAATATTTTAAAGTACTCTGAGGTTCTTATATGTTGTTTTCCTTCCCAATATCTCCCAAAATAAATTTAGCTTCCATTAAAGTTATGACACACAAAAAAGTCAAGATCAGTTTGGGCATGTGTGCAGCCCTATTGACTGTTAATGTACGCCAACACAGATGTGGGTCTAAATGTTAGACAGGAAATTAAGACTTCAGCAGTAGCTCATACAAAGTATTCTCCTAGGGTTCTCCCTCACTTATCTTTTCTTGGATCTAAACAGCAAAAACCAGGACGAAATATCTAAACTATAGGACCAACATGCTACCTAGACCTCTAATGAGTTATACTGCAGACAGAACTTCAGAGCAATGGCAAAATGGTCCAATAGCCACTGTTTGAGAAGTATAAGGTGTGAAATTTGAGTTACAGTAAGGTTATACAAATAATACTGTATGATTCATAAGCAAAGATATATAAAAAAATCATTTTCATGATTAATTTTCTTTTAAAGTAAAATTTCACTGTTTTACAAGAGTGTTGTAATCATGTGATTATATTTTGGTAATATCTTTCTTTTGAAATACAGTGTTTGTTACATTATTCTATTATATTTTAATCTTAAATATACAAATAACAAAAACACGGGAAGTCCATAAAATTAATGAGAGATTCTGTTTCCTTTGAAAATTTTAATAAGTATAAAATCCAAGAGAACTCATACCCGTGATTCCTACATTATTAGCTGCCCTTACAGAAATCTTTCTAAACTTCATTCTTAAAGCTATTTTAATAACAGGTAAAATTATACCTTACAAATTATCCACTGACGTGTGAATTATCAAGACTCACGGCCAGTTTACAGTACTAATTGTTGCTGTTTTGTGTGCTCTTGGTGCATGCAGTCTTTACAAAACAGTTTTTAATGAGGCCATTGCTCTTTTTTATGTTCTGCTCTTAATTCCTTTCCATACTGGTTTAAATTCTAATCAACAACATCATTTACAAAACTATTTTAAAAAGTGAAATAATTGTGTTTGGCTTCAATCCATTGAAGTGCTATTATTTCTCTATTTATTTATTTTTTAATATTTTGTTTCTCAAAAGGATAGATTATTTCTCACGCATTAAATTAAAATTAGTACCTATAATGCTGCACTGTACGTGATAAGTCTTCATGCAGGCCCTGATCCACATTCAACTGACGTCAACAAGGTATAGCATATGGGTTGGAGGAATGGGCATAGGAAAGCTACAGTGTCCCTTGACTGTCTTTAGTGCCATGCTAATCTGAGGACTATTATCTCATGCCAAAGCTATGGGTTGTAGAGAATCAGGGAGAGAATTTGAGCATTGTAACAACCAGCCCCTTGACAACCCTCTCTTTGCTACCCCCAAGATCCATTTGGATGATTTTTTGTATCATCTTGCTTTCTCTATCATTATATATGTAGTCATTTTTTCCTACGAAAAAGAGTAAAACTGCACATACTGAAATTATTGGTGTTCCTCTACAGCTTAAAAAAATACTGGGCTGTAGATTTTAGTTTTATTTTTACCTTACTCTTTCCTGAGGTATTTCCACTAGTTACAGGATCAGACTGAGTGCCTGTTGCTCTTTTGGATTACTTGTTTCCAACCTCATTGCATTACATGTCTTTGTAGATAAACCCCTTATCTGCCCAAGTGTCTCATGTTCTAAGTCATTTTGGATTTTCTTGTCCTCTTCCTTTCTGTTGACTTGGCTCTAGTTTTTTATGAGTTGCAAATATCACTGAGGTACTGAAAGTTTCCTCGTCTAGGACACTGAGCTATAAATTGAACAAAATCAGCCCTAATGCTAATCCATGAAGCATCACTTCATTCACTTTTCTTCATCAAAGACTGTTTGCGTTATTTTCTGTTTTCCTTAGCCAAGGAAATTCTTAATCTACTCAAGAGGATCAAACCCTATCCTGTAGTGGTGTAATTGTAAATTATCTGTGCTGTGTTTTCTCTCTAAGATAAATCTTCAGGCAGAAAAAATAAAATATAAATAGATGGGGGTGGGGGAGTGAAGGAAGAAGGAGAGAAATGTGAAGAATTTTTCTGGATGCTAACCTTTCTAAGATTTAAAGGCTTTGAAAGAGCCCAGTCTCTAAAAGGCCACTAAAAAGAAATGTGATGGGTGCATGTAAATAAGATTTAAAAACATTAGGACTTATAATGATTTACAGTTTGATTTTCTTAAAAAAATACTAGTAAGTACCAGAAATCCCAGTTTTTATAGAAACTCTACACAAGATACTTACTGCAGAATTGCCTAATTATCTCTGTTGTAATACGTCATCATCTACATGTACAGAGCTATTAGCCCAGAGTAAATTAATTAATTCCTCTGTAAGTACTGCCGAACACAAGTACTATGGTGGAGTTATTTATGGTAACACATGTGTAGGCGGTGACTGGGTGGGACTGGCTGGGGCATGAAGGTTTAACAGTACAGGGGCTGCCTGCTGGCTAGCCCCACACTGTAGCACCCTCATGCCCCAGCCTTCCCCTCTGCAGCACATTGAGCCAGACAGAGCAGCTCCAGGTTGCCAAGCTGACTACGCATGGCTTAATGTGCTGCAGTCCCAGACGTGTAAATACAGTGGCTAGGAGCAATGAACTCTGGCATGAACTGCACCTGAGTTTATTACATCACACCAATTTCATGTGTAGATGCACCCAATGTTAAATTCTTATAACATTCTGATTTTAGTAAGATAGCCAACGAAAGTAGATTTAGAATGTTTTAAGTAGTAATGATCTTATTGATGAGAAACAGTGGTCACGTCTACATGTGCATTAAGGCACTTTTTCTAATGCTCATTAAATGTAATACTTCCAATGTGAGGTACTAAAGAAATATGCATTAGGTTGCCTTAATGCACAATAATAAATGCAGTTTTTAAATGATGCTTAATGTGCAGTAGCCTGTTTTCCTGTGTATTGACATAATCACACAATTTTTTTACATGATTCTTAATGCATCATGCACAATGTGCACATTAACGAACACTTGCACACATGCCCAGTAAAAATGAAAATTTAAAAAGTACTTAGGCTAAAACAAAAAGGAAAATTATGAAGTCAAACTTGAATGCTTAATGGTGTCAATTAAAAATATTTATATGTCTAAATAAAGCAGCCTGATTTTTAAAGCTATTTAATAGGTACTTGAATTCTCAACATTTTTCTGTTCTTTTTTGTGTAGCCATTTTTAGATGTGCATGTGTAGATTTCAGCTGAAAGAGCGGGCACTCAAAACTCTGTAAAATCGAAAGACTTCATGTCAGGTATGTTTTAATGGGCCACATATAGACAAATAAGTTTTGAAAATTCTGTAATAAAACATTGAAACTGGTGACTTTGTAGAAGATAATTTGCTTATTAAAACAGAGTTGTAAAAAACTAGGCTAAAACAGAGTTGTTAAAACTAAAAAGACTATTTCTTAATACCCTTAAAGAATTTAGTAAGGTAGATTTTAAACACTACTAATAAAAATAAAACACAAAATGGAGACCTCCTTTATGCGTCTGGCAGCAATGACTTCTTTAATTTACCTCAGATATAAATCTAGACTGAGTGTGACAGAGAGTGTATACTTTTTAATCAAGAGGTTGTGATTAAAGTTGTTAATAAAGGTTGTGAATATGAAGATAAATTTTAAAAGCATGTATTTGATTTTATTTTCTCAATGTTTTGAAAGAAATAATAAGATTGCATTGTATACTGAATATGTTGAAAAGAAAGAACTTGACTTTGAGGGCAGTGTGTACTTAATTTTCTTAGTTATGCCTATTTCCGGTTTCAGGAAAATTATAGAGCTGTGATGATATTTCATAGTGCTATGTATTAGCTCTGGTTCTATGCAAGTTCCATTGTTTTGAACATAAGAGTGATTCAAATCAGATAAGTCTTTTTTTACCCTTTAATAATGTTGTGAAAAACAGTGTGATGTTGGACCTTGCCTCTCTGTATCCCTTTATAATCTCCCAAAGAGCTGTAAATATGCCGACTTTCCCGCCTGCCACATCTTAGATATTATTATATGTTCTGCTTTAGGATGTCACTTGTTGGGAGTATTGTTATATATATATTTATTGTTTTATTTTGCTCTTTGGGTGTCTCTATTAGGAATCTAAGTATTATAGTGGAAAACTTAACTTGATTATTCCCACACACTTGCCGATATGTATATTTACAATCAGATGCAGATTAACACTAGTCTTTATCTTTATTCTTTACAACAATATACAAACTTTCGTTATCTTTAAACAGGAGTGGTCCTTTTTTGTCTTTTTTTTATAACAATTGTATCAAATTTGTAATTCTATCTACATACTGTTCTTATCATACCTTTATCAGTTTGGTTGGACTGAATTTGGTGTTAGTAAACAAAGTCCCTTTAACTCTGGTTTGTCCATTTATTTCCTTTTTTTTTTTTCTTTTTAGAGCAGGCTTTTCTCTTCAAGCCGCCTTATTTCTCTCTCTTTACTTTTGCTATCCTGAGTGTGTACCTTTCATTTGGTGGGTGCCTGAAGCTTTGAATCCTTGTGGTCAGCACTCAGTTGTTTTCACTAAGCTTGTGGGAGTGAGTCAATTCTCTCTTCTCTTTTTTTTGTTTGTTTGTTTACTTTTCAGCACAGCTGCCAGCCGCATCTCCGGTGCCTCTTTAGGGATGTGCCCCTCTTTCTCAGAGCTCCGCTCTCTGCAGCGATGAGAAAATCCTGAGATAAATGTCTTATCTCCTGGAGACCTTCTTTCTCCCTCATTTTCTCCTTTGCTCTTTTTGTTTTCTCCCTTTCTGACACTCCCTTCTCCTCTTTTTTTTCTTTTCCCGGAGCTTCTATCCTAATATGGTAATAGCTCCGGAAGTGGCGTTCTCCGGCTCTTTTTGCTGCTTCGCTGTTTACTGTTTCACAAACAGTAATACGTGAATCATAGTGCTGTATTTAGGTCAAAGTGAAGTAGCGTAGGCTTCATGGGATGCGTCTACACAATTAATGTGCCATAATTACAGTATATAACATTTAGCACCTGTAAAGACGGGCACTAACTTAATGCACCATAATCAGCACTATTGAACATTAGTGCAAACAGTCTTTTGTGTTACTACTGGGTAGTAGACTAAATCGACTGCTTATTAGCTCATTAGCACAGGTTTTGCCCACCAAGCTAATGAGCAGTAGAATTACTCTACTGCACTCGTGTCTCATGTAGGTGTGCTCCTGGGTGATATAAAAGGACCTCAGATTTTGATGTCTTTCATAGAAGACTATTTATATGATCATCCAGGTCCTTGCATTCAGATGCATATTAATCATTTTTAAACTTTATTTTTAATTCAGTTTCATTTATATTATTGGTTGATCTGTCCCTCTTTCTTTCCCAGATATAAGAGGACCAACAGAATACTTAATAGTCCTTTTGTTTCATTTACAAAAATCAAATAAAAAAGAGATGATTACCATGGTAGTCTAAAAGAATAAGCTTTGCTGCAACAATCTACACTAAGCCACTGAATTTCAAGAGTGTTCCATGCCCTTTGCTATTGCTGCTATGGCAAAGCTAATAAATGTTTGTGTGTTAGCACCTGCAAACAAATGCCACACAAGGCTATATGTACAGTGGCATATGAAGCTTTAATGCCAGAAAAAAATATATCTCCTGATGAAAAAAGGTTTTATCTGACAGAGAAGTTTCATGTGGGAACTGACACAAAGTTGTATGTGGTCGTATCTACACCAAACACTGCACAGTAGCTCATTACTACTGCACAGTAGCATTTTGTGGCACAAACCATGATGCAATGCTACTGTGCGGTAGTAACTAGCTACAATGCAGTCAGTATCACCACAAATCCATGTGTAGATGTGATTGTGCAGTAACACTGGTTATTGCACAGTCATTTAGTACTTGGGTATGGAAGTACTAAATCACTGCGCAATAACAACTGTGCAGTCAACATCTCATGTAGGTAGACCCAGCCTGAATAGTGGACAAATTGTCCCCATTGACAGTTCACAAGACACTTTCAGTGATGATGAATAATTACCAAAATCTTCCCTGGAATTTCTAAATTCTTTAAAAAAAAAAAGCCCTCAAAGCCTCCATATTCTACCAGATATTCAAGATCCTCCACCATACCTAATTTGGTTAAGATGCATGATATTTTTTTACAATTGATTGTCTGACTGCTAAGGAAAAATTCTATCAGGGCCAAATTTCAGGATCAGCTTGTTAACTGGATTGAAACAGAAACCAAACTAAGAGGGGCTAAAAAAATTAATTCTAATGAGACTATATGACAAAAAGCCTCCTATTTTGAGAGAAAAATCAGAGGTTTATGTTCCGTTATAAACCTCGGATTTAACTCCAAAGTTGCTACTCCTCTGCAAAATAATTACTCAATGTCAATTTATGGATTCTTATGTAAGTAAAGACTGTTGGATGTTTCTATATTTCCCAGAAATGGAGTTGATGGATATTTGGAAAAAATAAAGAACAAGCCCACAAGTCATTTGCCCCAGTGGAATATTACATTTTAAAAGCATGTTAAATTGGGAGGGTCTTTACTCTTTGTTCATATCTTTTTAATATTGTGAGACAAAGCCACAGTCAAATATTAAGACTCCAATATCCAGGTTCCCCAAATATGCTGCTTTTGTTTTAGTGGAATTTCAGATTTTGTAGGTTACTTTCCTGTGGTATATTTGTCTCATAGCATTGTTATTTTGCAGTTTTTTGTTTTGTTCTGTTCTGAAGTGTGAGTCTGTGTGTGTGTGCGTGTCTGTGTGTCTGTGTCTGTGTGTAAATTGTCTTCCAGTGTAGATAGAATTACAGAGTCGATTCACCAAATAACTTTTACCAAGGATTTCTTCATTTTGATCACAAATCAAACTGCTCATTTGCACTTTGATCAGTAAATGCCTGCCTAAGTATCCTGGCAACCACATTCTACAGATGCCTGCACTGTTTCCAGGGCAGGAGTTAAAGGAAATTGCTAAATTCTGTGCTGGCAGGGAGAAGGTCTTAGAAAAATTGTTTCAGGGAATAAAATTCATCTAAATGGCAGTCAAGCTAGTGGTATTCATTCAGTTAAGAATGGCCAGTAGGTTCATCTATGTGGATTATAAACCATTCCTTGTAAAAACTGCTATTTTAGAAATGAGGAAAGGAGAGAATTAGTAATCTCTGAATAGAGACGAATGAATCAGTTTGAGATGAAATAAGACCTGGTCCTGTCATTACACCACTGAAAACTGGAGACAGACAATAGAAACACTACACATTGGTTACTTCTACTAAGTTAGTGGAAAAGAACCCCTGAAAACAGCATTGGTAAAACTCCACCTGTATAAATTACATTGGGTAATTTATAATGAACGGACGATTTATTATCCATTCTTATCCACATTGAAGTAGTGATTCGCTATGGAAAAGCAAGCTATTACCTGCTTCTTGCCACCTACTGGTGAAATAGTTTAATAGCCACCTATTGTGTGCAGCTACTCCAGGAAAGTGACTTCCCAGACTGTCCATTCTGGTCAGTTTACAAAACCAATGTGAATTACATGAGATGTGTTCATCCGTCCGTGCCATGGCATTCAACGGCATTCCTTCAGTGTATTAAATGATTTAGATATTTAACTCAGGACTGCAAGCTTAAGTAATCACTTGGCTTTCTGAGGGTTAATAAATCATGTGGTATATGAATCTATGTGCTTGGGATGGAGAGAAAAGGTCTAAAATATAATGTAACTGAATAGAGTCAAATTCTCAGAGGAAATACTGATGACATTTCCTTTTTAGGATCTACTTCAGAGATTCATAAATGCTAGGGTTGGAAGAAACCTCACCAGAACATCAAGTCCGACCCCCTGCCTAGGCAGGAAAGAGTGCTGGGATCAGATGACCCCAGCCAGATGCCTATCCAGCCTTCTCTTAAAGACCCCCAAGATAGAGAGCACCACCTCCATTGGTAGCCCCTTCCAAATTTTGGCCACCCTTACTGTGAAGAAGTTTTTCCTGATATCTAGCCTAAATCTGCTCTCTGTCAGTTTGTGACCATTTTTCCTTGTTATCCCAAGAGGCGCCTTGGTGAACAGAGCCTCTCTGATCCCTTACTGCATCCCCCTAATGAATTTGTAGGTGGCCACAAGATCACCTCAGCCTTCTCCTGCAGAGGCTGAAGAGGTCCAGATCCCTCAGTCTCTCCTCATAGGGCTTGTCCTGTAAGCCCCTAACCATACAAATAGCCCTCCTCTGGACACTCTCAAATCTACCAACATCCTTCTTGAAGTACAGCACCCACAACTGGATGCAGTACTCCAACTGCAGTCTGACCAATGCCACATAGAGGGGAAGTATCACCTCTTTGGGTCTATTTGTTATGCATTTGCTGATACATGATTAAGCACAGTTAGCTTTGCTGATGATTTCATCACACTCATGTTCATGTTGGAGTCCACTATGACACTGAGATCTCCTTCTGCTTCTGCGCTGCTGAGAGGGTCACTTCCCAGCCAGTAGGTGTGCTGGATATTTTTGCACTGTAGGTGCAGCACTCTACATGTGTCTTTGTTGTACTGCCTCCTATTATGTACTGCCCACTTTTCTAACCTGTCCAGGTCTGCCTGCAATCATTCCCTACCTTCTGGAGTGTGCACTTCACCCCACAATTTAGTATTGTCTGCAAACTTGGACAGAGTAGACTTCACACCCACATATATGTCACTGATGAAGATACTGAAGACTACAGGTCCAGGGACCGAACCCTGTGGCACCCCACTGCCCACATCTTTCCAGGTTGATATCATTCCATCTACTACCACTCTCCGGGTGTGACTGCTCAGCCAATTTGCCACCCACTGGACTGTGTAGTCGTCTAAGTCACAGCCTCTTAATTTATTTATGAAATACCATATTGAAGGCCTTGCTAAAATCCAAGAAAATGACATCCATCTCTACTCCTGCATCTAAATGTTTAGTGCCCCAGTCATAAAACAAAACCAGATTTGTCTAGCATGACCTACCTGCTACAAATCCATGCTGGTTGCCCTGCTGCATTATTTCTCCCGCTGGACTCCCACAAATATGATCCTTCATAATCTTTTTGAAGATCTTTCCATGGGTAGAGGTGAGACTGACTAGCCTATAATTACTGTGATCCTCCTTTCTCCCCTTCTTGAAAATAGGGACCACATTGGCCCTTTTCCAGTCCTCTTGTACCTGACCCAAGCACCATGAGTGCTCAAATAGCTATGCCAGTGGTTCAGCCAATTGCTTCAGTACTCTCAGATGCAGCTCATCTGGGCCTGCTGACTGAAACACATCCAGTCCATCCAAGTGACTCTGCACCAAGTCATCATCAACAGGTAGTAGGCTGGTGTCCCTCTGATGCCCACCTAAGAACCCATTAGGAGATTTATCTTGACCCCTGTTCAAGAACACTGAGGCAAAAAACTCATTGAATAGCTCAGCCTTGTCTACCCATCTGTCACTAATTGCTCCTTCTTGTTCAGTAGGAGTCCTATGCTCCTCTGCGCCTTCCTTTTACTCCCTACATAACTGAAAAAAGACTTTCTAGTATCTTCAATTTGTGCTGCCAGCCTCGGCTCTGTAGTTGCTTTGGCCTTTCTAACTGCCTCCCTGCAAGTGCGGGCCAAGTAGGTATACTTCACCTGGGTAGCTTCCCCCTGCTTCCACCACCTATTTGCCTTCTTTTTTGCCCTTAGTGTCCCCTGGATTTCCCTGTTTAGCCAAGAAAGTTTTTTGGCTCCTTTCCCCCTTTTCCCTCGTACTGGGATTGTCTCCCTCTGAGCCCAAAGGATAGCTTCCTTTAGGAACAACCACCCTTCCTGGACTCCCATCTCATCAATACTCCTATCCTGCATTGCATCATTGACTAGGTACACTGAAGTTAGCATTCCTGAAGTCAAGCATTTCCACCCTACTAGTTATTTTCCCCACTCTATGCTGTATAGTGAATTCGACTGATTGGTGGTCACTATCTCCAAGGTAACCATGAATCTGTAGTTCCTCTACCAGGTCATCCCCCATAGCCAACACCAAGTCCAGTAAGGCATTCCCCCTGTGGGACCATATACCTCCTGCATTAGATAAAGGTCCTGCATGCAGGTTAAGAACCTGGTTGGATTTGGCTGACTGTTCCTCCCAGCAGATGTCAGGGTAGTTTAGGTACACCATGACAACCGCATCCCTAGATTGTATGGCCTCTGAGAGCTGCCTCAAGAATTCCAAGTCTAGCTTTTCCTCTTGGTGTGGTGGTCTGTAGCAGACCCCCCACCAAGTCCCTTTTCCCTCGACCTCCATATACCCTAACCCACAATGCCACAACTTTCTTCTCCTCTGAGCCCATATTGATTAGGGTAGATGTATAACGCTCCTTTACATATAGAGCCACCCTGCCCCCTTTCTTCCTTATTCTGTCCCTTCTGTACAACCTGTAGCCCTCAATGTGTACCACCCAGTCATGGGTAGGGTTCCACAAGGTTTCTGTTAACTCCACTAAATCAAAGTTATTATCTGCAAGCAGAAGTGAAAGTTCTTACTGCTTGTTCCCAATGCTCCTAGCATTAGTATAGCAGCACTTTAGCCCTCCAAATGGTACCTTTGGTGCCCCCCACCCCAGTTTTGTTGCCCAATGGGCCCCTTAGTACTTACCTGGGATATACTGTCATGTGTCTCGCAGTTTGTAGGTTCTCGACTCTCTCCATCTCCTGCCTCCCAGTCCCCCAGTGTACTTAGTTTAAAGCCTGACATAGGAGGTCAGCCAACCCATAAGAAAAGAGACTCTTACCTTTTGTGGAGAGATGAAGCCCATTGCGTCCCAGGAGATCCCTTGCACAGAAGTGCAGATCATGATACAGGAAGCCAAATCCCACACAATGGTACCAACTCCAAAGCCGTGGTTTGACTTCTCTCACATAGGTGACATGATGCCTACTGTGACCACTGACCAGGAGGATCAACAAGAAGACCACCTGCACCCCCATCTCCCTAAGCCTGGTCCCCAGAGCCCTGTAGTCACTCATGATATGGTCTGGACCACTGGCCACATCATCTGTTCCCACATGGATGAGGACCATGGGACAGCTGTTGGAGGGCTGGATGAGGTCAGGAATTCTTGCCATGTCATCCCTGATCCTGGCTCCAGGCAGGAAGTAGACCTCATGCACCATGGGATCCAGACAACAGATGGATCCCTCCATTCCTTTCAGCAGGGTGTTGCCCACTACGATGATGTAGCGTATCTTCTTCTGCTTACCTGGCTGGCCCTCAGCTCTCTCAGTGATGGCAGCAGGCTCCTCCAGTGCACTTTCCTTCACCGCACACTCCTCCAGTGCAGCCAGGGCCTCATATTTGTTCCCCAACTACACCAGGGAAGCTCTTTCTGCGGTGAGAGGACTAGCCCCTGTGATGACCATCCTCCATTCACCAGCATCTGCTTCAGGGCATTCCCTTTCTGCTTTTCTGCTAGGCATCTTGTCCTGTAGAGAATGAAAGTATCCATCAATCTCTTCCTCAATTGCCCTGATCCCCCACTGCTTGTTCATAGTTTCATAGTTTCATAGTTTGTAGGGTCAGAAGGGACCTGAGCAGATCATCTAGTCCGACCCCCTGCTATGGCAGGAAAGAATACTGGGGTCAAATGACCCCAGCAAGATGTTCATCTAACCTCCTCTTAAACACCCCCAGGGTAGGAGCCTGCACCACT
>NW_017728909.1:70252954-70311084 GCF_001723895.1 Crocodylus porosus
CTCGGCCAGTTCCTTTAGAACTCTAGGGTGGAGATCATCCGGGCCGGCTGACTTGAATACGTCCAACCCCTCCAGACATTGTTCACCTCTGCCTGGCGTTCCCTCACTTACCCCTCCAGGGCCCCAAATCAGGCACATGTAGGACAGGTGAGGGGACTCCAAGCCATCACGCCTGCTACCCCTGGACCTACAAGGACCCACCAGGCAACCTGCAGGCAAGGAACCCAGGTGTCACCGACCTGCCCAAAGGCTGTCTGGGCAGAGGCCTTAGAGGAGCCCCGGGTGGGAGGCAGCATCAGGGCAGGGTACCTGGCTGGGCTCTGAGTCACCACCTGGGAAGCAAAACTTAGATTATGTTCCACCATTTTTAAACCAGTCTGTGGGCATGTCTACATGAGACGCTATGTCACTATAACAACATGCTATGGTGACTGTGGCAGGGCACTGGTGGTGACTGTAGCAGGGCACTGGTAGTGCCTGCCACTTAAGGACTTAAGGACTGGGCCAGGGAGGGGCATATGCATGATTAAGGTGGCCATTTTAAGTCCCGGCTCCCTTCGCTGAGGGCAGTTCATGATGAGCCAGCAGACTATGCTGGGGCTTGGACCCAAAGGGGGATTGAAGGGCCAAGGTGGCCCATTGTGAGGGATGCTCCGAGCAGAGAGTCTCAGGATCCTGACTGGCCTGAGACTGGCCAGGACCTAAGGGGAAGCCAAAGGTCCCAGAGAGGGGACCACAGCTAAGGGGGTGAAGGGTACAACTGAGTTTAGCTGCCTGGGATGCCATCTGAAAAGCTTGGGCTGCAGTATAGGGTTAGAATGGAACTGAGGATATTCCCTGAAACATCGGGGTTCGAAATAGGCAGTCTCCTACCTAATTAACATCTCAATGCTATTACATTAAGTCATAGCAGGAGAGTGAGGTGGGTGGCTGACTCATAGACAGGAGACAGGCCAGTGCTTGCACCGGGTGTGAAAGTTTGCCCCTGTTACAATGACATAGTGTCAGTGGGCACAAACCATGATGCCGCAGCTATGACGCTGTAGTGATGCCCTCCCTTGATATAGCCTGTTGCTACAGCAACGTAACAGCTAAAAATAATCATGTGCCACCAGCATGGCACAGTAATGACTGTTACTGCACCATCATTTAGTACTTCCTTTAGGAAATACTAAATGACAGTGAAGTAACAACGGTGCCATAGGGACACATGTAAACACACCCAGTGTGTACTAAACTTCTGTTGTGGGCATAGACCAGTTTTGTGTACTGAACTTCCCTTCTGTTACAGGTATAATCTGGTTTCTGATCACTTATACTGGTAAAAGTGTATTGCTGGTAACTAGCTGGTACCTCAGATATGAATGCACATTTCCCATTGAAATGGCTTACTTTTAGGTAAAGAGTTTATATTAGGTATGAGTCTAATCTATCCGCTTAACAGGAGCTCATGTTGCAACGTTCTGACTGGGGTTTGTTTATAGTGTATATGAAGTTTGCTTTTAAATGGAAGAGGCAGTGGAATGATGATATGCACTAATATTAGTTTCTCATTTTCGTGTGGTAGAAGTAGGTAAGAGCTATCCATCTATAACCCTTTTCAAGCAGTGTGTGTGTATATACTGAATGATCCTATTGTAACCAAATGGATTTCTAATTCCTTGCTGTATTGACACTCCTCTTACCCTTGCGGAGTTCTTCTCATTGGAATTGATATTCCATCAGTCTTCCACACAGTGTAAGTAGCTCTATTGATTACCTCTTACAACACTTCTTTCTTCAATAATTTTGCCAAATTTTTCATATAAGACTAAGGTAAATTTACTGGGATGTCTTTAGTACAATAGTCATTAGTTTTTTTTTTCTATAAGTTAGCTTTCCTTGGTGGCAGTTTTTTTATGAGTATGTGTTTAAATGCAGACTCACAGACCATGTAACTATCTCTGAGTATAGCCACTGAAACTCTGTTTTAGCAGAAATTCTTCAGATCATGGATTTATGAACAGCAACCAGTGACTGGGTTATTGAAAATGGCCAAGCAACTAAGCTATAAATCTTATGATGTTTAGTTTAATGCCCCTCTGATAACTGCAGAATGGAAAGTTTTGGAGAAAATTATTAAGAAGATTTATAATATTGCCAATGTACTTATAGTATACAAATAGATGTAGCATAGCCGCAGCAGCTGTGTTGGAAAGTCAGTTGTTCCCTTGTCATGTAGGTAATGGATTTTCCACTAATCAAAATGTTCTGGTGAATTTATAAAAAAGGAAATGCTCATGCCTTTAAAAATCCATTAACCACAAGTAAGTACTTCACCAGTTGCACACATACAGTACCATGCACTTAGTTTAATTTTCTGTACCATATTATGTGCTCACTATTTTAATGACTTCTTCTTAATTCCTCCACAGATGCAGTTAATGTTCTGTGTTGCTCAGCTTTGGCCCTAACTCTTACTCATCAATGTGCCCTCTGATAAAAATAATATCTGGTCATGGGGACACACAAAAGACATTGTAGTACATCTGGACTGTTAAATATACTGGATGCAAAGCTGTTCTGTGGCTTTTTCTAAAAAATCATCTAATGCTTTTTTACAGAATTGCAGATTATGTTTTGGAAGAGCAAAGTTTTATGTTTGGAATTCATTTCTGTTTTAGGTTGAACAAAATAGAGCATTTATGCTCAGGTGCGCCAAGTGCTTTGTGAATTTGCAGCACTTGGCAAAATGAATTTAAATGGAGATGTGAAATATTAAATTACTTCTCTTCCTCTCCTGTCAAAGTTTTGTAATATCCTACTTCTTTTCTACACATGATTTAATGTCAATTCCAATTAAAACTTGGCTAGTATGTTTTATAGTCTAATTTTTAGTACCATCCTATGTGAAATATCTCATATCTTATATCATATATCATTTCAATGATTATAGGTTGCTCATCATCATCATGGCATCTGGAATATGTAAGATGCAGTAAGTAAAACAAATGCTAAGCAATGCAGGAAATCAGGTACTGTAATTTAAGGTGGTGGTACTCATTTATCAACAATCAAGTTAAACAAGAAAAATCTGTTAAGCATGCTTCAATTAATCTAGAGATTAAGGGCCAAGAACTAATCAAAAAGGAGGCTACATTAGCAACAAATATTACTGTGAGCATAATACTAATGCTTTGACCAGCTGTACAAATAAAATATGTCTAAAACCAATCTTGCTGAAGCATTAAGTTTGCACCATTAAGCATTCACAAGTCAAGAACCTTCAGATTTAAAACTGAATGGGCACGGGAAGCCTGAGAACACTGGAAAAATTAAAGACAGAATAGACACCTGGACTGCATGGTTCAGCTATCTGTTTTCACAATTAGAAGAAGAACATAGTTAACACTTCTCCTGATGCCTGCCAGGAACAGCAGCTGAGAGAGGGCTATACCTTCCATTTACAAACAAAGTTTTCTGCACAAAGGAAGGAGGAAAAAAATACCTTCTGTGTTCCGTGCCATGTGTAGGAGAAGGCCATGCTACAGCATGCTAGTTTTGTGCCTTTCCTAGCCTTTGATGTCGCAAAGGTTGGAGTGGCCTCTGTCATAATTTAGGCAAATTTGTGAGCCTAACAGCAGCCTCCAGTGGTTGATGTATGAATCATAATAGGGTCCAGAATATTTGTAGCCTTGAAAGATGCAGCCTTGCTCCGAACATACTTTACTGAACCCATTGTGGCATTCATGTTGAAGCTTGTGAACAGGTTCTTGTAAGACCAACATGAATGTCTCCACAGTGCTTGCACCACAGCAATGATCTTTTATCCAAAAGCAGGTATTTAAGTGTTTCTTTGAACCACTCTAGCTCCCTTACATGACAATAAGGGGCCAAATCAGGAATGAGGATTTCACTCTCCCTAGTTTATAAACTATATGTCTCCTTATTTATTTATATATTCAAAATATCTTAAAGGTAAAAATTCCTGTCCCAGTGAAATTAAAAATATAATGCCCATTGGTTTGTGTATGACCAGGTTTCCCCACATATTCAGAATTCTTTGGGAGGAGGGGGGGAGTTGGTGTGTGGGGTTTTTTTTATTTACCATTTTTTGAATACATGGAACACTTTTTAAATAACCTTGAATATCAAAAATGGTGGGAATTATAACAACCAGTACTATTTTAATGTCTCTTTTTTTACTCTAACTGGCAGAGGGCAGTATTGCATGTAGTAACTAGGGCATAAATGTCACAAAATTGGATGAACAAGAGTTCATTTACTTAAATTCCATTGGTCTAAATTAAGGGATTAGATTCAAGGTGACAGGTATCTTAGAAATACCAGAGGAAGAGAGAAGAGAAAGACTTTTAAATAGGTTTAACATGCTAGAATTATGGAATGAATGCCTCTTTGTTTCACTAAAGTTGAACTAATATCAGACTTTAATATGCAGGTCGCTTATTGCATCTCCAGTTGTAAACAATGCTGTTTAATTTTAATGTTCTTGTTATACTTACACACAGAAGCTTATCCTAATCTTATTTCATATTGTGTCAAGGATACAAACACCACTTAACATTTTTCCTCAGCATAAATGCTACTCATAAGCATATAAGAGAGGTATTTGTATTGTACACAATGCTTGCTGTAATCAAGGCCCACATTTTAGCTGCAGCCAGCTTGACCTGAATTCTGGATCAAGAGGCCTGCATTATGACACTTCATATGCTGGAACTTCTACTGCAGCCTAGATACATTTTTAAAATGGAGGTTGCATCCTCATATTTTTTTAATGCTAGTAAATGTTAATCTGCCACTATAATTATAATTTGGTGAATTAGGCACTGGCATTGTCGACGTGTAGGGGGTACATGCAGGTCCACATGCCTCCCCTGAGCATGGCAGTGCACCACCTGTGAAAAGGTGATTGCCACCCTCCTCCCTTGCCACTGACACTGCTGGTGGCATTTCCGGGCAATCTGTGATCACCGCTGGCTGCCACCAATGCTGCCGGCAGCATCAGTGGGTGGTCACCAACCACTGGCTGGTGCTTGCCACCCCCTCCCCCCTGCCATTGACAGTGCTGAGGCTGTCTGCAGCAGCTCCCCATTTGCCTCCACCATGCTTCCACTACCGACAGCGCCGCAGATGCCTCCGGGAGCTTGCCATGACTGCATCCACCAAGGGCACACGATGTTCATGGGTACTGGCTATCCATAGCTACATAATCTAAATTTTCTGAGAGGGGAAAAAAAGGTTTCTTTGGATAGGTACAGTAATATTGCAGGTTTTTCATGCCTGAACAGATATACAAGATGAGGTGAACTGAGAGTAGATATTCCTGATAAAACTGATCAACAGAGACATAATTAACATCCTTGTTTTTTCAAAGTGAACAAACCACTGATATATAAAATGTAGTTCATATATTATTTACACCTATTGTTTCAAGGTACTTACAGATGCTGGAACTGTTACTTATTCATCTGCATTCAGTTCATATTTGGAATGCTTTTTAAACATCCAGTGTAACTATGAGGGAGATGAGGCTAGAAGTCTAAGTGATGATGTGGATATCAATATTTTCTGAGTATTTTATGTCTATTAGAAAAGAGTAAGTTCTGTAAGACACTGGGAATTGCATCTCTATGTTTCCTCTCTCCTGCTCTGGAGAGTTTTGTATTGTCCTTTATGTACAATATGTTGACTGCAAACTGAAATAATGGGACATGATGCAGCATGAGACGTTTACTCGCCATATGTTTCCAAAACATCTCTTCCTCCCCCCACTCATCCCACATGCCACCACACCAACACACACACATACACACACACTCACTTAGTTTTTCTTCATGTTCTTTCTATTTGGGAGAATTTTAGGTCACTTTTTAAGGATGACATACTCTGCTGCGCACTTTTCTACTCAGTTTGAGAGGTTGGAGTTTCCCGTAAGTGTTCCCACTATAAATCTTAATATTGTTCAATGCAGTGTTTCACTTTTGTCTTCCTTCTCCTCCATGACTGAATTCAGAGGTCTTACACCTGTCATGCTAGGATACAAACCCTCTTATGTTTTGTCCATTTTTTCTGATTCAGAAAAAGCTTTCTGATGAACTAGTGTTTATCTTAATGTTCAACAAATGGTACTGAATTCCTGTATTCACTTTTTGGTTCCAAAGCAGTTAAAAGTTACTTCATTTATATATGTTTTTTTTCCCCAGGAAAGGACCAAGTAGCAAGAAAATTCAACATTGTCCTATTAATCAAAATAATGGCCATAGCCTCAAGCCCTACTGAGAGAAATTATTGCCAAAGTAGTTTCTCTTTATTACCATTTGCATTTTTCAAAAATGTTAATATAAAAGCATTTTTTAATAATATTTATGGAACCAAAGCCAAATTCTGGCTTCCATGTGCACCTGGGATGGACTTATGACAGCAAACCTATTGGCAGAGGGAAAGTGCACAGTGGAAATTTTCTGCCCTGATTTTGGCTCTTGTGCAGAAACCTATAGAGAGGCTACTGTGTAGGCCATCTGCAACAGGAGCTCCAGAAGGGCATTCTGGAGTGGGGGCCATATGTTTGTGTAAGTTTTGCTGTACTCATCCAGTAAAGGGAGCTGTACTTACACCTTCACACAGATCATTCATTCTCTGGGACTGAAACATTTTCCTCAGCTTCTGTTTGTCTGGTTATTTCTTCCTTTTTTGTCCTCCTCTCTCTTTCTCTCCCCCTCCAGTTTCTTTCCTTCTGTTCTCTGACTCAGTTTATTTTGGCCTCTGTACTTCCCCTTTAATGGCTGCTATCAGTTGACCAGCTCATGTAAGTAGCAGACTTCAGTGCCCACTTTGGAAGGGAAAGCCACAATCCTAGCTAATGAACCTACACAGGCTACTCTGATTTTATATTCTCATTTTTCTAACAGGGACAGAACTCCCTTGGCAATGGGTGTGGACAAATGCATAGATTAATAAGTGGTCCCTGTAAAGCTCATTATCTGCCCTGAAGGCCAGTTCATTAACAGAAAATGGACAACAACAAAAATCTAGTTTTCACAGTGACAAAGCCTAAAGAAGCTACAGAGGTTGTAAAGACTTACTTTTCTGAAAGATTCCTGCAATAGCAGCACTCTTCACAAAGGAAGGCTTAGATCTGAGTTTTTCCCAATGTTCTTGCGTGATCTTGCATGGTGGGTAACTAGCAAATTTTATGCTGTACTAAAAAGTTCATAATTTTCCAGATGAAAATTTTTTCTGCAAAAAAAGTCTCCCTTTCTTTTGTTTTATTACAAAATAATAATACTGTTATAGTGAAAAATGAGCAAATAATGTGATTTTTCTCTTCTGCATTAGTTTTGCTGATGAGGATGTTTCTTTTCTAGTCTTTTGTATTGACTGTATTCAAAGGGTTGCCATAGCATGGTATTGTCTCCACTGTAAATTAAATGGTCTCTTATGTGAGACTCCTTTCTATGGTCACTTTAAAATAATATCTTAATATTCTAAATGCACCGATCATACTAGTGATATCAGATAGCTACAAATTGATCTTGCAATTATAAATCCTACATGTGGAACTCGATAGCTTAAATTAAGATACAGTAATTACACTGTAACTGCTAAATAAATTGCATATAATTTAGAGATGTGCTAAAGAGTTCAGCACTGATTTTGATGTCTCTAATCATGGAGGGACCAGTTCACCAGAGGGCAAAATAGCACCTTTGATGCTCAAACTGATTACTATCTAAGGAAAGCTTAGAACACTAATTTAAAATTTTGAATGCACATAGCATAAAGGTTACTTTTACTCTTTTTTTCAAGCTGAATTTTATCCCATTAATTATATTAAAACCTCTCTTGAATGGTCTTTCTTTCTGAAATGGGTGCTAACTTATTTGGTTTTGTTCTTCATTTATTTCTCATGATAGCTGCTTACATTACATATACAGAAAAAAATGATACAACTCAATGTCATGGGCATGGAGAAAACCCATGACCTATCAGTCGGTTCTTCAATTTAAACACTTTCAGCTACAATCCCAATGTTTTCATAAATAATTAACTAAAAATATCACACAAAATTGTGGGGAGACAAACTTTACAATTATAGGTTTTTTGTGTGTGTTTGCTTTTGTTTTGTTCTGTTTTTTTTTTATATGATCTGAGCAGAAGCATGGGAGCTTCCAGCAGAAATGCTTCGAAACATTCTGGATACAAAAGTAGCAATAAACATAAAACTAATACGTAACAACTGAACAAATGGGCACGTTGATAGCAATAAGAAGAAGCTGGTCATTAGAAAATTCAGAAATGCTAATGAAGTTGGTGAAAAGCACAATCAGAAAAATCATTTAAGTGTATCAGAAGCAAACAAAATTCTTATAATGTTATGGAGCGGAGCGGGCAATTATTTTGGGTGAAGGGATGCTTACTGAGTTTTGGCAAGCCATCAAGGGCCACATGACAGGCAGCCAGGGTGTCTCCATCAGACTTCAGATAGGTGATCACAGGCAGCCTTTGAACATTCTCCCAGCCCCATCTGAGGAGTGTGTCCCCAGAACTTAGGCATCAGCTAACACTTCACCCTGAGGGGAGCCCTGGCCATCACCTGCCATGCATTGACTTTATATGTTTCTGGAGTGTTTATCCTGGAGTTCCTCACTACTCCTGGTATCCCTCATCGGAGGCTTTCTTGGGGTTCCACCTCCCCTACACCCCAACCAAGCGCCAACCTTCCAGGCTGCTGAATGATGAGTCTTCAGCCCACTTCTCGGCTCTGCTACTCCCAATGATTGCGGGGCATACAATTATCTCCGCTTTTGCTCTTGCCCCTCCTCTGAGGCTCTTGCCCAAACTGGTCTTGGTCTTTCTCTGTGGCCCCAGAGCCATGGAGGATCTTTCGGGGGGAGGACCCCCATGCACCCTCCAAGATAGGATAGGTCAAGAATAAAAAGGAAAAGGAAAAAAAAATGAAGAGAAAAAAAATAATGAAAGGGTCTGGGTGTAGGCTTTTCTGAGAAGTCTGAGAACCTCTTCACTCCTCAGCATCCCAGTCATTTCTGCTGCCATTTCCCCACCACCAGCTTTTAAATCCACCAGGTGGCAGTTTCTTATGACATCATCTGCTGGCACTGCTGCCAGCTGGCAATAAAAGTGACTGATGACCGCATTGGTGGTTTTCCTTGGCACGGCTCGCACTTCCCTGTGGAAGGTAAATGTTTCTTCTTTTCAGGAATCCTTCCCCTGGGACACAGGGGAAGATAAATATTCATTTTCTAAATTTTTTAGGGGCCCCGTGGGGGGCCCTGCCATAAAATGGCCTGGTGGGCCGCATTCGGCCCACAGCCCACAGTTTGCCGACCCCTGTTATAGAGTCTTTACAAAATAAGGATGGTTATAATTTTCAGTCATGATGTCTGTCATAATTGTCAGCAAATATTTATTTTTACTATATATGTGGAAATAATTGGGTTATATATTAATATCTTACAGAGATAAGTAAATACTATTATGTCAATAACAGAAATTATATAATCAGAAAAAATAAATTAAAAACAAATCAGCAAGACTAACTAGCACCAAACTATTAAAATGATTGGAATATGAGATCTCTAAACTACAAGTGCTGATTTTTTACAAATCTGGTGAATCTGTAGAGGACTGGAAAAATGCTAATCAATACTATGTTTTTGAATGGTAAAGGAATGACCCAGGGAACTCTAGGCCAGTTAGCCTGACATGAATCCTGAACAAAACCCTAAAAAGGCTGATGCAATCGGTGAAGAATTAAAAAGAAATCCAGTAACGTAATTAATTCCAGTCAAAATAATACTAGGTCTTGTCAAACAAACTGAGCTTTTCTTTCTTTTTTTGCCAATAATACTATAGCTGTATGCAAAATCAGTGACCCATATTAAATTAATTTAAAACTAGCTAAACGATAGATCTTAAGAAATAATTGCAAATGGACACTTATTCTCTGGAGAGGAGGGGGTTCTTATAGGGTCTCATATAGTGCCACTTAATAAAATGCTAATAATACCTTTATCAGTTATATAGAAGAAAATATAAATATTCTGAGTAATATTCACAGATGACAAACAAATTGGTGAAATGGGAAATAATGATGGAGAAAGGCAGCCTTACAAACCCATCAGGATCACTCTGCAAGCTACAATCACTTAAAACACTTCATACAAACAAATATAAAATTCTACAACGAGGAACAAAGAATATAGATTACACTTACAGAAGGAGAGAGGAACAGGACTAACCTTGTCTGGACAGGCCCTCCCCATAGGAGATTAGAGGTAGTCTACCCCATAAAAGGGGTAGTGAAGACTGACTCCTTGGGATGCCCTTTCCATCTGGACCAACATCATGCCACCTATCCACCCAGAGGCCCTTCCAGTCACCCCCCTCTGGACAACACCTACTGGACAAGGACCCTTTTCCAGCCTGGACTTTCAGCTATCACCCTCCCACCCCCTCTTCAACCAAGGACTTGGACTCTGCTTCTCTTCCCTACCTGGACTCCAACCCTTCCACTGAGTGTCTTTCTCCTGCTGCCATTGTGAGTGCTTGTGTGTGTGTGTGTGTGTGTGTGTGTGTGTCTGTCTGTCTGTCTGTGTATGAACTAACAATTTAATGGGGGCTGTATAGTGTGTTGTCTGTTTAATAAAACTGTTATTTGGACCCCAAAGTTGGGTTTTGTTTTACTATGGTTTGGCCCTGCTCCAATCTCTGCTCTTTGCCCCTCTCACTACTGCCTCGTTCCTCCCTCTCCTGCTTCCGGCTCACAGCCACCTCCAACACCTGTCCTGAGCTCCTCTCTCCTTCCAACCCCCATGTTTCTTTGCCACTGTCTTATCCCCACTGCCTTTTCCTTTTCCCCTGAGCAACTTCCTCAGTTTCTTTCCTGGCTGTCTCCTCCTTGCCACCACTTATCTGCCCCCCCCCCCCAATGTCTCAGCTGTTTACCTCAGTTTCTTTCCTGGCTGTATCCTCTTTGCCACCACTTATCTGCCCCCCAATATCTCAGCTGTCTGCCTCAGTTTCCAACCCCAGTCTACCTTAAGTAAACCGAAGCCTCAGCTCCTCAGCCAGCTTTGCTGTAGTGTACTGGTTCTAATCCCAGCTCTGGGAACTTTCACTCCATACACTTTAACTCTCTCTTTCTCACCTGAACCTTCCCCCAAGTATCCCAGGTACCCCAAGCACACACATACACACTGTACCATCCAAATTAGGAACTTACTTGTGAGTATGTGTAGGTGGGTTGTATGTGTGTGTGTGTGTATACACACACGCACACACATATACATATATACATATGTATGTCACTGTGTACATGATATACGAATTAGTGATCTGTGTCTAACTTTTGAGGTGTATAGTGTGTGTGCTTGACATGGTGATAGGTAAGCATGTGCCTAGGCTGGGTTGGATGTTTTTGTGCCTGAGCTGGTAGTGTGTGTGAGTATGCAGCTCACTGATCTTTGTGTTTGTATGTGTTTAATTGTGTCACACCCTCCTGCCTAACAGCGTAATATTGAGATCCTAAGCGTTGGCCTGACCCCACAGGGCAACAATCTAATAAAAGATATCATGTTTACCCAAAGAACCCTGTCTGGAAAAAAAAAATGTATACATTATGAAGGAAAAAATATCAACTTGAATCACTCAACAGCAAATCAGGTACACATTATTATTGATTCCTGTAACAGGAGGGTGTACTAGGGGTCGCTATGCTCTCCCCAATGCCCCCTTTACCGTGCCAAGTTAGCCTAAAAGTACCCTCAAGTCTCTCCTGCCACATCTTTGATGTTCATGTATAATAGGCTGCCTTTCCGTCCTCTTGGCCACGGTTTCCTGCTGTACACTGGCCCCATTCTGTAATGGGTGCTGCAGTGCACCGTAGCCTTATGGGCTATGCGTGGCTCTAACCACCCCTTTACCACGCCCCAAGCCTCGCAGATGGAAATGACGTTGTTCAGTCCCCCACTATGTCTCACTGGTACCTGGGCTCTCTGAAGCCCTGTCTCGCTCTGTGCCTTAATGGTACTCAGGGTCTCCACAGCCCTGTCTTGCTCTGCGCCTTCTCTGGCACTCAGTCTCTCTGCCGCCTTATATCACATTGTGCCTTCTCTGGTGCTTGGACTCTCTGTAGCCTTGTCTCACTCTGCACCTCACTGGAGCTTGGGCTCTCTGTAGCCTTTTCTCACACTGCGCCTTGCTGGCCACTCAGGCTTTCCATAGCCCTATCTCGCTTCTCTGGTGCTCAGGGTCTCCATAGCCCTGTCTTGTACTGTGCGTCCTCTGGTTCTCGTCAATCACTGCCCCCTCTCTGGGGCTTCTCACTACCCCCTCTCTGGGGCTTCTTGCTGCCCCCTCTCTGGGCTGGGGTCTTCACACTGCCATGGGTCCCCTATGAGGCCTCCTCCAACCTCTAATAGCCTCACCCAAACCTCTGGTGAAAAACAGCAACCAAAACACAAACCCTTGGGCTATAACATAAACTCTAGCTGCACAGCTATAACATTATTTCAGCCACCCCTGGGGTGCTCCATTCTTTACCAGTCTCAGGGCTGTACCTGCAGTCAGGCCTCTCCTTCCTGCTGGTTCTGGGAGGGCTCCTTCTCCCTTGGCTGCTGGCAGGCAACTGCCCCCCTCCCTCCCCGCTCAGCCTTAGGCCTGGAATTTATATAGGAGCCCAGCCCTGCCCCTTCCGGTCAGCAGGCCAGGTGCAGGTGCAGCCCCTTTCCTCATTAAGCAGTTGTCCCAGCACCTGGGTTCCTATCTCTGCTCTCACAGTAGCAGGCACCTTAGTGCCCTGCTAGAATTCCATAGAAACTCTCTTTGTTTAGGGTTTATTTTTGTTTTAGACTCAATAAAGTTGAAACAAAAAGCACCTTTCAACATAGGTTAACATTGTCTAGTTTCATGGCAATCACTGTCAATGTCTGTACCATTTCCAGTAAAATGTTTTTTTGTGATTTCTACCAAAGAATGCAATCAGAGAGATGTTTATGCCTCTCAGAGTTAGATCATATAAGAGTAGTGGGGACCACTTCTTCACCATTTTCTCCATCCTCATCTCACAAAATACTGTGCCAGTCAGAATTTTTATTTTGTAATACATTAAAATACAGTGCTAATAGGCCTTATCTAAAAAGTATCAGGAACAAAGACATTTTTCATCTATCATCACACCTGTATATATTGACAGTAGTAAGAGAATTGGTATTAAAGAATTTTGCAATATATGCATAAAATATTTTTATTCCAGATATTTCAGCCCTCAAAATTATATATAAAGCTAATTCAATATTAAACACATGAAGGATCCAATTATTTTACCTTAAATTTTTCACCGTGTATGAAATACCTTAATAATGTGATCATAGTAACATAAAATAGTCAATGTAATATTTTGATTATATACACCTTAATTACATTATTTGACTTATTATCCAGGATAGTATGCCATGAATACTCTGAATTTTAAATACTTTGTTTCTTAGAGTTATTGGAAAGGATCCCAGGTTTTCCTGCATATTATGTTGAACACTTGTAAGTACTGTAATTTCACTCTTTCTTCTCACCTTGAACATCTTAATTGGCTGGGGGGCTGCACACACAGAGTGGTGGTGGATGGGTCATATTCAACCTGGAGGGATGTGGGCAGTGAAGTTCCCCAGGGCTCAGTCCTCTGGCCCGCACTGTTCAATTTCTTTATTAGCTACTTGGACGAGGGGGTGAAAAGCACCCTATTTAAGTTCACTGACAACACCAAGATTTGGGGTGATGTGGGCATGCTAGAAGGGAGGGACAATATACAGCTGCACCTGGACAGGTTACAGGGGTGGGTGAATGAGAATAGGATGAGAGTCAATACTGACTAGTACAGGGTACTGCACTTGGGCAGTAAGAACCAGCAGCATACCTATAGGCTGGGGAACTCCCTTCTCAAAAGCACAGTGGCAGAAAGAGATCTTGGAGTCATTACCAATTCCAAAATGAACATGGGCTGCCAGTGTGAGGACGTAATAAGTAAGACTAACTGCACCTTGTCATGTATCCACAGATGTGTCACAAGCAGGGCCAAGGAGGTGATCCTCCCCTTCTATGCGACACTGGTCAAGCCACAATTGAAGTATTGTGTCCAGTTCTGGGTGCTGTACTTTAGGAGGGATGTGGCCAGCACTGAGAGGGTCCAGAGGAGGACCACTCATATGATTAGGGGGCAGCAGGGCAGACCCTATGAGGAGAGACTACAGGACCTGAACCTGTTCAGACTTCACAAGAGAAGGCTGAGAGGGAACCTGGTGGCCATCTATAAACTTACCAGGGGGACCAGTGGGGAATGGGAGAGACCCTGTTACCCCGAGCACCTCCTGGAGTAACAAGGAATAATGGCTGTAAGTTGTTTGACAGTAAGTTCAGGCTGGACATTAGAAAGCGCTACTTCACAGTCAAGGCGGCTAGGATCTGAAACCAACTTCCAAGAGAAGTGGTGCTGGCTCCTACCTTGGGGGTCTTTAAGGGGAGGCTTGATAACTACCTAGCTGGGGTCATATAAGCCCAGTATTCTCTCCTGCCTAGGCAGGGGGTTGGACTTGAAGATCTACTTAGGTCCCTTCCAACCTTACATCTATGAATCTGTAAATCTATGACTACTATCCCTTACATAGTTACATCTGAGTAAGAGAAATTTTTAACAAACTTCTGATGATTGTCAGCCTTTTTGTGTCCTGCTATATCTTCTTTGTAGTGACACATTTGGGCTCAAATTCACTTACAGCAAATAAAACTAAATCTCCATTTAAATCAGTGAAGTTCACTCGCACTAAGATTGCCTCAGGCAATATGTATTTTATATATTCTGCCATATCTCTCTACTATTAATGTGATCCATTTATGACTACAGAATTTTACATTTTTGGAAGCTGGCATTTTAATTGTCAGCCTTGGCACATGGTGCTAAAAGGGGCTATGTCCAATTGTTCGCAACCTCAAGTGCTAGGTAGCTCTACCTTTGCACAGCTCACCTGGGTGTGGCCAGAGACTCCCTGAGAGAAAAGGCTCCCTTTACAATGGAAAGACCTTGCAGGCTCATAAATAACTATTTACAGAATTTAATTATATACAGGAGGCAATTGCTATATGCCAACAAACAGCAAATAATATCAAAAGTTTGAAATTTTCTATTTACAAAGTACAAGGACGAGTTTATACAAGAATAACAGTTGATAACTATTTACACATAAAGAATGCTTTAATCATTCTTTGGAGACTTGTGGGTTGGTAAGAGTGACAAAACCCATGTGTGATTGGTTGGGGAAAGGGCTGTGGCAGGACTGGGCAGTTTGGCGGACAGAGACGCCAGCTACGGAAAGGTCCGCAGGATGCCTGTGTGGGTTGAGACCCAGAGAGGCATTACCTGAAGGGAAGCCGCAGTGTTCCTGACTGCCTTAATGGAAATTGAACTCAGAGGTGCTGCCTGGTAGCAGCTTGCTCTCCCTCTGTGTGTTTAACTATGCAAATAGCTCTGTGGGCTTGGCAAGGCCATACCCAGGCATGGAGTTGTGTGGGGGAGAATTTGTGTTTTTTGCAGGGGTCTGGAGTGGAAACAGCCTCTGCAGACTGCGAGATACCTGGGCCCGTATGGGATAGCCTGAGGCAGCTGGAACCCACAAGCGTGTGATGTAAGGAGTGAGGGACTGCCCCATCATAGTTTCATAGTTTCTAGGGTCAGAAGGGACCTGAAGAGATCATCAAGTCTGACCCCCTGCCCTGGGCAGGAATGAGTGCTGGGATCATAATACCCCAGACAGATATCTATCCAACCTCCTCTTGAAGACCCCCAAAATAGGGGAGACACCACCTCCCTTGGGAGCCCATTCCAGATCTTGGCAGCCCTAACTGTAAAGTAATGCCTCCTGATATCAAGCTTGAACCTGCTCTCAATTAATTTGTAGCTGTTATTCCTTGTTATCCCAGGTGGTGCCCAGGAGAACAGATCCTCGCCTATTTTCTGCTGGTCCCTCCCAGGTGAGTTTATAGATGGTCACCAGATCCCCTCTCGGTCTTCTCTTGTGAAGGCTGAATGGTTTCAGGCCCTTTAATCTATCTTCATAGGGCCTGGCCTGCTGCCCCCTGACCATGCAAGTGGCCCTCCTCTGGATCCTCTCCAGGTTAGCCACATCCCTCTTGAAGTGTGGCACTAAGAACTGTACACAGTACTCCAACTGCGGTCTGACCAGTATTGCATAGAAGGGAAGGATCACCTCCCTGGACCTGCTTGTGATGCATCTGTACATGCACGACAAGGTGTGATTAGACTTACTGACTGCTTCCTCGCATTGGTGGCTCATGTTCATCCTGGAGTCAACAGTGACTCCAAGATCCCTTTCAGCCACTCTGTGTTGTTGAGAAGGGTGTTTCCCCTTTCCCCAACCATTCATACAGGGGGTTTATCACCCTTACCAACCCCCAAGTCTCCAAACCCAGTGGGGAATCGCCTTCCCAATCTCTAGGGGCTTCCTGGGCCTGCATCTTCACCCTAAGGAATTTGTTCAGCCTACTCATGAACTTCATTTGCTCATTCTAGGGATGTACTCTCTTTTCCTTGATTCTTCAGGTGATCCTCTGGCCCACCCACAAGGGGTCCAGTTGGCAGCCACGGGGTGGAAACATGCTGCAGGCTCTTCTCAGTCCTTCTCACACAGCACACTCCTCTCTCTCTCCACCCCAGGGAGACACTCCAGTTTTAAGGGGAGCCGCCCAACCAATCCCTGGGCTGGAATTCTCCCGGGCATCCCCTTGCTAAGGCTTATACTACTACAAATATGGTGCCCTGCTGAGACAATCTTGTATTCCCTTGCTGGGGATAATACTGAACTATAAGTATGTCCCTGTTGGGACAATCTCCCTCAAGTGTTCAGGCAGAGCCCAACATAGGACACTCAGAAGTTAAGTGCCCTGTAAATTGCCTGTTACAGAGTATTGTGATCAGTATTCTAGTAACAAAGAAGAGAGAGATAGGTTTATTTTTCTGCCTGAGATGACTTTTCTCCTCCAGGCTGCAAAGGATCTTGGTTCATTTTGATTTCATGTTCTATGTTCTCTTATGCCCACCCACTTGTAATTCTAATTCTTGTCAATCATCTATCTTGGTGTCTCACTATAAATTTGTTAAATGCCATAATAAGTATCAGTAAATGTAAATGTCTTGACTGCTGTTATCAGTAACACATTTGGTGAGGAGAGACTGCTTCAGAACTTGCCAAAGTCTACTTGTACTGCAACTTTTCTTGATGCTGGTATGTTGGTTAATTTCTGCTTACAGTCAAACATTCACCTTTTTAAAACCAGTTATTAAAACAACATGCCTACTGAACCCAAGAATACTAATGGTGCAATGGGTTACAAGTTAAATTCTAGACTTCCTTCAGATTTTATACTGTACAGGTAAGAATCACATGAATGGCCACTTGTTAGAACAGAATTACCTGGATATTTTGGCCATATATCTTTGCTACGCGAAGGTAGATATTACTGATGTTCTTGATAGACCCATGATAGAGTGGACTAGATTGCCTCTCAAGGTCCCTTCTATCTGTAGTTTTGATGATTCTCTGATGTTACAAGCATATCTAGAATCATACTTATATTTTTCAATCTTTTGCTGGTAATATGGATGATTTTCTCCCTCTCACTGTTTTTTTCCTATCTCTTATATTGTACAGTGTTCATAGGAAACTTTTCAGTTAAAAAAAGGACCACAGAGGTAAAATATAATCAGCAGTGGTCTAAAACAGCACTTAGTGGGATACCAGAAACTGATATACCAAACCTGTTTTTCTTAAGGTTGAAGTCAGGTATCTTACTAGCTTTATAATTTAAACAAGAAAGCAAAGCACTGTTTTAATCTAATTAGCTGTGAATTTCAAAGATGGACTGAACAAAATGCTGGCCTGTGGTTGGCAAAAGTAAAAAAAGCCTATAATGCCAAGTATCCCAGGTAGAATAAAAAAAATAAAAGGATTATAATAACATCAAGTGCCGTTTTTCAATTTATGTGTTTCGTTTATTTCTCATTGCACTGTAAATGAACAAAGACATGATAAACTATACTCCATCTTCTGTTGACCTAAAAAATAATATGTGCCCAAAAATAAGGTCCCAAAATACTAACCATGATGATTTTTTCCCTTTCTCTGGTGAATATTTTTTTCCTTCTCAACTTATAAGAGCTCATTTATCACATTAAAAACAGTAGTCAACCATTCTGCTTCAGTTCCTCCCTGCAAGTGATCTGTCATAGAAAGCAAACATTTAAGATAATTATATTTACATCCACATTTATATTCAGTTCTTTCCATATTTCTGGTTCCCATCATTCTTTTTTGTTTGTTTGTTTGTTGCTGTTAATTCTCAAGCTATATCTGAGTTACAAAATCCTTAATTCTTAGATATCACTATTAAAAGCTTAAAACTTACTAGGTTATATAGTCTTCTTATAAGTTATATAAGTTATATATTCTTCTTATGAGTAGGCAAAGTTTTATTTTCTCTCTATTTCGTATCTTCTACTTCAGAAGTGTGGGTGTAAAATGTGTAGGCTATAAAGCAGCCTCAAAACCAGAATATGATCCAGCGTGCCAAATTCTGTTCTAATCAGTATAAATTCAGACTAATCAGCTGACTTTTCCCACTGCCAGTTAAAATATGCCTGTACCACACTTTTAAGTGTTCTAATATTAAGGGTTTTGATATTTTCTAATATTAACTAGACTGAGAGGAGCCTTTATGTGCATATTATTATTTGTATAAAACCAAAGGATTCATTTCTTCTAACAGTTTCAGCTAGTTTAATGGCAGCAGTCACAGATGTAGACACATAGGAAGAAGACCAAGATGCAGGGAATGTTCTGTGTAACTGGAGGTAATGGCAGATACTTACACAGTTCTGGGATCTGCTGATAGCTTTCCATTTATTTCAGACAAAGCACGGCAGAAAGGGAACTACTTCTTTGTTGTACCAGAGAAAAGCCCCAACCCTTGCTTCCCAGCTTTCTTACAGGATGCTTTCCAACAAGTCCACTTTCAATTCTGGCTCAACAGGGAACCAGTACATGAGTAATAGTGCAGCTTCAGGTGCTGATTAAACTCGGTGGAGATTCGGCCTGATTCAGCAGCCAAATATCCAAATCTGTATTGAATAGGGATACCAGTAAAAAGGTCCGAATTGATTCAAGGGTCTCCGAATTGATTAGGAAAAGAATCGGATAACTTTGAAGAAATTTGGAGATCTGGGCAGTCCCTGCTCACCACCACAGGGAGCTGGACCCGGACTCTGTGCTGCTAAGTAGCTTCTAGCCTGAAACACCACAGGCATGTGCCTGTATTTCTGGGATGTCTACAAACCTGATTTAACCTAGCCAGGTTAAACTAACCTGCAAAGATTGAATCAATTCAGGCTCAGGCTTTTTGAATGTCTGTCTCTAGCCTTTATTAATTGATTTGTAGCAGTTTGTTGTCTGATGTTAGGTGACAGTGTTGGATAAGCCTAGTAAGTCAATTAATAGTTCTTGGCCAAAACTTGAAATAATTCTCATTTGGTGCAATTGAACATCAGTGAACATAGGGCAGCAGGAATTCAACCACCCTTGTGCATAATATTTTTCAACAAAATAGCATAGGGTCTGTGCTGCATGCAGCAGTGTTGCTTTAGCTGCACACCAAGGGTGCGTCCAGATGAGTGCTATTGTGCAATTTGTGGCATCACAAACACATCTGCAGCACCACATCACACAGTCAGGTGTTCTCTGCTGCAAGGGCATGCTGCCTTTGCGGGCACTGCTCCATTTTTTTTCCCACAGGTTTTTTTTTGACTCCTGGATAAAGCACAGCACAGTAACTGCCTGTGTGGTGCACAGTTAGATTTTACTGCTACTTTGCCATAGCAGCATATTAAAATGGGGGAGTGCACTGCTATGGCAAAGTAGCTGCCAATTACATGTAGACTCATGTGATTGCTACATCACCACAGCATGCTGTATGGCAACATAACGCATTATGTAGGTGATTTAGGGCAACATGTAGATAGGCCCTCAGAGTATTACTGTAAAGCAGTCATTCTCAGTCTTTTGAGAGTCAGAGCAAACCTCCATAACTTTCTGAATTTGGTTATACCTCAGCTGAGAACCACTGCTGTCCTGATTCAGCTTACCAGGTAGCTCCATATTCAATAAAGCATTTACTAACTCTTAATATTTTCCTTTTCCCACAACAGCACAAGACAGCAACCATGAAATTGTCAGCTCCTGTCCACACTCATGTTTAAAAAAAGTTTTATTTTTCTGTCACTTGCCCAAGAAGTTCTCAATTAGTTGCAAGAGAATTATTCCTGATTTAAACCACATTAACTGAGACAGAAATGAAGCACAGACAGAAAACTAAAATAAATTCATATTCTGTGTTTCGCTTTGTGAGAAAATCTGTTGATATGAATGGAATAGTGAGTGGAATAAGGGTAAAATATAGGATTAAATTAATTCAAATTCACCAGATTTCCCCTCGTTTATGTAATACATTTTTCATATCTTGGATTTACAGAAAATAATTGCTTTTTAACTCTTTAAAGAAGGTAAACTCTGTGTAAGGCCACATACACATGTTCAAATGACCCAGGAAAAAATTCTCTGTTTTTTTTCCTGGTAGAAAAACTTAATTGGAGATCCCTGAACAGAAGTTTCTATATCAAGCTGCTGCACAGCCAGGGGGCCCCTGTACATACATCAGTATGCCCTTCAGGCTCCCCCATTGCCCTGGCACCAGCTGAGAGCAGTCCACGGTGTAGTCCTAATTGGCTGACTCAGACTATATGGCAGGCTCTGCCTTCCTGCAGCACAATTTGCAAATTGTGAAGGGGCTGTCTGAATGGTCCTCCAAAGTGATACACTGTCTCCCTGGACCCATGTTGGGGACTAGGAGCAAAGCAAGCTGGGAAGCCAAAGGCCAGAAGTTCAGGAGCCATTTAACCCTGTTAGTTCCCAGGATACTTTTCTCCAGGAGCAGCCATGTTTGTTCTCAGAGGAATCTCCTGAATGTCTGCACACTCCTGGTTTCTATTGGGAAAGCAGTGACTATCCCAGTAGAAACTGAATGTCTGTATGTGGCCGGAGTGGGAACAAGGCTTGCTATAATAAAAACTTTTTTTTTTAACATAAGCATTAATGTACCATGTTTTCTGTTAGTATATTAGTGAATTCTCCAATATCAGCACTGCCAGGTAGAACTCCATTAGACAACTCCTGCACAGCCAAATCAGAAAGTAGCTGTGGCAAGGACACCCACCCTCTGCACCCTTTCCTGGTCCAACCCTCCATGCTTCTCCAGGAAACAGAAGTGCACAAGACAGTTATACCTGCTTTGTGTGCTTCAGTTCCCAGGATTGTGGGGTTGAACTAGGAAGGGCTGTGAGAGCATGTGCTCCTGCCACAGCCGTTTCCCAGTTCACTTCTGCAGGATGTGCTCAGTGCAATTCCAGTGGTTCATGGCCACAGCAGTGACTCTGCCATCGCAGCATCTCTGAAGGGGTCTTGCAGGACCCTGGGTGCCACTGAAAACCACTGCTTTAAGGCCTTCATGGCCTCACTAATGCTTTCTTCAGTTTGTCTTAAAGCCGTTATCCTCTGTCACTAAGAAAATATTATGTCCATACTTGCAGCTTCTTGAAACTTAAGTTGACCTGTCATTTATAAATAAATTAATCAGACTCAAGGCTATCTTGACTGAACCCTGAAGGAGTAAATTTCTTTGAAATCTGGATCTAAGGTATTTCCAAACACTTCTCATAAATGTCTATCACAAAGCAATATTTCCACTTCTAAATACCTAATGGGGACATTTTTTTTAAAATAAAGATATGCCATAGGATGTAATGAGCTGCTGTAACGTCAATAAATGCAACCCCAGTCTTCTCATTATTTGAAAACTAGTTTCTATCTGAGTGATAACCTTTACCTACAGGTTCTTCTACTTTGTCTAAAGCCTGCCTACTCATTTACCACAGTTTCTTCTACTGTGAGTGTGTTTTTTTTCTGTAGGAACAGGTATTCTAGAAGCTTGTAAATATGGCATAGGAAGGCTACGGGTTGATAGTCTTCTTAATTGAATTTGTCTTGTAGGGGGCCTATGCTACCCTGTGCCTTCTTTTTGCTTCTTGTATACCTGAAGAAGGACTTCTTTGTCTTTAATTTTTGTTGCCAGCCAGTTCTGTTTCAGCTTTGGCCTTTCTGACTGTTTCCCTGCAAGTGCGGGCCAAGTGGGTATAATCTACCTTGATAGCTACCCCCTGTTTCCACAGCCTATATGTTTCTTTTTTAGCTCCTAGGCTTTCCCAGGCTTCCCTGTTCAGCCAAGGGGGTTTCTTTGCCCCTTTGCCGCCTTTCCTGCACAAAGAGATTGTCTCCTGCACCCATAGAATTGCTTCCTTTTGGAATGACCACCTTTTGTGGACTCCTGTATCACCAATTCTCCTGTTCTTCAGTGTCTCACTAACTAGTCTCCTGAGCACACTGAAGTTAGCCTTTCAGAAGTCAAGCATTTCCTCCTTACTGGTTATCTTTTCCACCCTACGGTGGATAGTGAATTCAATCAGGTGATGGTCACTGTATATAACAAGCTGCACAGACCAGGGGCTCGAGCCCCAGCTGTAGGCAGTAAGAGAGTGATTACAGACCTACCTAAAAGAACTGATACAGATGATTAGCAGGCCCAGAAGAAGTTAAAAGCTGTCAGGAAAGGGAGCTAGGGAGAGAGAGAAGGCAGTGAGACTTAGAGGCTGCAGCAGTGAGCCAGGGAACTTGGGAAAGGAAGAGACAGAGGGAGAGGGAGAGAAGGACTACAGTACTGAGGAAGCACTGTGGTGCTGAGAAAGCAGCACAGAGCCAGAGTGGCCTCTCAGGGTCTGAGAAAAGACCCTCAGTTGTGATTTACCCTGTTTGACTATGTCTTCGCTTGTTGCTGATTGCTGATTTGTTTATGGTGTTTCCTATGAGGCAAGAGTGCCCAGGAAAAATAAAGACTGTGTTGAGAAAATAGATATCCCATTACAATATATTTCCTACAATAGTGGCTGCCTTAAGCTCTGTCTTAGAAAACTATTTGATGATGAGCTAGGAGTATATCCATTTGCTTTCTTGTAGTTCCATTTTATATTTTGAAAGATATGTAAATGGGATACTTCATCCTGATTTGGACTAGGATTGTACAATTCACTACATGGAAACTTGTTGAAGAACTCTGTAGTTTATTAAAGGATTTTCTGGAGGAGAGTCAAGTACATAGGCATTCTTTCCTTGGGCAGAGTGAAAGGTATTTAGCTGCTTAGGCTCATACAAGAGATAGACATCATTTATAAAGTCTTGTTCAAATATGATGGATCCTTTTTGTCAGACTTTTTTTATAGCCCTATGTTATATTGTTACTACTGAAGTCCACTTTACAGTCAGATATATAGTGAGGACAGTCGGTGATGGGGATATTCCATTTCTCACTGGGAGGCCTATATACATTTTCCATCTAATTCTGTCCTACTCTTTCAATATCACAATATGGAGATACAAATACCTATTAGTTCCTATATAGCATCCAAGTGTATGCAATCATAAGTAGACTTCTTTTCATAAACTTGTAGAATAGGAGACTCAGAAAGGAGGCCATCTAGTTTAGTCCAACCCTCTGCTCAAAGCAGGATTGTTCCTGACTAAATCATCTGAGCATTGGATTTAATTTCAGTATTTTGTATGTTAATCTTTTCATATGTAACCTTCCTTTGTGATTATTTGAACAGGTAACAGGTGTTGATGATGGGATATATGGACATAACATTGTATCAACCCCACAGCCCCAGGAACTGGCCCAAGAAATGGAGGGGAGTCCTCACTTTTTATTCTGGGGTCAGGGTCCAAAGCAATGGTCCTAAGGGAGGAAACAGATAAAAGGTAAAGGAACGTGGTAATATGCAATACAAGTCTGGTAATATGTTCTCAGTACCAGAATTTCCCCCCACACCTCAAGAAGTGTCCCCAATCAAGCCTTTATTCCTAGAGTGCTCAAATAGCAGCACCCTGCAGCTGTTCCCCTTATTCTGAATCCAGCTCAGTCCACACAATCCTGACCAAACCAGTATCTCAAGCTCCACTATGAACTCCCAATGTAGGGCTAATGGGCATCCATGGGCAGAAATTGAAAACTCTTCTTATTGCAACTATAAACCTCTCCAGCCTGATAGCCTTCTCTTGCCTCTTCCTCTGCACTTTCACCTCTCCATAGGTGTCTGGGAGTTGTTTGTCTAAATTAGCAGAGTTGTCACAACTCTTGCAGACTGCACCCTGGTTCAATCTTCTGTTACACACATTACTCGTGGCAATATTTACTCTCAAGGCATACGGCCATATTACGTGGGAAGTGGACCTCAATATAAACACATAGATAGAAAGTAAAACTACCAGAATAGGTTTTTCTCAGCAGGTACTGAGCCCAGAGGGAGGCATGATGCTCATATAAGGGCTTTGGAAGGGGCAGGGGAGAAAAACCAAATTCACAACAATTTCCTGCAGAATGGAATTTCCTGCCCAGGTTTATATCATATTCCCTATTAAGGTTTAAATTGGCGTGCAGTTATACTTAAATAACTAGTGATTAGCTTCATTAGGAATTGAAACTTCCTCACAACTTAGAGCATCTACTGTTTTCATTGCTGTACAGGACCCAGAAAGAATTTGGACCAATTCATAATTATAGCTATTGTGTGAGAGGTGAACCTAGAAGACAGACAGTGCCTTGCAAGGTACTTGAGCTAGCCCTGAATGAACTACTTTGGGTAATGAAAATAATATTATCATTTATTATCAGAGTTTCACCAAGGCTGAAACGCAGGATGAATTAACTGATACCGAAGTATGTGCTAATGTGGTTATATTGCTTTCAGTATTGCATTTAGCTTGGGATCATGTTGGGTAGATGTACCTTAGAAGAACTTAGACAGGAAGACTTAAACTTACTCCCCTTTTCCAGAAGAAACTTTAACAGCCTTGAAGAGTAAGAAGAGAAACTCATATGGAAAAAGAAAAGGTGCAATATTTGAAATATAGTTGTCAATAAAATCTACTTTAAAGAGGGCCTTTTCTTTCTCCATTGACTTCAATTAAATTCACCCTAGGCTTTCAAACCTGACAAAGCAAGATAATGTTTGAGTTTTACCCCCTCCTTTTTAAAATAAAGTAAGCTTCCCTATCTGGTTAGATTCCCCCAGCTTCTCACAGCTGTAAGCCAATACATGCTCCACATTTTGTTTGTTGTCTTTATCTCCAGTGCCAGCAACAATTGCATTTTTCATTAAAATATTGGACTTCACAGACAGCAACCTTATTAAATGCCCTTTGTCCTAGTCTCCCCTGGACAGCCACTACCATCTGCATTCTTGCGTAGCTGGATCCCATATCCACTACAATTTATTGGAGGGATGAAAAAAATAGCTAGAACAGAACCTCAGAGACAATTTCACACATCTGTTCCTGCGGGTGATCTTTCATTCTTTTTCATTTATAATTAATGAAAAATAATGGTGCTGACACAAGTTAATTACTATGAAAAATTACAGTTTATGCTATTCATTATAATAATGGCAAATTACTTGAGATTTTCAAACACTCTTCCTAAGCAATTAGAAGTGTTCATAAGGAGTTCACCTGTGAATTTTTTTTTTTGTCTGCGTTTGCACTCTGTGAAGTGAGGGAACACCCAATGTTTTTCATTAACAGCAGAGGTAACACAACAAGATATATTAATCACAAAGTCTTATATCAGTGGAGAAAAAATGGAGAGCAAACTGAGCATATGTTGGTGAAGCAGAGGTCAAAATAATATACAAAGATATTCATTATAGTTAACTTTTCTTAACAGATTTAAAAGGAGTATAATGAAACCTGTATCATCTGGAAACAATTAAATAATTGGAAATACTGTCATAGTTTTGTTTTCAAAAATACTAAATTACTGGCTAAAATTAGAATTAATATTCTACTAATTAGCAAATGCAAATTAAAGAATGTTTCTTCTATAACTTGCTTTTCTTATGAACCCATAAATTGAAAAAAAGTAAATGTGATATTCCTTAGATAATTAAGGAGAATTTATGGCTGAAATATACTAATGATATCTAATGTGTGTGTGGGCAAATGAGCTCAGTGAGAAACAGGCTGTATATATTCTGAGTTAATGGAAGCTTAAAAAAATTAGAAAGATTTTTCCTATAGATCTATGTGTCTTTTAACATGCTGAATCAACAAAATATTATTTACGTATTTCATGCATACTGTTTGTCTTTTGTATTTTATGCAATGCATTTTTTTCAAATTAGCACAAAAATTAGCTAAAGAAATTATGTTAAACTTATTTATCTTGTATCTAATGAGCATTGTAGGCAGATATAATCCTACTTTGTTGCTCAGCAATCCACAGCCATGTCAACCTTATATAAATCATATCGGTTTCAGTGTAAGAATGCTACCAAATCACAAACTGTGAAATAACTCTCTCATACATATCAGGCATCTGATCAGTGAAACCAAGCCATAGTACTGGCATAATTTTTTTGCACTAAAACAGAAATCATTGGAAGTTTTATAAATACACAGCACGATATGCAGGAAAAATGATGAATCTGGCTTCAGATATGTTGTGAAAACAATGACACTGGTAAATAAAATGACTTTCCTAAAATTTTCACTGCCAGATGCTGGCTGGAGTAATTCAGTTTGGCTTATATGTGTGTAATGTAACTCAGAGGTGAAGGCCAAAAAGCTGCTGGGCAGAGAAATGTTCACTTTTGCTTATTTATTGTATTCCATTTTTTGTTTTGTTTTTTCTTTTAGAAAGTGAAAATGTGGTGAGACAGAAATCATAAATCCATGCTAAAAATAGTTCCCATGCTTGAGAAGCTGAAGCTCTTTACACTGAATGTTATAAAAGTGAGGTTTAGGAAGAACCAACAGGACTGTTAGCAAGGGCATCAACTTCCATGGATGCACGAATACTCTTCATATTAATTTGTAGCATGCCTGCTATTCCCCTACTAAGCATTGCATAAGCAAACGTTCACTCACAGACTGCAAATGGGATGTACTTTTGTGATGCAGACAAGTGTCCACTGGGGATTAGACCAAGACCACTAAACTCATTTCCATTTAAAACCTAATAAAGACTTGACCTGAGATGTTGAAAGTTCAGTGTATTGCCTTGCCATTAACCAACTGTTCTTCTAAATTCTTCTCCCAATGCTGAAACACACAGTTAGTTAAAGTATAATTAAATTCAAAAGAGATATTTCCAAGTAAATGATACACTCTTAAATACTCTATATTTTTCTGGGCTTCAAAATATGTTGGTTTGTACTGGCTATGAAACCAGGTATGAACACAATTAAAAACCCAATTAATCCAGAAATAAGGAATTTCTAGAACTGTTGTATTTTAAATGTAGATACAGATACAGACAAATCTTTGGCCTCTCAGATTACCAGAACACTTGAAAAAAAGAAGTTTACTAACATAGTAGCAAAGTCTACTTGAAGTACATGTTATGGCAATCAAAAGTACAGATCATCACCTCAGCAAGTACAATGTTTTTTATGCAATATTTCCTGTTCTAATATAAATTTACAAGGCCTATGTATCTCAGGACACTGATACTATTTAGCAAAGCTTTAGGGGAAGGAGGTTTTCAATTGTAGAAAGCTTTCATAAATGTTTCTTTGTCAAATGTGTGGGGTTTTTTCCCTCGGTTCTTGAAACACTTTTCTCTCTTGTTTTATCACTCTCCTATAAAACAACTGAATTAAATATGTAAATCTTGGCAGCTCTCAGACTTCCTTTCTCTCCTGAGCCAAAGCAGTAAGCAGTATTGAATTTGCAACTCACATGCTTTTTTTTGCAAGCCTAGTTCAAATATTTGGAAGCAACTCAGTGTGCTATAAGGTATAAAGTTTGGGGTCTTTTGTTATGTCCACCCCACCGCCCCTCTTCCCCAAGCCCTGGTTTGGTTTCTGCTTAACATTCTAGTAGCTATGAAAGTTAATTGTATACTTTTTGCTTCTTTTCTACTTAGGATAACTCAGAACAACAGTAGAGTCTCCCAATGCCTGAAAAAGGGTATTTGTGCTTAAAAGCTTGCAAATAATTTTTTTTCCCAACTATTTAGTTGGTCTAATACATGATATCACATCTACCCAAAGAACCTTGCTTACATACTATAGAGATGTAAAGGTTGAAAAATTACATATTCTAGAGACCCTAAGTCAGACCTTCAGGTGCTGTAAGATGGTGTAAACTGATATATCTCTACTATAGTCAGTGGAGCTACAACAATTTATACCACCTTAAAATCTAGCTCATTCTGGTTACTGAAATCATCCAGCCAACGGCACTGATATTACATGTTGTGGTTTAGATTATGAACTTCTAACATGAAAAAGAATATTCAGGATCTGACTTATAAAATGGTTAACAGATATGAGCAATAAATTAAAGAAAAAAGTGTATATTTGTCAAAATTCTGGAGCCCACAGGGCTAAGGCACATTTTGCCCATAGTATTTAGTTAAGCATTAGACCATTCAGACCTCCTAAATAGGAAAAGTATTTAATCTTGGTATTTCTCCAATCCTGTTGGTGAAAACATTGTGAAATGCCTTTACAGTGGACAATATAAGTGCCATCAAGTTTTAATCATATCTGAGTGACTGCAGGAAAAGTTAGTAAACTGGTGACAAATCAGTAGTACTTCTTTCATTCAGCATAATCACAAAAAATATACAAAGAATTGTAAGAAAAAAATAATATCTTCACTACTACATGTAAGGGGTATTTACATGGATCAAGTTAACCAGTACAGAAAGTACAATTTTCTAGTAATACAAGTGGAGAAATTGTTTGTCTTAGATACAGAATATCCAATGCAAAGCTGTTTCCTATGTAAACCTTTTGCCAAAAGTCTAATGAGCAAGCTTGTTGATGGAAAAGAGTGGAGAAAAAATTCCAACAGTAGTTATGTAATGTGGTATAACATTTACATGCTAACTCAGGTATCATGATGACTGTTGGGCATGCAAATTAATCCCTAAAGACCAAAAGGTAAAGTTCCATTGTCTACAGAAATAAAGTGAACATTCCTCTCTGCAAAGACAATTACTTTTTTGAGAAGACCCGCCTGAATTGACAAGAATCCACATGTCCAACTGAAGTGTTGCAGAAACATGTTTTTGAGAGAGAACTGGGGAATAGATCTGTGTGAATAATGAAGTACTTCTGATTACATTAGTGAGTATCATGGAATAACTATAGCAAATTGTAATATCTTCATATGGGTTTATTCAAAATGATTCAATCAATTTTCCTTTGTAACTTCTTTTAAAATTCTGTAATGTCAAAAGTATCCTATACGTATATACTACTTACTTATGTTTGGTGGGTAGCTGTTGGTAATGTAGATCATATGGCAGTGTATTTATTTCTTGGTTGAGTGAGCATTTAAGTTTCATGTTGAATATTACAATTAAGCTACATCAAGCTGTATGCATATATCTCTAGTATACAAAGTTCTTTGGGTGAATCTGATATTTTTTATTAGACAAAATTAAATAGTTGGAAAAAAAAATTCTTACCAAGCTTTCAAGTTTAAAAACCCTTTGTCAGGCTGAGGAAGCCTCTGTATTTGGTGTGTGCTCTTCCTAGAGGGAATCATTCCAGCCACACACCTCAGCCTAAGGTGAATAAAAATGCTAATAGTTGCCAGCAAGCATTATACATAGTATAGTATAGAAAAAAGGAGAACCGTATGGCTCAGAGTAAAAGTTGCCATTGCCATAGTATATCTACTATATTAACGGTGGTATGACTGCAGGCTTGAACATTGATTCAAACTAAAGACTATCCTAATATAAGTTGATGTTGGTTGGTAATGTGTCAAGTTACCTGGACTGTAACAGGGTACCCACTCCGGTGCCCAGTACAGGGAGAGAGGAGACATGCCACTTGGAGAGGGAGAAGGGAAACTTACTGGGCTGTTGCAGGACAGCACAGGTCATCAGCAATGCAGGCTTTCCCCATTGAGTTCCACCCTGGCCCTGGAAGAGAAACATGTAAAGGATGAGCCAGTGAGGATTGGCTCCTGGGGATGGAGCCAGAAGTTGAAAGGGGCACAGGTCCCTAGGACTAATTGCCCTGGGGAGATGCAATTACTCTGATGGCCAGAGTAGTGAGGATTGCATGGAGCAGCAACATGGAGCACAGAGTACAACTGTCTGGGATTTGAAGGAATCTCTGAGAGTAGAGGTACTTAGCTATGGTCAGGAAGTGGTGGTGAAACCTCATTGGGATGAAGAATGGCTTGACTGGTGAGAGACAAATTGATGGGGGGCTTTTCCTGAGAAGCAAAACACAGGACAAGCTAGTCATCAGGTAGAAGGGCTTGGGGTATCTAGAAAAGAGCCCCAGAGCATCCACCCTGAGAGACCCCAAAAACAGATGGGCCCAGAAAAGGGGTCATGTTTAAGACAACAAGGATTCTCGCTGGGCAAGGTGGTCAGACGCTGGGACCCTGAGGAGACAAGGGCTCACCATTAGAAATGCTGACCAACAACTAGCAGCCTTGCTATCAATACTGGGGCTGTGAAAGAGAGAGAGATAGAATGAGAGAATACCCAGAGAAACCAGTGTACTTGGAATAACATAGGTATAGTCAGGACATGGTGTAGGGAATGGAAGAGCCCTGCAAAAAAGCCCATTGTCACTACCTGTCACGGAGGCACTGGGGTGCTTCGTGCCTGAGAAGAAGATAAGGTGAGCTGTCAGTCACCAGGGCAGCTCAGACGCAGATTGTCAGAGCTGCCAATCAACAGGGCAGTGCAGCTGCGGGTTGCTAGGGCAACCAGCCGGTCAGGTGGCCAGAAGGGGGCAGGACTGGGCCTTTATAAATAGCCCAGGCTGGAGCCTGACTAGCAGTTCCCTTCTGGCAGCTGCAGGAGCAGGAGCTCTGCCACTGAGCTGAGCAGCCTGAATTGGTAGTGGCAGCCTTGTGGTGCTGACTGGCTGCGATGATGCCGGGGAGGAGATCACCTTGATGAGAGGTATAGTTGGAGGCCCTGGTGGGTGGGTGCTCAGTGTTTATGTTATGAGCAGGAGGCTCTGTGTTTTATGTTGAAGCCAGGTGGCTGGTGTTTTGGTTACAGTTTACACCGGAGGACCGGGTGAGGCTGTAGGGGGGGCTCCCCAGCAGTGGCCTCAGGGGGGCTCCCCAGCAGCTTGGGGGTTCCCGGTGCCCAGTAGGGGCATGGTGCCAGTGGGGCACTATTGTTTGCGCCGGAGAGGCAGAGTGTTGGTGCCAGAGAGAGGCGTGGTGTTTGCCCAGTGGGGCAAAGGACCCAGAGAAGGGTCAAGGGGGCCAGGCACGGCTGCGGCCACCTGATCCCCAAGCGTGAGGAACGAGGTATAGGCCCAGTAGGAGGGCAACCGCTGCGGGGAGTGTGGCGTGGGCCCTAGAAAGGGCAAGGCCCCAGAGCGGGGGCAGAGAGCATGTGCAGAGAGCACGGTGCAGGCCCAGAGGCAGGGCAACGGCTGCGGAGAGCGCGGCGTGGGCCCTAGAGAGGGCAAGGCTCCAGAGGGGGTAGATAGCACGTGCGAGAAGCGCAGGCGTGGGCCCAGAAGGGAGGCAACGGCCGCGGATAGGGCGGCAGAGACCCAAGAGGGGCGAGAGGCACCGGAGGCACGGTAGAGGCCCTGAGAAGGGCGCAGAAGCCCAGAGGTGGGTGATTTAGGCCCCAGAGCAGGGCAGTGGGCGGAGAGCCAGGCCCAAGGGGCACCGGTGGCAGGGCAGCGGCGGAGAGCCAGGCCCAAGGGGCGCCGGTGGCAGGGCAGCGGCGGAGAGCCAGGCCCAGGGACACCAGGCGGGTGATGAGCCCAGGGTACTAGAGAGAGCACCAGAGGGTAAGGGACCGCACAACGTCCCACATATACCCCTTAAGGGAGGGGTGCACAGAGGCACCCCAGATGGAGTAGGGGCAGGACCATTACGTACCGTTCACCAGGGAGATAAAGGCAGCCTCCCATTTAAAACTCACTTAAGATCAAAGTCGTGGTGGGCGAGAATCCAAGGGTGCTGAATACAGCCTCAAGAGACGGTAGGGGGCACTAGGGAGTTCACGGCCGCTCCTAGGCCCCACTCCCTCACACTACCCCAATGGTGATTAAGAGATATCATCTCCCAACCTCTGTTTCCTATCTTTATATACATTTTTTCCGTGAAGGTGTGGCAGGCAAGAAAAGAAGGCCAATGAGATGAGAAGCCAGATAGTGACAGTAACAGCAGGGAGATACACACAGCTGCTACACTGACCAAAAAAAACCCCAAAAACATTTGAGCAACTTCTCATGCCAAACAGTTTACAATGGGAAATCCCTATAGGTCAAGCACAGTATTCAAAGGCAGAGACATTAGAAATGAGTCAGGACATATTCCGCTCTTTAAATGGTTGACTTCACCAAGAAGGATTTTTGAAACTTTTATAAAGCATCATTACTTTGCAGTGATGTTCTTATGAAGATTTTAATTCCCACTGTAATAGATATTTCAGCATTGATCTAAGTAGACTTCTTGCATATAATAAAAACACTTAATATAATCTGCTTTTCTTTAAGGAAACGAGTTACCAATCAAGTAAGGCTTAGCCATACTGCTGAATTTTATCATACACTCCTGATATTTATATGTACAGCTTTTAGAAAGTATGGAATAATTCCAAATAGGGTTCATTAGCATTTATATTGCTGTGATTTTATCAAAATTTATTATGGATATCTTAAAACTCTTAGCACAGGAGCTATGGAAGACAAGCAGAAAAGGCAACATACATGTATTTCAAAGAAAATTGATAGCATAAGATACTTGCAGTAATGGTGTAAAATGGCATATATAAAGAATACCTCAGTGCGTGTAATGTAGCCGAATATGACATTTTAGTGCATCTTCTTTTATTAAGCCACCTTTTACATGTCAGTCACTAATTTTTCATCTTCTTGTTTTTTCTTACTGAAACTTATGCATTTCTAGGGTGCTTATCTCTGTGATACCTCATTATCAATTACAGCAATTTAGAAGTCATGGCACTGACCAGAGTGACTTCTGCATATACAATCAAACTTGCATTTGAAATTGTTGACATTTAAAAATAGCATTTAAAAATCTAACTGTGTGATTGACACCATAAATCAAGATGGTGGATTTCTCAATTCTATTCTCTATTACTGTAAAGAGTTGAATACATTAATAACTAAATGACTATAGTCCAAAAAATCCCAGACAAAATGTAGGTAAGAGGTTATCTCATTTTTATATTTCTGGGCGTGTCTATGTGTGGAAATAAAATGCTTAAGTTTAGAAACCTCAGTAACTTTTTATTATATACAGACAGAATATTTGCAAATTGTTGTGATTCTGATTTGGATGACTCCAACACTGTTACGCAAATGGAAAAGCAGTGTAACTGATGGGAAAGAGAAATTCCCTGGGTTATGTATGATCAGGATAGTTGTCTCTATTCTGGCTCTTGAAATTGCATGTAGAGCATTCAGATGGTTTGGCAGAGGTGAGAGTATGGTTGAAATGCTATGGAATGTCTGTAATATCAAACTGTAACACAGCACAAATCCTGATACTCATGCTTTTCCATTCTATTGTAAGGATCAGTAGTTTAAGTATTTTGGAACTGAAAATAAATGAGAAAGATCGTGGGACTATAGGCTCCAAGTGGCACCTGATATAGCTTAATAGTGAGCAATTGGTAAAGAAAAAACTAAGGTAGGATTTTTAATTGTAGCCAGGAAGGGTTACCTATCAGTTGGAGTGCTGTCTTTACTTTCCACTTGGTAGAAGCTTAAGCACATAAGAAATCTTGCAACTATTCAACAAAACACTTATGTGTGCTGTTGTATTCAAAGAGAATTAAAGCACACACTCAAAGTTTAGCATATGATTAATTGTTCTGTTGATCAGGATTACACATATGCTCAGTTGCTCTGCTGATCTGTGGTGTTGATGAAGTCTGAAATCAATTTGCTGTAATCTGGAGGAATGAATCCTTTAAAAGTTCCATGGCCTTTTTAAAGTCTTGCTTTAAACTTTGTACTCTAAATTTAATTTAAACCATTAACAATTAAATTCTTCCTACTATACTTTTGGCCTTTTGACCAAAGCTGTGGATTATGGTTAACGTGGACACATGTGGCCTTCTTTCATGCTCATGTTTCCTTTGTTCTGGTCTACAGTTCAGCCTAAGTTTGATGTATCATATTAATTTGTTTTGTAGGAGTTGATCAATTAACTTGAGAAAACTCTGTGTAGTGTTGATTCACTCATATAACAAGCATAATTTAATACAAATGGTGCATCAGACATTGATTTTGCCCAACTGCTCTCTAGAATTAGTGTCACTAAAGAAGGCAGCCAAGCTGAACTAACAATATTAAGCATTTCTGCAATTTATCTCTTGCTATAATGAACAGTAAATGATATAATGACCAACAAGATTAATGATAAAACAAACATGCTAGTTAGATTCACTCCACAGAAGTCCAATTCAAGATGCTGCCTAGTAATCAATAATTTGGAATGCGTAATAACAAATAGGAATGAGAATATCAAGCGGGACTCATTAATTGAATTTGAAAATAAAAAATTTAGGCAATAAAAATAAGTTCTATCTCTCTATCTATCTCAAGTATTTCTAGAAACAATGCTGCTAGAATGAATTTCAGTGGCTGTCCTTAAAAAAAAAAAGGTACAAAATCAGCATACTTCAGATGCATGTTTCTTTAAATAGGAGACTTCACTAGTTTATAAAAATGTAATTAAATGCTCTACTTCTCATTTGTTGGCAATGATTCAGTAATGCAAAATATTTGAATTATTTTGTATTTAAATATTAATAAACCTATCTATTGTGTGAAGCTCTCAGATATGGTGATAAATACAATGTGAGAAACAGAATCGAAAAGAATAGAATGAAACAGAATTGAACAGTGAATGTGAGTCAGGGTTCAAGAAGCAAACTAGCATTTCCTATCTACTCCTTTCTCCACTAGAGGTGAGTAAACACTACATACATTTCTATGGCTCTTTGGTCATATTTTAAGATAACTTGTTAAAACTGATTCATACATCATTAGTACTTGCATTTTTACAGGACTTCTAGCAAATGAGTTGCTTGACACAAATGATTTCTCAATACACTGGGCCAAATTCCTGTCCTCCAGCTCAGGCTGCTTACCTGCTTCAGATTTTCCAGCATCTTGCAGAAAGCTGTTGGATTCACTTGAGGATTTTCTGGTTGCCCCCATCAAATCTTCCAGTACAGAGAACATAGCATAGGGGGAAAGGGTATGTTTCAGGTATTCTTATGCTTTAGTCATTTTTAATTTCTAGAAGGGTCCCCTGTGGCCATAGATGTGTAGGATTAAGTTAGAACAAGTTTGGGACTTGACTAGTATATGTCACAGGCTGCTTTTGGTTTCCTGCTAGCTTTAGAACTAAGGGTATAAAGTGGACTCACATCCTCACCATCTTCAATAAGAGCAGTTTAGGCATAATTTTACATCTGAGCTAATTCATTATAATCTATAGCTGTTGTCATCATCTTCCTCATCCTCCACTTTCTTCCTCCTTCTCCTCCTTATCATAAATACTATTATACCATTATTCACATGCTGCATATTTTGAATCTACAAGATGCTGGGATTTACACTCTTCCATTCAAAGGGTAGACCAAATACTATGCAATTTATACAGATTCACAGAACTTTAGGGCTAGAAGGGACCTCATGATATCATTGGTGGTCTAGCCCCACTGCTCTGAGCAGGAAAAACTTCTGCAGTCAAGTAACCCTAGCAAGGTGTGTGTCCAGTCTCCTTTTGAAGATCTCCAGGGTAGGTGCCTGAACCACCACCACTGGGAGTCTATTCCAAAGCCTGATTCCATCAACTGGGAAAGAGTTTTTCCTTATATCCCATCTGAAACCTTCTTCTGGGAGTTTGACTGTTGCTTCTGCTTTTCCCCTGGCATGCTTTGGCAAATAGTTGTTCACCAAACCCCTGCTGCTCACCCCTGATATATTTGTAAGTTGCCAACAAATCCCTCCAAAGTCTTCTCTTTCTAGGCTGAACAGTTCCATATCTGTCAGCCTTTCCTCATATAGCTTGTTCTTCAGGCCTCTAATCATAAGAGTGGTTCTTGTCTGGACTCTCTCTAGCTTCTCCAAATCCTTGAATTGTGGTGCCCAGAACTGGATGCAGTTCTCCAGCTGGAGCCTCACCGATGCCTACACCTGTAGGGGGCCGATTAGAAAAGCAAAGGCAGTGACTGAAATCAAGGACAATAAGAAGTCCTTCTATAGGTAAGTAGGTAACAGGAGGAAAACCAGTAGAAACATGGGACCACTTCTCCCATGAGTAGAGTGGGAAAATAATTTCCTCTATTTTTCCTAAGATGCATTGGTTGATGCATGCCAGCATATTGTTTGCTCTGCTAACTGTAGCCATCACACTGGTGGCTCATATTCATTTTATGGTCAATTATGACCCTGTGGTCCCTTTTAGATGTAGTGCTGGCTAGCCTAGCACCACCAAGTTTGTTGCAGATTTTTCCTCCCCTGATGGAGCACTTTACACTTCTCAGTGTTGAATAGCATCTGGTTCTGGTCATATAACTAATCCATCTAGGTCTGCCTGGATCATCAGCCTACCCTGATGCATGGCCACACTTCCCCACAGCTTAGTGTCATTAGTAAAAATTGCCAGTGTGATTTTCAGCCCCATATCCATGTCACTGATGAAGATGTTGAAAAGCACCAGTCCAAGTACCAAACCCTGGGGGACCCTACTGGCTACCTTCCACCAGGTCAACACAGATCCATCCATTAGTACTCTCTGGGTCTGACCCTGCAGCCAGTCTCCCACACATTTGACCATTGAATTGCTGAGCTTATAGTTCCCTAGCTTTCCCTTGAGAGCCTCATGGGACACCAAGTCAAAGGCCTTCCTAAAGTCCAAGTAAATGATGTTGACCTCATATCCCTTATCAAAGTGGCAAGTAAGCAGGTCATAGCAGGAGATAAGGTTAGTCAGACCTGACCTGCCCATCACAAAATTGCACTGGGTGTCATTCAGAATTTACCCTTCTACTAGCTTATTGCATCTGGACTCCTTGAGAAATTTTTCAAGGACTTTACCTGGGATTGAGGTCAGGCTGATCAGCCTGTAGTTCCCTGGGTCCTCTCTGCTCCCCTTCTTGAAGATGGGCACATTAGCCCTCTTCCAGTCTTCTGGGACCTCTCCTGAGTGCCATGAATTCTCAAAGAGGTTCACCAGTGGTCCCACAATGACTTTGTCTAGTTCGTTCAGCACTGTCGAATGGAGTTCATCCAGTCCTGCTAACATATTGATATCCAGCTTCTCTAGCTGTTCCTTCACCAGCTCTGCATTGACTGTTGGTAGGGGATCATCCCTATTGTGATTATGCTGTGCCATATCTGCATTCAGCAGGTTATCACTCTTAGACTGGTGGAAAACAGATGAGTAGTACTCATTCAAGAGTTCGGTTTTCTCCTTGGTGTCGGTGATCAGATGTCCAGATGCACTTAGCAGTGGTTCCATTGTTTCCACTGATTTACCTTCTGATACCTATGTACCTATAGAAGGACTTCTTATTGTCCTTGATTTCAGTTGCTAGCCTGAATTCGGTCACTGTCTTTGGTTTTCTAATCTGCCTCTTACAGGTATAGGCCAATCTTATGTAGTTCTCCTTGGGGCTTATCTCTAGCTTCCATCATTGGTAAGCCTTCCTTTTCACGAGACCTGAAACTTCCCTATTGAGCCAAGATGGCCTCCCAGCCCCTGTGCCACCTTTTTTGCATACAACTTGTGTGCACCAAGGATTGTGTCATTAAGGAATGACCATTCTTCATCCACACTCTTTCCCTGTGGTCCATGATCCCAAAGAGCATTGTTCCCTAAAGACCTTGGTTTATTGAAGTCAGCTATTTTAAAGTCAAGAATTTGTACCTTATTGACAGATTTTCCAGCCCTACGATGGACAGTGAAAGTGTCATGGTCACTGTTGCCTAGGTTACCCTTTATCTTCAGATCACTCACTAGGTCATTCCCCTTGGCCAAAACTAAATCTAGGAGCTCATTTCCTCTGGTCAGCCAATTTAGATAAATGTAATTAGCTGTGTTAGTCTGAAGGCAGGCAGAAGGCAGAAAACTTTAAAAATCACATAAAAAAGAATCAACTTATCTTGAATTTCAAATATCAATCAGTAACAAAGATTTCTTTTTATAAAATATTTTTAAGAAATGTGACAATATGTGTAAATATCAAATGTTGCTTGTGTGCTGTTCAAAAACATACCAAAAATTCTTTGAGTATATTTTCACTGAAAATGATTTACAATTCTAGTTTTCTTACTGCTTAAGGGATTTGACAGCAATACCAAGATGCCTTTGTTTCTGTGGAGATCTCCACCCTAAGCAGGAGTCATCATTAAGCAATATTGCCATGTGTTTAATTAGCTGTGGAGAAAAAGCTGTTTCCACCATATCTACAATGTACCTCTCTAAATCAATCATGTCAACAGAAATGCAATGGGAAGTATGTGTTCTTTGCATTAGCTTTATTTTAACTCTAAATTTCAGTAGTCAGAGAAATCAGGCTGGCAGTGATTTACAAATGTCTATCATTTTGTACTACAAGTGAAAAAGGACCTATTTATAATATTTACAATAAGCATAATCTACCTATCAGTCATCAATCAAAATATAAACTACCACAGATATAACAACAAGACAGTTTGAGTTTAATTCTCATTATATTGCAATCTGTGAGCTCATTTTTACATATGTAAAATGTATATAAAAATCTACCATTCTGATCTGGGCATTTGATTGCACATTTGTATATTTTGCATAGGTACTAGAATCAGGTCTACTATCTTAAGGATTCAAAACCTATTGAAGGCAAAGGAAATCTTGTAATTGCCTTCAGATCAGATCCATAATCAAGAATAACAACAACAAAAAAGAGATGAATAACCCATTCAAAGAGGCCTTCCAATGCACTTATCAAACTATATATATATTGTGTACAACACTTATTTTAGACAATATAATCATGCAGCACCTTCTTTGTAATTACTTTTCCTAAAATTGAATCAGCTGAGTCCCCATGGTCTCTGGTATTCACATAGGTATACTGAACTGTTCTCTATATTTTCCTTTGTCCCATTTCTACTATAAAAACATTTTAAAATATTTTAGAAATCATATAATAAATCAATCCTTTCCTAAATAGGAGCTTACACAATACTCTTTCTCTCTGTCCTTTTCAAAAACAGATTGGAAATAGTTTGAGTTACCAGTAAGAAAAGGCAAGATGCAGGGCAGGGTGGCACTAGTTCAGGAAGGCATACACTTCTGTAGATGACAGCTTATTTCTTTACTTAGTAATAGGAGTAAATGAAATTTTGTTTCCCAATTATATTCATTGCAGAGAATAAGGTGTTTGTCTGTATTATTGGCATAACTGCTATTTGTTCCTCACTTTACCTGCATTTTATTACCCTGCCTCAATGCAACAAGTTAAATCAAAGGAAATTGTTATGTAGGGCTGGAAGGTGATATCTGGGCAATCAAACAGAGTTTGGGGGAGGAGGGGGCAAGAAGGGAAAAGGAAGGGCAATTTTATGACCTGGAGAATGCCTCTGTCTTGTTCCAACCATGATAGTAAGGCGTACTTTTCCTAGATGTAAGCCTGGGAACAAAGGGGACACCTGAATATCCTGGGGTCAAAAAAGCCCTTAGAGAAAAAAAGCAGAGTGGTGCATGCAGGGGCAGCATTTGGCACTCAAAAGTGGAGCCTGGAAACCCAGAGCCATGCTGTGGCTGCTTCCCAGGCTCCACACAGCAGTATTGCCACTGCTGCAGCTCCAGGAGGCCTCCAGAATGCCAGGTAAGGCAGCTGGAGCCAGCTCAGCAATGGACCCAGCCTCCCCTACCCCACCAAGTATGACTGGCTGGGTGGCAGAGTGTGTGAGATACAGGCGTTCCCCAGAGGAAAACTAGTGGTGGCACAAGGTTCTCCACTGCTAGTTGTCTCCGAGGACCCAGATGTCCACACCACATGTGGGTGCAGCTGAAGAGATGAAGTCTTAGGGAAGAAATTAATTGAATAGGTGACGAGTTCCTGCCCAGGGTTGGGGTTGATGGGGACAGTGACAGACACACTGACAAAGATATGCAGACTGCAAGACAGAGGCTATGTCTACAAACCATGGAGGTGGAATGGAACTTACTCACGTTTTCAAGGAAATGTGAAGGTTTAGGTCAAGTGAAATATTCATATAAGCTTTAGCCTCTTGTATCTTATTCTTATGTACTTGTGGAGAAAAGAATAAAGAATTCTTTATTTTGTTGAAATTGGTTTTGATCATTTTAGTCAGCAGTTCTCACAGGCTGATTATACAAGGATTAGTAGCAATCATATTTGGGCCTGTAATATGCAGTAAGGAGTAGGACTGTGTGGCTCTAGCCCGAGTAGGAAATGATAGTTCAACCTGTCCTGAACCAGCTGTGTTTCAAGGAGATTAGAAGAGACCTAATGTGGAGCTCATTCTGAAACTATGACTACATTCAACTTTTCTCAGCATTAAACTTCTACATGATAGAGAATGAGCATGATTATGTCATAAATATTCAGATGGAAGGAAAGAAATAGGAAAAGTTTGGAGAAGAGCCCTCTGCAGAAGTCAAAATTGTTAACCATTATCTAACATTTAAATCTGGTGAAAATACAAACTCTGAGCAGATACTTATATTTGAAGGTTTAACCTTACATAGACTCTTTATGAAGAGTCTGTTGTTTTGTTAATTATCTGTTTCATTATATTCATGGTCTCTGAGTTCTGAAGTAGGTAGTTAGTTAGAAAGAGACAAAGGCTCTGCAAAGGCTTGCCTACTGATCCACAATAAAAGTTGGTGTTTAGTTCCCTTCATTCATGTATGCCTTTGTTTATTGAATCCTATGACCACTACACCACACATATCCTCAAGGTTAACAATGACTAAGCAATTCCGTATTACAAACAGAACTTGCCATGTAAGAGAGGAGTGGTGTAATAAGCTGAGGTGCAGCTGGGGCACATCCAGTCCAGACCCCAAGTGGAAGTCATCAGAAAATCAATAATCAGGCCCTCCACAAAAGGCCCTTGCCCACACTGATTTATATCCACTCAGACCAGCCAACTTATGCTTTGAACCTGGGATTTGTGATGCCATGCTTTGAATCTGTGGCTTAGAGACACCTGCCTGTCCCTACTTATTCCCATTCCTGCTTGCTCCTGGACCTCCCACCGGGAATAGGAGCAGGATTGGGAAAGGTGTGGGTCCTTGTGGAGGCAACCCAGTGACAGAAAATGCAGAAAGGGCTGAAGTACTCAATGTCTTTTTCACCTTAGTCTTCACAGGCAAGGTCAGCCCCCAGACTACTGCACCTGGCAGCACAGTTTGGGGAGCAGGTGAGCAGCCAACAGTGGCAAAAGAACATGTAAGAGACTACTTAGAAAAGCTGGATGAGTATAAGTCAATGGGGCCAGATGGGATGCACCCAAGGGTGCTGAGGAAGTTTACCAGTGTGCTTGCAGAGCCACTGGTCATCATCTTTGAAAACTTGTGGTGATCAGGACAGGTTCCAGATGATAGAAAAAGGGCAAATATAGTGTCCATCTTTAAGAAAGTGAGGGAGAAGGATCCAAGGTACTAAAGCCTCACCTCCTTTCCTGGGAAAAATCATGGAGCAGATCTTCAAGGAATACATTTCTAAGCACTTGGAGGAAAAGAAGGTGATTATGAGCAGTCAGCATAGATTCACCAAGGGCAAGTCATGCCTGACCAACCTGGTTGCTTTCTATATACTCTCACAAGAAAGCTAAGTAAGTACGGTTGAATGAATGGTCTGTAAAGTAAATAGAAAACTGGTTGGATCATCAGGCTCAGACTGTAGCAGTGAAAGGCTCAATGTCTAGTTAGCAGCCAGTATCAAGTGGAGCCCTGGGCTCAATTTACTTAATATTTTTATCAGTGACCTGGGAGAGTGCACCCTCAGCAAGTTTGTAGATGACCCCAAGCTGCGGGGAGTAAAGGAAATGCTGAAGGGTAGGGCTAGGATTCGGAGAGACCACAACAAATTGGAGGATGAGACCATAAGAAATCTCATAAGGTTAAATTAGGAGAAGTGAAAAATCCTGCACTTAGGATGGAACAATCCCATGCACTGCTACAGGTTAAGCAGCAACTCTGCAGAAAGGGGTTTGGGGTTACAGTGGAGAGTAAGCTGAATATAAGCCAATAGTATGCCTTTGTTGCAAAGAAGGCCAAAAGTATACTGAAGCTGCATTATTAGGAGTATTGCCAACAGATAGAGGCAAGTGATTCTTCCCCTCTATTTAGTATTGGTGAGGCCATATGTGAAGTACTGTGTTCTGTCTTGGGATCTCCCACTACAGAAAGGATGTGGTTAAATTGGAGAGAGTCCAGTAGAGGGCAATGAAACTGGTAATGAGGCTGGGGCACATGACTTCTGAAGACCGGCTGAGGGAACTGGGTTAGTTTAGAGAAGACTAGAGTCTAGATAAGATAAGACTGTGAGAGGATTTAATAGCAGTGATCAACTACCTGAAGGGGGGTTCAAAAGAGGATTGAGCTAAACTCTTCTCAGTGGTGTCAGATAACAGAACAAGGAGCAATGCTATCAAGTTGCGGAAAGGGAAGTTTAGGTTAGATATTAGGAAGACTCTCTCATTTGGAGGGTTGTAAAACACTAGAACAGGTTACCCAGAGAGGTTGCAGAGTCTCCATCTTTGGAAGTTTTTAAGACCCAGTTTGACAAAGCTTTGGCTGCGATGATATAGTTGGAAATGGTCCTGCTTTGAGCATAGGGTTGGACTGAATGACCTTCTGAGATCCCTTCCAACCCTAATTTTCTATGATTCTCTGATTCTAATATTGTGTGACCATAACCTTATCTTAGCTCTCGGATTGCTATCTTGGACTAGGACTGATACTCAGCTTTAACCTTTTCTTCCACCCTGGAGCTGGCAGCCGCCAGGTGCCTGATGAGGGCAGCCATTTTGGATCTGGGGCTGCTCATATAAACTGGGCAGCCCTGCTGCTGAGGGCCAGGCAACAACATTGCTGGGTTGGAGGGCTGCTGGTATCATTTGGAGGTAAGGGAGGAGCTGTAAGGGATGGTAAGGAGGCTTCTAGTCCTGGGCATGACCTAAAACTGCATCCTGCTGGGAGTGGGTGGCCTGGTGGGGCTCCCAGTGGCACAGGAGCCCCCAGGAAATGCCAGGCCAGTTACCACCCTGGTAAAAGGTGGGTCGGGGAGCCTTAACCCCTAGCCCCCACAACCAGCACTCCCCTTTGTGTGGAGGGCCTGGAGGGTGGACCCCCAGAGAGTGAGAAAAAAGCCATAGACTCAGGCCTGTCTGAACTTCCCCTGACTAGCCCATGCTGGGTCCAGGACCGGAAGGGTCAAAGGGCCAGGGGCCCAGAACAAGGAATGCCCAAGAGCTGAGGGCTGGGGTTCCGACTGGCCTGGAGGTGGGCCAGGGCTAGTGAGCTGAAGGTCCCAGTGGGGGGATCACATCCAAAGGGGAATCAGTTCAGGGAGCTATGTTGCCCAGAATGAAGGTGGAAGAGACTAAATGAAGGGAGGAATCCATGTGGGGTTCAACAGTAGGATCCTGGGGCCCAGTGTGGGGGCCGGTGACGATAAGAACTATAGATACCATCAGCGAGGCTTGGGCTGCAGTGTAGGGGAGGAATAGAGCCACAGATAGTGCCCCCTGGCATCAGGGCAGGGAATGAGCAGCCTCCCACTTAATTACATCTATTTAACTAACTAACATCAAGGCATGGTGGGCGAGAAGACGGGTGGTTAGCCCAGGAATAGGTGGGTGGGCCACAATTGGATTGGCCCCGAGCACGCCCCCCATTACAAAACCCTACAGGTAAAACAAGAAATCTTTAAATCATTGTAATCAGAATAGTGAGAAAATAGAATTGCATCATATTTCTGGAGATGGAGTCAATAATTTCCAAATTTCTCTTATAGATAAAACAACTCTTTTATTGTACTACTAGCATGATGTATTTTATCCTACCTAGAAATATAAGTCAAGCCAGTTATACAAGCAAATTTATGACTGGTCTTTAAAGGAAAGGAAACTGCGTGGCTGGATTGTCAGGATTCAATAACTATTAATATACAATCTCTAGCAACCACCTGAGTAAAAGGTCATACCTTTAAAATGCTCAGGTAATTGACAGGTCTGTGTTCACAAGGAGGTGTTATCATCATTGACATTATTGCCAAGTGTGGGGGAATCATTTAACAGATTTGGATTTGCTAAATCAGATTAGATCACTGATCTTCACCAGACAACCCATGCCAGGAAGAGAGAGATGTGTGAAGTAAGTGACCCCATCATGCACCTGGCCAGTTGCACAATGCTGTACAAGAGGTGAAAATTATTTTCTGACCCATGTGGTAATTGGAGTTCACACTTCTATAAGAGATTCATTTACTCTTGACTTAGGTTGGGCTCTGTTCTCTTCTCAGTGAAACCAATAGAAAGAGTATTCATTATAACAGTTATAATATTAATGAAATATATTTTAAATCCATCTGCAGTAGCTGGCTTTCTGATCTTTTGCATCAGTGAATTCTTCAGACTCCACTGTATGCCATGTGAAGTATTTTCTTTTATTTGTTCTGAATGTACCTGTCATTAATCCTGAGTGAGGTTTTGTTCTTGTTTTAGGAGAGAATATAAAAATGAGGAACTGATTAAGTTTCACTAAGTCCTCCATAATTTTAAATACTGTGTTCAAGTCCTCCTGCAACTCATTCTGCCTATGCTAGATGATCCTAGTTTATCATATGTAAGTCTAACTATCCTTATTGCCCTCCTGGATCTTTAACTCTTTTTGTTTTATAAACTGAAGCAATGACAATACATTCTCTGTCAAGTTGCTACATGAAACCTGCTCTAGCTCCCTGCAATAACTCACCCAAAACCTGAAGTGTGGCTGGGTGAAAAAAGGTAAGATTACAAAAAATAATGGAGATTGATGTAACATATATTTGAGGAGTTATCTGTATATGATATGCAAATTACAGTGGAGTGGGGTAAATTGCAATGCCTTCTAAGAAATGGATTTAGCCAATTTGCCTCCTATCCAACTCTCTTATATTCTATACCCTTTCCTGATCTCTTTACCTCTCGATACCTCAGTATATTCTTAGTCTCTAAGTGAATCTCAACCCAGCTTCTGGATCTATTTTAAATTTATGACTAGTCCTAGTTCTCAACGTTCAGTCTCAATGCATACTCTTCCTGTGTTACCCATTCACACATGACCGCAGCTGCAGATATGAGGAAACTTTATATTTGGCAAGGTAACCATTCACAGATTTTTTGGACAGAAAAAATGTGGACAAGAGGATGAGGGATAGGGGAGAAGGGGAAGGATGAACAACTCTAAAACATTCATCCTGCAGTGTTTTACAGTTTTAATCATGTATATTTAATGCAAGGTTCCTAAACAAAGCAGCCTTTTGCCTTTTTGCATGTCATCAGACTACTTCATCAACCTGATGGGCAATTCATCTTTCAAATCAGTAAGGGCTATTTTGTGCTAAATCTTATTTCTCTTGCAATAGTGTAAATTCAGAGCAATGAGACTGATATCAGTAGACATTTTCTGGTTAACTGAGGGCAGCCTCTTAGTCTATATTATGTATTTGTTTGTAATAATGTTCCACTTCTTGAAAGGTCAAGCTACTTACACACTCTAGGACCAGCAATAATGCTTGAAATATAAAGCTGATGTAAAATATTTCTACTTGACATGCTCACTGTGCCAGTCATATGGTTATAGCTTCCTGATAGATTATATGAACTTTAGGCCCCAGTGTTTTCTACTAAGCATGGAATTTTATACAGGAATCTTACTGAACTGAAATGTATAGGATCATGCAAAAAAATGTATAAAATGAGTCTCTCATTTCTAAACAAATTATCAAAATAAATTAAGTGGCATTTTGTATCTCAAATCATGTACAAATCAAAATTTAAAAATGTGCTAAAGGAAACGTTTTTTTCCCAAACATTTACTTTTCTTAGTTTTGTATAAATTGATCAAATGGATTCTTTATTTCTTTCTCATCCTCCCCGATATATATTTTATGATATGTTTCATTCCAGATATAACTTATTTTATTGATGAACTATGAAACACTTAAATATAGTGGTATATAAAGGGTGAATATAGTGGAATATAAAGAGATAGCAACATAAATGCTTTTGGTTCAAATAAATATTCCTTGTAAATATGTTGAAAGAAGACTATCACAGAAGAATATTAGAAATTAAACTAAACTCTCTATCTAGTAAATGCAATGTGACATGTAAAGGTGCAGCAGGAGGGTAGGCTGAATACTGTATCTTCTGCATTGTTCCCATTAGATTTGAAAATTATTCCCAAACTTAACCTTAAGTAACCTGACTGATTGCTAAACTCTACTGATTACAAGGAGTTAGTAATGAATAAATTAAAAGAAAACTTGAGTGAAAAGAAGTTCTTTTTAAAAAGTCAGGTATATTTTGAGTAGTGAGAATAGCAGACAGTAAACTTGAACTAAGAAAAGTGAGAGAGCTGTAGAACTGATCCAATTAAATATAAAAATACTACTTTATATATGCTATGCCATTGATTAGAACCTTACAGATAAATGTGGCAAGCAGTATCTTCTGTGATATTAACCCCTTAGTTAGGGCTGAATAGATAAGTAAATTGTAATTTCCTAGACACAATACTTTGGTAAGCTTTCCCTAATTATTTTTTTAAAATTATATTTACTTCAAAATGACACACTTACTTATAATCCTTATGATGATGATGATGTTAGTGTGATGAGTTACTTGAAACATCATTTAATTTGAGATCAAAATTCTGTAAGCAATAGATTTCAGCTTTCAGTCCTTAGCTCTTTCCAGGTATTTGAATGTTCATAAAGGGAGAATTCTACTATTAAAATCCTAAATATATTGATTTCAAAGGAAGGTTTTTTCCAAAGGTCTCAACAGAGCAAGGATTTTACATACAGACGTTAGTATTTTATCACTGAAAATCATGGGCTTACTTTATAGTCGTCTCTTGAATTTACACATGCTTATTTTTGAGCACATGAGTAATGCTATCCTTATTCAGTACATCACTTTAACATTGCCTCAGGACTGGAATGTGAACAGTTCTCAATCTACCTTGTAAAATGCTGATATCCTTCAATTCTCAATTATTTCAGTAGATGCATTCTTTCATAAAAGATGAAAGAAGGCAGTATACCCCCGGCCCCACAAAAACTCCTAAAGTCTTCATCCTGCACTTCAGAAGCTACATGTTTTAGATGTATATAAGAATGTGCCACTTTGATTTATTACAGATGTGGAGCCTTCCTTGAGCAAAGAGATAGTTAACTATGTTAGTTTAAAGTGAAGCAGAAGGTAGGGCAGAATATCTTAGAAGAAGGCTGAGCAAAGTCTGGCCCATGTGCCAGATCAACTACGCAGTAGACTCTACTTCCCATCAGCCCCTACCCACATCACTGCCTTGGAGACCCCAGCAGTGGTGGCATCATTACAGTGTGGGGCCAGGGTTTCCATGGAAATCAGCTGCATCAGTGCTGGCAGGGCACGGGATGTGCAAGCAGCAGATCACAGCTTTGTCCCAACTTCAGATAACGCAACCACCACTGCAAGATCCCAGCCCTGGCCCTGGAGCAGTGCCCCTCCCAGCCACGTGTCCTGCCAGCCCTACTGGGGCTGGTATCCATGTAAAACCTGGATCTGCGCTGTAATGGTGCCACTGCTACTGAAGTCTCCATGGAAAACTGGCCACATTGGTGCAGGCAGGGACTGTTGGGAAATGGAGTCCAGACACCTGATGGATCCAGTATTTTGCCAAAACCTGCCTTAGAAACTAGCTGGTTGGTCTCCAAAATATAACCCTGCCCAAGTAATGACCTAGAGCATGAAGGCCCTTTAGAAATGAACTGACTTCTACAGCTGGATAGAAATGCCACCTGACATCTCATTTGTGCCTCCATAGAAAAAAAAATTGGTGGAATAAACTGTGAAACCACATCAAAGGAAAATCAGTGTTGCAACAAAAGGCAGTAATAGGCTCTGCCACTTTATTGTGGTAGACATATATTAGCTCTTTGGTGGGAGAATACAGGCAGCTCACACTCTCCAGCTACCCTAGGCATCTGTTCCATGGGTTTCAGGGCCCTCTCCACAGCTGGAATGGGACCAGCACACCCCACAGGAGATCCAGTTGCCATGGGAACTATCCTGCAGAAACAGACAACACACTTATCTGTGTCACCACAGCAGGGAATCCTTCTGGGGCAGGAGGCCATGCCAGAAGAGGAGACACCATGGGCAACCAAGCACCTGTAAGAGAGACAGCAGACATTGGCGCAGAAGCCTTGATGGTTGAATGGGACAGTCCTGACCAAGCCTCTGATCACACACTATGGTGCTGATAGATATCATGAAGGCAACTGAGATGGCAGAAGGCTAGCTTAAGAGGGACTGGTAGAGCTTGCTGGAAAAGGAAACTCATCCAGTGCCCATGTAGCCACAGCCATCATGTTTGGTGGGGGACAGGCCCAAAATCCACTGCTAGGTCAGAAGTGGTCATGCAGGACTCTAGGGAGTGTGAAGGGACATTATCAAAAGTACTGGGGTATGTGGCCATGTGCCAGCAGGCCTAGAACCCTAGCTCACCTTGGGAATACCCATAAAGGGGAAGCCAGCATGGGCCAGATGAAGTCCATGTTGCCAAATGCAGAACACTGAAGTAAAGTGTTGGGTGTGGGTAGCATTGATGCCCTGCTTCCCTGCACTATGCGCACACATTTAGTTTCATTATCATTAATTTGTTCATTCATCAGCTAAGAAGGCCTCACCACACTTCCACTGGGACCATGCAGGCAAGCATGCCAGGAGAACAGGCAGCACCAGTTGCCCATTGCAGACATCATCGAGACCAGAGTGGACCACCTGAGTGAAAAGGGGTGAGGTTTAGGGGTGGTGGAGTCTCACAGAAGACCTACCAGCTGAACTGCCTAGGACCAGAGGAATGTACTGAGAAGCACTTCCAACTAATTTCAAATAACATCAAATCATGCCAGGCGAATAAACCTTGGGATGGCACCCAGGTGGGAAGGGCATGCCAGTGGCAAGGCTCAAGCTAGCCCCCTAGTGGCTGGGCATACCTGACACTAAAGTTAGTGCAGGGTCATGTCTATACATGCCCTACTGCACATTAACTGACCATGCCTAAATTTGATTACTGCATTTACAGGTATCAAATTTAGGCATGGTTAGCCATTTTTACTGTGCAGTAAGTGCGTGCACATTTTTTGTGCAGTAAATTAAGCTAATACATATTAACATGTCTCGTGTGGCTGTGCCCAGTGATCACTTAGCTTTGTGAACCAAACCAGACCAGAGAATGCCATCCTTAGACCCTAGCAGGGGGGTCTTGAACTGAAGTTGTGGCAAGATGCTGAACCTCATCACAATCTGGAGAGAGCTGAGAACAATCACTACCATCACCAAGGGCACAAAGAGTGATGAACAACACTGAGCAATTTATGAGTACATCACATCCCAAGCACTGGTTCAGGGGCGCCAGCAAGGTGGCTACAGATCTGCACTAAAGGGAAGTGAACTACATGAAGTCACAGTATGTTTGGGACAGGGACACCAACAAAGACTCAAATGCTGTGAGGACCATGGTCCTCTGCCACAAGGTGCTATCCAGGATCCTCAAGGAGGACCACACAGTTGCTTCCCACCACACTATGCACTGCATACTCACATAGCATGACATAACAATGACAAAAGCAACAATGGAATCACCTGTCCACTGACTACTCCTACTCTGACCCAGACACAGACTTAATCCTAGACCCAGAATGCACAAGATGAAAACAGCTTGGATGACACCTTCATCAAGGAGGTGGAAATAGACATCTGCCACTGTACAGGCCACTGGTAAGTTTCAACAAATATGAGGGAAAGGGTAATCAGGGGTGTATTCAAGAGTCTGGGGCTAATGGCTTGGCAGGGGCTCAATGCTCTAGGGTGTCTCATGGTTTTGGGGGTGCCTGTGGACACCCTCAGTAGAACCCTTCTATTTTTGTTGCAGATTAAAACCAGAACCAAGTCAAGTAGCCTTAAGTCAAATAAAACTCTCCTTTGCACAATTACATGTCTAAAAGCTGTATAGCCCTTCACATTCTGAAGCATTGTGCCATCTCAGTAAACTCAAATAAAATTACATTTTTCATGAAAACAACATCTTTTAAAACATATCTTGTCCAACCCAATAATATCTATCCTTTAGAAACAAACTGTTCATGACCCAAACCTGGTACTCTTTCTAGTAAAACCTTCTCTGTGTCCTGTTTCCAATGTAAAGTTGATCTATTTGACATGTAAACACTGCATACACATAAAGAAATCTGATACTTACATGATAATTAGTTATATCAGGGCTTTACAAAAAAAAAAGAAAAAAAAGAAGAAAAAAAAGAAAAAGGTAACAAGTTTTTTAATTAATCCCAGCTTTTATCTTTTCTTTTTGGTCTCTGCCTTGCTCTTAAGTTTTGTTCAGCTGTACAAGAGACTCATTCTTTAAATCTGCTACTAATTCAATACAGTCCTTGTTTACCATAGAAGATAAAGCCTTCTGATGAAAAATAAATGCACTAATGACAATGTTGGTATGTTTATGCTGCCCTTGATCTTTAAGTAGAAAGTAAAATCTTCACTGAAGGAAATATTGGAGATCTGGAAAGAACTGTCTTCCTTGCTTTATTATTTTCTAAACAAATTGTTTGTGTGTGATACCACATCTAAAGGAGTTGCATCTTGTAAAATTGGAGTGACACTGATTAATTGGTAGGTGATAACAGGATAAGAGAAGTGCTAAAGCTTGGGTAAATGTCCAAATCCTTTATTATAATAAACAATGTAGTATAGAAGAGTTTATTGTAGAAATACTCTTTGCAGAGTTATCCTGTCAGTCTCAATTTTCTTATCCATCTCCGTTATGAAAACCTATTTCAAGGAGGTATATTTAGAATTGTACTGATCAGTTTTTTTTCTTCTGAAAACTCTTGGGGAAAAATTAAAAAATAAATTAGATTTGGGCTCAAAAACATTTTAAATTGTTGAATTGAAAGTCTAAAAAAAAATGGAGTTAAAGGAAAAGTTATGTTTCCAGTTCTAGCTTTCTTTTTTTTTAATATTATATATAAAAATGCATGCATAAAACTGCAAGAAATTTAGAAACAGTTTCAAATTAAAAAACCAGAATATTTTATCTAGGGAATACCATGCATGAACAATTCAGTAAATCTGAGACAAATTTGTGAAATGTATCAGTATATCCAACTCATCGCTTCATCAAGATACAATTCTAGCCAAGATTTTTTACCAATTCTAGTTACAAAAATATTACTAATTCATGAACTGAATCCATTGACAATGATGCCTATATCCATGCATAAAGTAAGATCATAGGAAAGTACAGTTGTGAGTGATATTATGAGGTCATTAATGTAGCCATCTGCTCAGGGTGAAATGATCCTTGACTAAACCATCCCAGTCAAGTGCCTGTTTAATCTTCCCTTGAAAATTCCAGAGAAGGAGATTCCACAACTTCTCTAAGGTAGCATGTTCCAATGTTTGACCATCTTAATTGAAAGTTCTTCCAAATCTCCGACCTAAATTTCCTCTGCTACATGTTGAAGCCATTGCTCCTATTTCTGCCCCCTAAAGTCACTTGGAAGAGTCTATTTCTGGCTACTTTATAATAACTCTTTAAGTATTTGATGCCTATTATTAAATCCCTCCTAAGTCTTCTCCTTTCCAGAATGAACAATTCTTGCTCTTTCAGCCTTTCCTCATATATCATCTTTCCTAGTCCTTTAATCAATTTATTGCTCTCTACTGAATTCTTTCCAAACTGTCCATATCATTCTTGAAGGATGGACCCCAAACCTCATACTTTACTTACTACAATGTGGTGAATGTAAGAAAAGTGTTTGTGCTATCCATGTCTAATACTAGTTCAGAACTAAATTAGGCTGGTATTGTCTGGGTTAAGAAAATATTTTCCATTGAAAATTTGAGGGTTGATATTTTTTCCCTATCAAATAAAAATAAAATCTCAAAATTCTTATAAATAGATCATCTATGAAGGAAGGAGCAAGGGGAGGAAGGAAAGCGGGATCCGATCAGTCAAAATATGTTCGTTTACCATATTTTATCACATATAACACACTGCAGAATATAGTATGCATTATGTTTCTAAAAAGCAGAATGAAAAAAAAATGTTTTCTAAAGCTATAGCTACATAGAGGAAGGAGAGAACCTAATTATAAGCTGAGTCAACCTCCCTTTCCTGCTTAATGAAAGATGAAACTATAGATACTGCTGAAGACTGGCTTTCATAGTCTCCACGTGTGTGAAATACAGAGAAACCAGGAACAGCTAACAGATACCAAAATTGCCCTAAGAAAGGTTAGATTGATTCTTGCAACACCAAGATTATTGAGAAAGAAACAATCATTAACTCCTGTAGAATAAAAAAAATGAACTATTAAACCAATTGATTCCCTCAGCTGCCTCAATAATAATGCCATGGAGCAGGAATCAAATTAGGGTAGTTCCATTGTGGGTGGAAAGTTAGCTCCCCTGCTTAATACATGCACCCCAATTTGGGGTAAACCACACATATTTTATATGAGAAAGTATGGTATTTCAGTCTCATTTTAAAAATACATTTTTAGTATACATTACATTTCAAAATCAAAAGTTGTTTGACATTAAAGAGAAAAAATATTTTGAACATATAAAAATGGGAGATGCACACAATTTCTAACCTTTTAGAAAGGTTTGTCAGAAATTAACCTTTGCTGTATCTTTGTCCATTTCACTGAATCACTGTATTCAATTAAAAATTTTCTGACCATCTCTAATCAGAAATGCTTAGATGAGTTGAATCTTGTAGGGAAAGAAATGGTTTAATAAATTTCAAAAAGCAAGATAATGACATGTTGATTAGTTATATCTAGACACAAAATAGATATAAATGAGATTAGATTCTAATTATCTAGTCTCAAACTTTTATTATGTTCTCATAAACTTTGGAGACTTAATCAATAATCTGAATGAGTGAAGATCAGTTGTTCAAAACATTTGAGGAGAGAACAAGATTGAATGGTCTGTATATTCTAATTAGAGATATGGTTTAACATTTGCATGTATTAATTGGGCCAAATTCATCCTACGTGTTAATTCTACAGAAATTTAAGGAATCAATCAATGAAATGAGGCATAAATTTGATTCATTTTGTTTGATAAAAATTGTATAAATATTCTTAATACATAGAGGACAGTGATAGACTCAGTAATATGAGCAGCATGGTGAAAGAGGAAAATTGAGAAGGAGGGATGGAATGAGCAAGTAGAATGTACATATTTCACAGACATTATTCAATTTTGCAGAATGTGTCCCTTGTGAGCTCTGACTGGACACATCTACCAGTGCATATTGCATCAGAGTTTATTGCTCCCAGAAGTGCCAGTTGAACTTGTTCCCAGGACCCATGGTTGACTGGTGCCTCCTGAATCTGGGGGGCACCCACAAAAGCTGGTGTCAGTGGGGCCAGCAAGCACCCACAGAATCCAGCAGTGGGGACTGGGCTGGCGAGCACCTGAAGAAGCCACCAGTGGTGGCAGCAGTGGAGATGAGACTGGCAAGCACCTGCAGAAGCCACCAGCAGTCTCGGCAGTGGGGGATGGGCCTGTGAAGGGGGAACATGCCCTCCTCCCCCCCACTACCAATCATCTATGCCAGGACTGCAGCATGGTGAGCTAGGTCAGAGCAGCCCCAGATGGCAGGAGCCCTGGGGTCTGCTGGGCCAGGGCTTCTCCTATCTGGCTCAACATGCTGCAGAAGGGCTGGTTGGGGCCCAAGGGGGCTCCAGTGCCCCAGCAGGTCTGGTCAACAACTGCACATGCAGTGATGTAAAGTGAAAAATTCTGCAGCAGAATAGTGCTTGTATTTACAAGTACTGATCTGCTTTGGCATTTATTGTACGGTTTACCTTGTGGGGGTCACATGTTTAGGTTCTGTTTGGTGTCCTAGTCTTCACTAGACAACCAAGAAACAAAACTGCAATGTAATGAGACTTCTCACAAGTTTAGGGTTCTGAGCAGTTACACAATTTGCATTGCTCTAATAATGACCCTTCTTAAGAGCCCTTCTGAATTAGAACTATAAATCTTAAACAATGAACATCTCATAATGGACCAGTGAGGGACACCACCATAGGAAAAATCTAACTAGAGAACAGGTTGAGTAAGTAGCAAATTGGCAATACTGTGTGAAATAAAATATGAACTGAGACAACAGTTATTCAGCATACCTATGTATGTAAATTGTGCTAATATTTAAATATGTACAAGATAATGAATTCATCTGTAAATGATAAATTACAACAGTGACATATAATAGTTCTGTTTTAATCATTGTTTGGTCTTCCATTCAGAAAATAATGAAGTTATTAGTTCTCTGCTGAGTTTCTTGTTTTGAATTAAAACTCCAATTAAAGTTTACTTTTAATCAGCACTTTATCTGCATGCCTTTCCATCCATCCAGTTGAGCTTGAAATCTTAGCAAGAGAAAAAAAACAAAACTGAGATATGGATCTATAAGAAGTAATTGCTGAGAGCATTTTCAGGTCAGGGAATTCTTCTTCATGTAGAGTATTTTAAGGGAGTTTCAAAAAACAGACCTCTAACGAATTATGCAGAATGAGTACATCTGATCAATATGGGTCAGCTTCCTCCTCCTGTTTGTTTGGTTTTTTTTGTCTTTTGGAAATGGATCTTTTGATATTCTACATGTTTTTGAAAACTTGTCACATTACTTTCTTCATGCTCATTTATCTGTTCTTTGTTCATGCTCATTTATCTGTTCTTTGTTAAGCGTTCTGATGTTTTATGTCAAGGAGTGAGCTGAAATTCATATCAAGTGACAGAAGATCTGCATTGTGAAGTTTCATTGAGTGGCAGCTGATACAAACTTACTATAACCCTGCTGTGAGAGAATACATTCAATTGTTTAAAATTCTCCTCAAATAACGCATGATATGCTTAAAGAGCCGTGCCAACTATCAACAAGTCAAGAGCAGCACTGAGGTAAATGGACTTCCCTATCCTGCATTCATTTAATATTTAATTTATTTACTCATTCAGAACATTTAATCATTAACACCAAAGACTGTTGAATGCTATGCATAAATGTAGGTTTTTTATATACTTTATTTGCCACCCACAAGTTTTTCAATAGACCCAGTATGATTTCTAGTTTCAAATCTGACAGAGGTCTAGGAAGATATGAAAGGGAGTGAAATGTTTGGAAGGGCAGAAGTCAAATATTGAATTACTTCCACCAATTAAATGTTTCCTCTGGGACTCTGCAATGCACAGCTATGCAATCATAAAATTCAAAAGAACTATTTGTGGATTTTGCAAATCCTAGACCAAGTTTCCTGTACTGTACATTTCCTCTCCCTTTCACGTGGACAGTAATGTCTTGTTTTTTTGAAAGACACTTTCCATATCAGAATATGGACAAATACGAATAATATGCTCAAATGTTTTTCAAGTATGTGAGTATATCAAAATTGGTTTTTTTTCATGGATGGGCGGTATCTGGGTCTAGATACCATTATCCACCTACCATTTTCCAAAATGTCATGATGTCATAATTAACAACTACTGTCAAGGCGTGGAGATGGGCATCATTTTTTTCAATTCACTAGGCCTGTAGCCATACCAGCAAGGGCTGAGATCTTCTTAGATCTCAGAGTTGTTCCATCTGGTGTTATGAGACATGGTGAAGTGGCTGGTTGTTGTGATACTAGTTGCCTGAGATTCAGTGATATTACCCTGAAGAATACAGGGGTGTTCACTAGTGTTCTGGCCAATTTGAGTAATTATATTCAGTCAACATGAACATCCCTGTAGTTTCAGCTGGATACAATTCTTTTCTCATCTCATGCCTTAAGCTATTTTGCAGATTTTAAGCTGCTCCTGAATTCTACTTCAGAAGTGGCTGTATTTCACTGGGGTATGAAATGATTCCTTTGTTGTTTGGTGTAACAGTCAAGCAAACTAGGAAACAACAGGCTCTTATTAGTGTGAATAATTCAAACTATAGACTTGGGATGCTACATTCTTTTTGGGAGGGCTAGACTTGTTCAAACTATTTTGAGATGCTTTTCTACCACAGCTCCCCAACAGTGAACAAAGTAGCAATTAATATGGAGTTAAACCCAAGATTAAAGCATTGTGTTGTGAAAATTTGTTCTTACTGGATTAACAGAAAAAAGTCACCTTGTTTCTGTTGAAATCTGGCATGTGGCATCTCGTATTTAGGCATATTCATTAATCAGTTATTATTCAGGACCAGAATAATATAACAAATCAGGTAACATCATCACCACAAGAGGGGACTAATGGGCTAATGTAACATAAAATTTATCATTCTCATTTTATCTTCTCAATGAAAATTAAATCATTCCAAAAGAATGTCATTAGTATCTGGACAAGCATTCACAGTTAAGTATGACAGAACCAAGATCTAGATGCTTATTATAACTTCATATACTCTGAATAATACAGTAAATACAGACTTGATCTTGCAAGATGCTGAGTACTTTCATGGCCTAGCAAAGGATTTTAACACATGCTTAACTTTAACCATGGTTCCCATTGAAATCACCAGGATTTAGTCATGCGTATTTGAGATCCAGGATAGGACTCTCAGCACTTGACTGAGTGAAACATGCATAAAAGGCAGAATATTTTAGTGTGACATGTTAATATAAATATTTTCTCAGCATCAGTATGGGATGGTGACATCATTTTTTGAAGTGATGAGATCATAAATGAGTTATGCAGCCACTGAAGGGAACCATGTTTGGATACTACTTAGTACATCAGATTCTTGGTACATGGATGTGAGTTCTCCTAATACTAAAATACAAATTAATACAAAATACAAATAACAATGTATTCACTTGTATACCACATGCACCTTGTTTTTCAAAAGCAGAGTATGGTGGAGGGGCAGGGGGTATGGCCTAGAGCTGGCTTTTTCATGGAAAGGCTGTGTTCCAAATAATCTGCCAGCTTCTCTCTCCACCAGCAGAGTCCAGTATTAACCCTTGAACAGTGGTTATTGAGATAATAGTAGCTTCTGACTGAACAACCAAAAAACTGTTACCAATTCAGGAGCAGCTGTTGGAGAATTAACACAAGGATCTCCCCTGCTTGCTTGCTGGATGAAAGAGAAACTGGCAGCTGTTTTGCAGCAGTTTTTCCCTGTTTCTATTCCTCCATGCTTCTATTCCAGTGAAGAAATTCAGCTTTCCCATTCAAGACAATTGCCCAAATATTGGAAGGCTGATTTTTGGGAAAAGGGTACATGTGGCCTGTAAATACATAAGGTAATGTGACAGGGAGACTCACACACCCTGCCGCAAGAATGAAAAAAGTAGAGACACAAAAAGAAACTTACTGGTCTGATCCCAGACAGGGGAGGGGAGTACACCGAACCTGAGCAGGAGGAACATCCTTTATAAACGGTGGTTTGACGTAGCTTCCGCCACTTGGAGGTCAGGAGCAGGGGGGAGAAGAGGGACACAGGCGCACGTGTGTCCTTCCCACACGTGTGCCTCCTTTCTGGACCCGGAGCGGAGGAGAGTGCAGCAGTAGCAGCGGCGGTGGCGGCGAGCGGAGCAGCTGAGGG
>NW_017728909.1:70311095-70349950 GCF_001723895.1 Crocodylus porosus
CTTTCCTGCTCAGGCAGGGGGTCGGACTAGATGATCTACCTAGGTCCCTTCCGACTCTAGCTACTATGAAACTATGAAACTATGAAACGCTGCCCCGGCAGCAATTAACACCATCAGCTGGAGGCATAGGAAAAGCAGTGAATTAGAAACTGCTGCAGTGAACCCAGATGGTTAGCACGGGGAATTTAAACGACACTGACAAGGCAGTCGGCGTTGACCCCGAGAAAGAAAACCTGAAGAGGAAACAGAGAGATTGGGGAGAGATGACAAAGTAGAGGGATTAACCCTCGGGCTCAAGGAAGAGCCCCAGCAGCCCACTTACCTGCAGCGGTTGGGAGAAGCACCAGCAACATCTTCATCAATGAATCTGAACCTGGGGGGTGTGGTGAACCATTCTGGGAACCTAGGAGACAAGGACAATGAAGAAGGTATTACAGTAAGTCGGGGAGGAATCCCTGGACCCAGCCCTGAGAGCCCTATGTGGGATTCGAACTGGGGGCAGCCGGCTTGGGACCCATGCAGAGAAGAATGGGACAAGTGGCCAGGGTGAAGAGAGGACCCAGGGAATGGAGACTAGTTAACCGGGGTCCGGAGCTCCCAGAGAAGAATAGTGGTAATTTGAAAGTGCAGAACACCTGGTATGGATAGGGCAGGGGATGGAGATGGTGGAGCCCTGCGAAGAGGAACCAATAACCCAGAGTCAGTAATAGCTGTATTGTCTCCTAGGATCATTGCTATCTTTAATCCTCCTTTTACATCAGAGTCATGTCAGGCAAGCTCTAAAAAAAATACCTGATCCTAATGAGAAACAACAACTTGACTCTGAAATTAGGCATCAATGTTCATAGGTAGATTATATATATATTAAACTTTTACACCACACAATTCTGAATCCCACAAATGTTACAGTATTTATTTTTTAGTTATGTTTTACTAGGCCCATTTCTTATGTCCATTGCTATATCCCTCCAGTTTTTAAATTTGAGGACCTTAGTTTACCCAGGAATCCAAATGTGTAGGCTTCAGGAGAAAAAAAATCTATTTTTAACATTATAAAAGTATATAAAATAGCTTTTATATCTGGTATGCAAAAATGTCACGATTTTAACATGTTCCAGCTTGTTTAAAACCTAATAGCAAATATTGTGTGTTCCACTGCAAAGCTCCAATCAAACAAAACTTTTCTATTTCCAGGTCTTGTGAGTTGGAAGGAATATGACCTTCACTTTCTTACTACAGTACTGTTGGTTTGAAAACTGAACATTTTCCTCTTACACTAATATAATATTTAGAGGGAACATGAATATTTGTGGGAAACATTTTATTTCACTTTTGGGGAAAAGAGACATTGTGTTTCATCCCTTGAAGGATAGATAATATTAAAACAATGCATTTTGATGAGGTTTTCAATTTTAAATACCAACCTGCTGAAACTAGTACGGTTGTCACAGCTGATTATTACATATATTATCTGTGTACATGTTTGCATAGCAAACACGTGCATACTTTATACCTGATTGCAAATACTGATATATCTACTGATGTAGTTAGCAGTTAAATGGTATTTCAAGGCAGGAAATATCTTTCCAGGCATGTTGGTATATTGTTCTTTGAATACTTTAAATAACTGGGCAAACTAAATAACAGAATCATAGAAAATTAGGGTTTGAAGGGACCACAGGAGGTCATTTACTCCAACCCTCTTCTCAAAGAAGGACCATCTCCAACTAAATCATCCCAGCCAGGTCTTTGTTGAACCAGGCCTTGAAAACCTCAAAGGATAGAGATTCCACCACCTCTCTGGGTAACCTGTTCCAGTGCTTTACCACCTGCCTAGTGAGAAAATGTTTCCTAATATACAACCTAAACCACCCTTGCTGCAATTTGAGAGCATTGCTCCTTGTTCTGTTATCTGTCACCACTGACAACAGTTATCCAATTAATTTAACCTGTTTTATATTTGTGAAATTTCCACTGGCATTCTATGAATGCGTTTTATGTTTTCCAGACACTTAATGTGAATATATTCAAACTGTTTCCAACTTCATGTTTTGTTATATTATTTTGACACGTTTGATTAGTCACCTAAATGACATTGTACTGTTGCTGTCCTCTGATTTGATGACTAAAACATTTTATAGAGTGCATCCACAATATTAATAATACATATTCAGATCTGTGTAAAACTGGGTATTTTCATTCTCGTGGAAAACTGGATATTTTCATCAAGAACTACATTCTACAGACTTGTACATGTATTAGCACACCTCCCCATTCTACTAGGTCTGTTAGGCATTGAAATCATACAGCAGCAGTTTTCTTCCATTTCCCTAAGTACCTTCCATCTCAGTTGGCCTCAATTTCAAGACTGACCTGCAAGAAGGAATAAAAAAGTGTCATTTGGAAACATTAAGCATTGATAATCCAAATTAAATGCATTTTAAAAAATACTAATTTTCTCATCCTGCCTTTTCAAAGCAAAGTAAATAAAGTGCAGCCACCCTTTAACATCCATAGCAAAGTACACAATTTAAGCATTTATCAGCATCTTTTAAAGCAGACAACAGCCTTAAGAATATATCCGCAACCATTACTAAGCTTTGATTTCAGGTCAGATTCTGTTTTCATTTTTCTGACAGCTGCTCAGATTTTTTGTCTATATGAACCATATGAATGCTGTACTCTGGGATCTCATCATCTTGTCAATACAATTTTACTTTTTGTGCCCTGAGATCCACATTCACAAATAAACACTGTGGATGACCTCATGATCTTTGCCTCATCCTTGTTCTCAGTCATGCTGTCTTCCAACTTTCAGTCCAGACTCAACAAACTCATTTTGTAAGTACCTTTAAGCTACTCTTCAAAGAGTCATATGGACATATATCTTATTTAGTGAGAACCTTTTCTTATAAAATACTAAAATTACCACAACCCAATAAACACTTGTTAAACATAATGAAAAACTGAATATCAAGTGTAGCTCTAATAATCTTAAGGTCAAAGGAGACTGAATGGCTTGACAGCTTTTAATGAAACGAGGCCTTTTTCACATTTAGCCTAAAAGCAACCCATGTTAATAGTGAGTAAACATAGAATTCTAGCATACTAGGTCTGGAAGAGACATTAGGAGGTCATCTCGCCTAACACCTTGCTCAGGGCCAAATCATCCCCGTCTAGACAAAAGTTTGTCTAAGTTGTGCTTAAGCTTCCAAGAACAGATTCCAGAGTCTCTCTAGGTAGTCTGTTCCTTTTCTTAATCATCCTTGTAGTGAGAAAGTTCTTCCTAGTATCTAACTTAAATTTCCCTGGTTGTATTTAGGATCATTACACTTTTCTACCTATCACCACCCCCTTTATTGCTACCATTCAGGTATTTGAAGACTGTTATCAAATGTGGTAATCTCTCAAATCTTATTTCTATGGACAGTGAGTAAAGCCAAAATTCCAGTGCTTCTTTACAACCACAAACCAGTATGCATACTGTGACATAACTAGAGGTGGCCAAAAGGGGCACCTGCCCTAGGTGCAGATTTAGAGGAAGTGACAGAAAAGTGGCCCCCTGGGGAGCCCAGGTTATTAGAGGGCAAGTCTATATGTGCTATTAGCACACAGCAATGCATTCTAGTGCATATTGTGCCAGAGTTTATTGCTCCCAGGGGCACCATTTGAACATGTTCCTAGAACTGCAGCACATTGAGCTGGGTCAGAACAGCCTCTGCTGGCAGGGGACCTGGGGGCCCAGCCTGTCAGCCCAGGGCTGCTTTGACCTGGCTCAACATGCTGCAGAAGGGCTGGCTGAGACACAAGTGTGCTCCAGTGTGGGGCTAGCCAGCAGGCAACTCCCTCACTGAAGCACCCTCGTGCTCCAGCAAGTCACATCAGTGTCTACATGTGCAGTGCTGCGGAGTAAAAAACTCTACAGAAAGGTAGTACTTGTATTTACGAAAACTACCCTTCTGTGGAGTTTATTAGTTTCCTGTGGCCTAATAGGGCTGCACATACAGACTTGAGGCATTTACTGTAGGGCTAATTAGTCTACATCTAATTTGATGCACCCAAGGTGTCTGAAGCTGCTGCCCTGAGCCCCTGCTGGGTCAGTTGCTGCTGCTAGAATGTAGTGACCCCATGCCTAGCAACAGCATTCATAAGTTTCTGCTGTGTCTACTGCTGTAGCCAGAGTATCCTGCACTACAGCAGCAGCAGCCAGGCACTTTGAGTTTCTGAGTGGGATAAAATTTGGTCAGAACTCCCACCCCCACTTCATGTAACATCCCCCCTTTTCTCTGCCATGGTACCAAAATAGTTAGTTATGTTTCTACATTGTAGTGTTCCTTACGGGCAGAACTTATCTGTAAAGACCATAAAGGTTAGGGTCTTTACCTGTATAAGTGATTGGAAACCAGTTCAAATCTGTAACACAACAGAGTTCAGTGCACATAAACCACTTTCAAAATGGCTGAAACTGGTTTAAGCTCAACCTGGATGGATGTAGTATCTGACTTAACTGATTTAGGTTAAATTGGTTTATTGAACTTCTGTCCCAGATTCCCTCCAGATTAAGGTTAACCCACAGCATCCCAGGATGCTTTGCACCTGCCCTGCAAACTCCCCTTTGCAGGGTGTGTGTTCTAGCTTTGGCCTAAGCTGTCTGCCACAGCTGAGCGGGAGGCATGCTCTAGCTCCCCCTGGCTTCTGGCCTGAGCCACTGCAAGCATGTGGCTGCATTTCCAGAATCAATTGGCTGTTCACTTGCTTATTAGTTCAATCCACACTGCTTAGAAAATTGAACAGATTCAGCCTCCGGCTTTGTGACTGTCTGTACTTGGCCAAAAGCAATAGTAGGCAAAAGCTTAAAAAATCTTGTTTGCCACTGTTACCAAAGGCAGTTTCCTTAAGCCAGGATCTGGACAAAGAAACCACAGAAGTGAACAGTAACTTTACCAGTCACATTACAAAATTCTACATTTGCCACCTTGTTTATATTTTCAGTAGGGAGACCAAGAACAGGATGTGTTACTTTGTATTTTGTTATGTCTTTTGACTGAAGTCTGAGCTATTTTCAACACAAGAATATCTAATAATAAACAATCTAATATACTTTACTGTGTGAATTGCCATATAAATAATAATTATTCTAAAATATGGGGAACATACATTGTGAACTAATTCCCAGCTAAAATCTAAACATTTATAACCAAAAATAATATGACCCCACACATAACAGAAAATTTTGTCAATGCTAGTCATGAAAATATTCATGAATCCTTTTTGTATTTTTTGACCTCACTGTAGTTGAGGATGACTTTTATAATAGAACATCAGAGCATCATGTTTTAACAGGTATCACTGTTTTCATTTCCCAATGTGTTGCCTATTTAAGAAAGCAACAAAATAAATTATAAAAGTTATATTTTTTGATATTTTTAATTTTTATTCTTATTACTAATAGAATAGTCTAGATTTTTTTTTTACTATAATGTAAGTTATGAGTTGTTGGAATGCTACAAATATCAGCAAGAGATTTTTGCACAAGAGCTAACCTGGGATTAATATTAATAAATGTATTCATTGTGTTCAAAAGTCCTTGCTCTGAAAGGTCACAGTTAGCTTTGAAAACCAAAATTAGAAATGTCTTTTAAGGACTATCAAAACCAATAAAAATGTGAGCCTGAGTTGATCATCTTGGCTATGTGGTGACTTGTGGTTCAAGGCCTGAAAGATAGATATAACTATAGTAATGAATAGTGACTTGTGCTTTGTAACAGACAAGGATATATATTTCTTAGACCACAGACAAAAAGATCACCATTCCCAAGCCATTAGTTTAATTGTCTACTAAATAAACCCCATCATAGGCATATGTTGGGCTATTACCATTCACCTCCTCCTCCTCCTTAGTCACTTACCCACTTAAATGATAACTGTTTTTATCATCCACTCTCAGCTATTCACTTAATGGATAAAATTACCTTTTAGCATTTAGTCAGAAATCTATGGGAATGAAAATTTCATTAGGCAAAATAGTGATGAACTCTGCTATTAACACCTAACTAGACATGCTCATCTATTAAAACAAGAACAATAGAACAAAAACAATTCAATTCTGTGAGATTATTCAGTTCTATTGACAGGTTCCCCTGCTGGTAAAGGAGTTTAAAACAGCATATGCAATAGTGTTTTTCTTTCTCTATGTACATTTGTGGGGGGAAGGGAAATATGTAAATAATATGAATAAGCAGATGATTACTATTTAATTTCTGAGTTTCAATGTATAACAAGAGAGAAGAAAATATACAGGATAAGAAGAGAGAAGGAATCTAAGAGGCTTAGACATAAGAAATTGGAGATAAAATTTGGGGAAATCAGTAAAGGTGTGTGAAACAGCACTGTTTCCTTTCGACTTCTATTTCAGAGTTTCCATGGGACAGTGTTTCATTTAAAGTTTCATTTCATTTTGAAACCACTGTTCTGTTTCATTGTTTCAATGTTGTTTTGATGTTTCACCCTTTGGCTATAATGGGGAGGCATGAACCTGCCTATAACTTTGTCATTTCTTGCCTGACTTGGGTGAAATTTACAGGGATGGTAGCCCCTTCTGAGGCCATGAATCCTGCTACATTTCAAGGAGATAGGTACAGGGGGTTCTGGAAAACTGCACCTCAAAGTCTTGACAGCAAAACTTGTGTCACATGTATATGTTAAGGCACAGTGGGATGAAAACAGCAAGAATAGTAGTCCCTGCTGAGGCCACAAAGCCTGCCAAATTTCAAGAAGATAGGGAAGGAGTTTCTGGGAAACTAAACCTCAAGCTGATGAAAAGCAAAACTCATGTCACATGTGTGTTAAGGCACAGAGGGGTGAAAACTTCAGGCGTGGAAGCCCCTGATGAGGCCATGAAGTCTGCCAGCTTTCCAGGAGATAGGTGCAGGGGTTTCTGGGACACCACATCTCAGGCTGCTGATAAGCAAAACTTGTGACATGGGTGACAATGCGTGTGTGTTAAAGCATGCCCTCACTGGCTCTGGGGCCTCTACATAATGTGGTAGTGTGCCCCAATGAGGTCTCCTCCCCACCCCCTCTACAGCCTCATCTCAATCTACCACTTTAAATGATAACAGGTAAAATAATAACTTAGTGAGCAGCATCACAGTAGCACCAGCAGCATCGCAGGCAGCCAAACTGTGAAAGAGCCTTTCTTTCTTCTCCTGCAGGAGCTTCTTCTCCAGCAGCTGCCAGAGAACTTGCCCTGCCAGCTGCAGACCTGGGGCTTAGATGTGCCCAGGGTCCTTTGTCCTTCCAGTGGGGTGCTAGGGGTGTTAGTCTAAGGACATGGCACTAGCAGACAAGTCCTTCCCTTTGGGTCAATCTAATCTGGTATCTTTTAGCAGACAACCTGAATAGTTACAGAAATATATCTTAGCAAGCTTTCAGGTTGAAAAATCCTTCATCAGGCTGAAGAAGCACCTGTAGTTTGTGTGTGTGTGCCCTGATGGAAAATACATGGAGATACTAAGGAACAAATGCACACCAGAATGAGTACACACTGAAAATCTATCAAAGACAAGAACCAAACACTACCTGAGTCCACTCTCTCAGGCCTGATCCTCAAAGAGAATTTACAAACCACTTGTCACAGATGAACCTATGAACTATACTTCATCCACCTCCTAGGTACAGAAACTCATGGACTCAATATAGACATTGGAATTCGGACACACTGCAACCTGCTGGACATCTGACTTCCCAGGTACCTCTCCACTTTTACCTGTGCTGCTAAGTCCCCCTTTCTCCCCCAAATCCCAGCTTGTCCCTCACCCCCTGACACTTCCATTTCCATATTCACTGACTGGCTTTATTGCCTGCATTGCATGTCAGCCTCTGGCCTCTTTACTATTCCTGCCATCAAGGAACAGCACACACACAAATTGCAGGCACTTCCTCAGCCTGACAAAGAGTTTTTGAACCTGAAAGCTAGCATCCCAGGCAACTAAGCTGAGCTCACCTAGAGCCTCGCAACTCCACTACAACCAGCAAGCCTCAGGCCTGTCAAAGATATGATAGATCTGGGCTTTCCCCAGCCAGGACTGTGTGTGTGCATGTGGTAGCAGGAGGTTTTGGTGCCTCCTACACACCTTTCACCAGGGGGATGCTCAGTCCTGGCATTTCCTGGGGTTGCTGTGCTGCTAGCAGTCCCACCAGGCCTCCTTGACCCTGGCAGAGTGCAGTTTTAGTGGTCATGCCCATAACCTGGGGCCTTCTCTTTACCCATAGCCCCAGTCCATACCTCGGAGTTCATCCTGGAATGGAAGCTCAGGAGGGACGTGCTCTTCTGCTGCTGGCTGGGGATGCAGTGAGTGCCCCCTCCAGCTCTGAGAGCAGGACATTAAATGTCTGTTAAAAAATGAAAAAATGAAATAGATGCAGATGGAGTAAGGAGGGTGGCCTTCACTCCTCCAAAACAGGATCCAAGCAGGGGCAGTGGGGTGTCACTACATCCCCAGCAATGCTGAACACCCTCTCAGTACACTGGTCAGTGGACAGGAGAGGTATTCCTGGGCAACCATGGCCAGATCTGGCCACATCTGGCTGAAGCTTGCCCAGTAGGCTAAGGGGTCACACAGCAGCAGCTTCACAACCTCGGCAAGATAGGCAGCCACCAAGGCCTGAGTGCTATCTGCCTGATGGTGGGGTCTGGAGCCTCTGGGACTCACCATGGAAGCTATGCCCTTGGCCCACATTGGCAGTGCCTATGGTGGAGGAAGAGAGTGGCTGGTGGATGGCATGCTAGCATGCAACAGTGGATCCCCCTCTTCCATGTCCCCCTGCTTCCATCATTCTGCCTCCCTAAGTCTCTTCACCAGAACCTCCATTCACTAATCCAGGGTTTGGCTTCTGCATGACAAAGTTGGCATCATGGACCACCTTGACCATATTGGCCCCATTGTCAGTGACCATGAACCCACAGGGGAGCTCGCTCTGTCCAATGAGCCACCCCTGCACCAAGTGGTTCATGGCTCTGATGATCTCTGTTGCTGTGTGGGACTCATTCATCACCTCAGCTTGAAGGAAAGTCCACCAAAGGCCTGACTGGTTGCACCAGGCCCTGTGAGGGAGGGGTAGGTACGATCTCCACCCTGGCTGCTCCAGATGTCTGAGGTGAAGTGTAAGGCCACCTGAGGACCTGCCTTGTGCAGCTCCTCACTCAAGTACTCCTTGCATGCCTCATACAGGGAGGGTACCACTGTCCTGCTAAAGGTGGTGTGTGCAGGCAGTGCACAAGCACCATGAATCATCTGAACCCTGGATGCTCAATTAAGGAGAAGGGATGGACATCCACAGCAAGCATCTCTGGATGATCTCGCTTGTCCCTGCAATGCACCCTGCTTTCTGTCCAACTTTCCCCCACTCTTCCAGGTGGCCTGCCTCTGCTTTGGGGGGGCTGGGGCTTTGCAGTGGGAGAGGGACTTCCCTTTGGGCATGCTCTTGATCGTGCCAGGGATGAGGAGAAGAAAGGGCAAAGGGGTGGTGCCTGCGGAGATGCATCAGCATCCCTGTGGTTCTTATGTGTTTTGTTCCCTTGCCCTGGCTAGTTTTGGCTCAGCAGTGAGACAGATAGTGTATGTGGGATCATCTGCCAGCTCAAAATTATCCCAGACAACACTACCCACTCCCTTCTGGGGTGCAGGTGCATGTATGGATGCTGAAATTTCCCCCTCCTCAACAGGCAGAGGTATAGCAATATGAGGAGCAGACTCAGATGAGCTGTTTGCCTCCATAACCTCTACCTCAACCTCCTCTGAAGTGCCTTCTGAGGAAGGAGACCTGGCTCAAGGAGAAATTTGAGGGGTGTGGCACTGCTCCCCTCTCCTTGCTGCTTCTGGATACCTCATCCCTGCTAGTTGTAGGGAAGTGGCTGTGTCTCAGTTTGGTGGGGGAGGGCACTTATACTTCTCCCTCTACCTCCTCTTCTGCCCCTCCCTGAAGGCTTGCCAGCTGCCTTTCTACCATGATTCATGGTGTGTTTCATAGTGTCTTGTTTTTATAAAAAATATAAATGTATCTGCACTCCTATATAAATCTATAACATATGTGATATGCCACAAGGTATAAGTATATAGAAATAAAATATAAACGTATCTTCCTTCCTATATAAATTCTATAATGTAATATGCCACAAGGTATAAATGTATGTGCATTTCTATATAAATTCTATAATGTAAGTATATGCTGCAAGGTATGTATTTCTATAAATGCATAGAAATAAAATATAAATGCATCTCCCCTCCTATACAAGTTCAATATAATTATAAAATTGAAAAGAATAAATCAATGAATATAATAATAAAATAAAAGGATGTATAAGAAAGTTAAAGGTACTGTGGAAACCAACTTGCTAGGCTAGCAAGTAGGAAATCGTTCAAATCAATGGTAGTAGTAGCCTTTGTTGTCTAATGCTTCTAATCCTGCTGGAAGACAGCTCACTAACTGTCAGACCTCAAGACAGAAAGCAGGCCAGTTAAAACAATGTCGCCTTTTATGCTGTTTTTCCATCCCTCCTCCAGAGCACTGGGATTGGAAGGGACCTCAGGGAAGGATCACAGTAACTGGCCAGAGCAGTCCTTCCCCCTCTTCCCCCTCCCTCTCCTTACTTTCTGTTTCCCTGCAGGCAAGCCCAGCTTGAACTTTAAAACTCAAAACATTTTGAAACTTTCAAATTGCTTGTTGGACTGACCTTGATTCATTTCAAGGTCTTTTGTTTTGTTTTAATTTTGCTGTTTCAAGCTTGAAATGAGTTGAAATAGCATCAAAACAAAACAGCTGGTGAAATTTTGCACAGCCCTAGAAATTAGGAAAAGAAAAAAAGAGAAAAATCAGGTATGGAAGTGAAAATGGAAGTATGAGTGTGGAAAGCTGAAAGAGGAAGACAGGAGTTAAGGTACTACCTCTGAGGGAAAATAGAAAGAAGCTGGCGAACGAGATGTCCTTCAATTCTTGTCCCTCCCATCTCCCCCTCCCCCACAATTCTTTCCTCAGTGAGTTTTTCTGTCTGGCTGATGCATCTCAAGTAAGACTAAGGATGTCATCCTCCCACTCTAGTCAACTTTAGTGAGGCTGCAGCTGGAGTACTGCATCCAGTTTTGGGTGCTACACATCAAGAAAGATGTGGAGAATCTTGAGAGAATCCAAAGGAGGGATACACATATAATTAGAGGTCTAGATAGCAGGCCATATAAGGAGAAGCTGAAAGACATAGTACTGTTCAGCCTGGAAAAGAGGGGACTTAGCGGGGACTTGGTGGCAGTCTATAAGTATATAAGAGATGCACATCAGGGCCTGGGGAAGCATCTGTTCACAAAAGCACCCCAGAGGAAGACAAGGAATAATGGTCACAAATTGCTAGAAGATTGCTTTAGATTGGACATACGGAGAAACTTCTTTATGGTTCGAATGTCCAGGGTCTGGAACAGACTCCCCCTAGAGGTGGTACAATCACCTACTCTGGACAACTTCAAAAAATGTCTGGATGCTCGTCTTGCTGGCCAAGCAAAGGCAGGCTGGACCTGATGATCTTGTGAGGTCCCTTCCAACCCCTACCATCTGTGAATCTACGGCTGCTCTCCCTACTTATTCATTGTCCATCCTTCCTTCTTACACAGAACGGACATAACCCTCAAGTGTCCCCAAAGGTTAAAGCTACTTTTACCTAGTGTCTTTATTTTTTGTCTTTATCAATTCATGACTAATTGCCTCCTGAGGTTCAGATATTTTCTACATTAGTTTCCCCTTCAATTCACAAAAGAAAAGCAAAATTAACATATATTCTTGACAAACTTACTTTAAAGCCCGGATATTTATTTCCACTACCTCCATAGTGGAAGATGGACTGAAAAAAGAAACTGAGTGTCAGAGGTATTTGTTATTGCTAGACCAATAAGAAGCAAACTAATCACCTCACTTATCAAAGGAATCAGGTTATCTACCATGACCTCCATGATTTATTAATTGGTATAATTAGTGGTATTTATTGAAATGATGCTTTAATTTCATGTGATCTTTCTTTTTCTTTAAAGGAAAGATGCAACAGGAGTTAATGGAATCTGTGAATGATGACTCTGCTGACTCAAAACATGATGAAAAAGTATCTTTTCAATTCCTGCTCTTTAGCATGTGACTGGGATATAAAGATCCTTCTTTCCTATCACTACAGTGGCATGTCACATAGTAAATTCAGGAGAGATTAGCAGATAATGTTAGAAAAGTAGCATTACTCTTAGTAAGGCAAAAATTCTTATTCTTTTACTGGGAACTATTTTACAGAATACAAGCACGTATAATAATTCTACTGGAAAATACTATTTTAAAGACACTTTAAATAGAACCATATTAGATGAGCAATCAGCTTTATAGAAATAAGATATTGATGATTCAGTTCTTAGCCGGTAAAAAGTGCTTATGCATAAATAGTGCCAACAATCTTATAAGGGGCATCTTACAATGCTTTATTAAATTAAATGATTGTCCATTTTGCACTTCTTAGTGGCAGCAGTACTTTTGTCATGAATCAGGAGGAGAGGATTAATTAATCAAATATCACAATCTGGGAACTCCTCAAACATTCAAGAAAGCTTTGTTTTTGTACGTTGGATCATGGACATCCCCAATAGCCATTCCATTTAGAATACACAATCAAAGGTCTTATGCAAGATACGATACTGGGATGAAAAAGCCAATGAAACCTCTTCTGTTTTTTTCCTTGAGCCACTGACTCATCCAGTCTAATGTTGTAGTTACCAGGCTACCACTAGGTAACAGCACGTAGCTGCCTCTTTCTACTGGCACCATTTCATCAGGTAAATTAAAAGTGCTCTACCTTTTAAATGGTGTATTTCACAGAGCTGTATTGTCAATTGTAATCCCAAACCTGGGGATGACTCATGATGATCGCGTCTTGAAACTGCAACCATAGAAACTTTACCAACATTCAGTAATCAGACATTAATCTATGAAAATAAATTTGATTTGGTACAAGTTCTGTTCCTCTTAGCATTTAGGACCTTGGCCAACATTTCAGGATTAAACATTTTTTTTATGCAAAGGGCAGCATCTGGACCAACATGTGCAGCAATATGCATGAAAAACAAAATGAATACATTATAGTTCTATCAGTAGTTTTGATACTTGCTATTTCAGGGTTCATGCTAAAATTTGGGAATAGTTTACATATATGGTACATTTTAGCTGATACTCACTATTGCCACTGTGTAACTTGGCTGGTCAGAATTTTGATGATTAAAACCTTTGTGGTCAGTAGTGTTTAAATATCTTCAAACAATGCTTGTGTGTAGATACTATGATCCAAATCCCTTTGGGCATGTCAAAACTTGCTCTATAGCAATGTTGCTATGGCACTGTGATTTACTACTTCCTTTTGCCCGTACCTTGCTGTGTGTGGATACTATGGTTAGATTTCACCACCACATCACCATAGCAGCATGCTAAAATGAGGGAGCATGCCACTATGGTGACATAGCTGCCAATCATGTGTAGACCCACATGATCACTACATCGTCCTAGCATGCCGCATGATGATGTAGCACATCGCTATAACGACATAGGACGATATGTAGATGCCTCCTTTGTGACCTAAATGGGCATAATTATTGGTTGTTATATGGCATTTCATCCATTTATAATCTAAAACAAGTTGAACCATATAGATAGATAGATATTTTGTATTATTGATGATAAAAAAGGAGGAATAGCAATGTGTAAGTCATTGATCTATATTTCACCAGAAAACTTTCCATGAACAAAACTCTTATGTTTTACTACAAATATACAGCTACGATAACTTTTAAAATGAAACAAAGTTTCCCATAGCTTTTAGAAAATATAAACCACGTGGGTGATCCATTATAAAAGAATTTTCTATTTGCTTTTTCCTCAAGAATTTCTCAGACCTGCATGTCTGAATCTGGGCATTGGACCTTTGGCAAACGTGGAAGTTCCTCTTGCCGGTGCCATGAAGTTCTTCTCTGATCCATTCGAATTCTAAACTTTTGGGAACCCCATGGTGGCTTGCATTGCTATTGCCTAAGCAGGATAATCCTGAATATTCCAGGGTGGGTGATTCACCACTGCAGAGCAAACAGCAGCTGGGAATATTGAGAATGGTTATTTAACTTCTGAGATTAGGAGATTTAGAAGACATGGTCCCAGTAAGGAAATGGCCATTGGAGCCATGTATTCTAGGTCTCTTTTTGGCCAGCTCTCCACTTTGGAAGCATCATTTGAGTCAAAAAAATCCTCCACATACACACATTTGATGAACCAAGCAAAAAAATATAAATAACAGAAAATAGGGACCATTTTTCTATATGAATTTTTTTAGGTAGCTGATATCAATTCTGTACTCTTAACAGTCTTAAAGCCAATGCTTTATACACTCTGGAGACTGTTATACAACTTGGGAATAACACTCATTTTTTTAGAATGGCAAAACTCATCCACTGAGACGTGTGACTTTTCAGGAAGAAAATTCCAAATTATTATTTCTTTCTGCTGTCTTTAAAATGTCTTTATCATTCTTACATTACGTTTTTGTCTTATGCTTCCTCGTCTTGTTCTTGATACTTGAGGATAACAGTTTTTTTTCTTTCCAATGAGTGTACTTAGTGCAGAAGGTCCAAAGATAGTGTCTTGGGGCTATATCGATATTTTTATAACATGTAGGGTTCGGGTCCTCTTTGTGATGCACGATGCAAATTATTGCATTTAATCACAGCCTTATTATTGTTTCCTTTTTCATAAATGTCTCAGGAAGCCTATGTATCTTACGAAAAATTAAGTAATGTAAATAGGTTCTAGCTTCAGGTATGGTATAGGCTCTTATTGATGACTTAGATTAATGAGTATACTCACCAATGTATGTATACTCACCAAATTTGCAGGTGACACCAATCTGAATGGGAAGTCAAGTCAAGCCCACGAAGAAACATAAGAAGGGGATTTCCTATCTCTTGGATCCTGATCATGCTTATGCATGAGCTAGGCACCAGGCTGCTTGGATCTATTAGGGCTGAAACAATCCTGGGCATGCGCAAAGAATGACAAAAGATGGTTACTTTAAAGTAAAAAAGCAAAGCACTTATTTAATGTATCTGTTCCTAGGATTTGGTTACAATATCAGCATTTTTTGTACTTGGGAACCTAAATGCTAAGTCCTATTTTAGGCACTGGTAAAAACTGGGATAATAATATTCATTTATATCCCAGGTGAATTGTGAAAACTAATTAATTAATGTTTATGAAGCTCAGATACCATGGTGATGAGCACCATAGAAACGCCTATAATGAAATGAATAATTCTGTATTCAGTGTAGCTCTTACAGGAGTAGAGTAAATAATATTAAAGACTTATGTGTGTGCATGTGGGTATGTGACAGAGAAGGACAGAGAAAGTGTGGGCGTGGGTGTGTGTATAAAGTTTTGTTACATTATGTGAAGGTGAAATTGGGTTTGGAAGAACATACATTTAAGATTATTTAATCACATTTCCATGGCTGTTTCAGATGCATAGAGGTTTCTAAAGAACATTCAAGTGATCTGTTCCCAGCAACAACAAGGAAGAAAATATGAGGTCCAAAATCTGTAACCAATTTTATCAAAATATTAAATTCAAGATTCAGGTACTAGTTAAGATTTCCTGTAAGTATATCAATGATATACTCACTTAAAATCATTACAGTATTCTATGCCAAGCATCTCTGTGCATATATAATTATTTGTGCTAATTCCTACAGTCTTTTATCACTATTTTTGAATAATGAAAATGTTACTGTACTGAAAAATATTTTTTTCTGATATCTGCATACTATAGTGTTGATGCAAAGCCAGTGAGAATCTTTCATTAATTTTAATGAACTTTGCATGAGGCCTTTTAATTACAGCAGATCAAAGTCATCAAAAATAAAATGATGTCAAGGGCTGTGAAATGGACTAGAAACACATAGGCTTAACAATCAAGATCAGCAGAAGGTGTATAATATAATTCAAGACTGTTAGTTTAGAAAGGCAAAGGTTCTTGGGCAATCAAACAGATCCTGATGTAATAAAACCTAAGTCCGTGAGTAGTCCTAATGTTGAGGGATATCTGACAAAGTAGGATGTTAATATATACCTGTTACAGGTATCCAATAAAGGTCCACAAAAATTGCAAGAATAGATCACCTGTTTATAGTGTATTTGGTGTATAAGAATATATCAGTATCCTGTTTAAGGGGGAAGCATTACTTGCACCTAGCACCCTGTTTAACTTTATGATGCATGGAGATTACAATAGGTTTTTAAAAAATAATTATAGCTGTCTACTTCACTACTTTTGAACTAATTTTCTGCTTAATTAGCTCCAATTCTCATTGTCTGGCAGACAATTCAAAACCCTTGAGTGAGTGCCTTCTGGTCTGAAAACCTGTTAATATTTAATACTTCTCATTTTAATATCTTACTTTTCAAATGTTCATCTAATGTATGTAATGATTATTTCAAAGATGAACACTTATTTTGATTTAACTCAACAAAGAAGTATAGCCCTTAGTGTCTCCTTAAGAAAAGGTCCAAAAACTAGTTCCATAAGCCCCTAGGCTTATTTGTTTCTTTGTATGCTTTGTAAAAGGACCAGATCCAATCGCATTAAAGAATTAAATACTTCTCAGCCATGAACAACTGTATTTGTATTTTTCTACCATGATACTGGACTTATCAGACACCTTCAGGTTTTTTTTGCGTTCTTTTATGGAACATAGAGGGGAAGGATCAGCTTCTCAGGGATCTTTGGAAGTGGGCACAGGGATATTTTTATAAATGTGGGCCTTATGTATCCACACCTCTGGCTACCAGCTCTCGTTATCTATGGTCTTCCCTAGTCATACTTTTAGTTAAATTATTTTCTATTACAGCGCATAATTGAAATCCGTAATGGAGATATAGCCAGGTTACATTTCCAAAAATTCCACATTTGGAATATGGTCATGCTCTCTCACTTTGATCTCCTTCCCATACCCATCCACCCCTGTCCTTCCCTGAGTATGGATCCCCATTTATATGCAAAACCTCTTCCTAACACTTAAAGGACCAGATATGCTGTCGTATATGATAGGAGGCCAAGATCCACAGTCAGAGAGCTTCAATATTATAGTAAATGGAAATGCTCTTAGCCATTGTTTGGAAAATTTCAGTGTGGCCTTATATTTCAGTTCTAACTAATAATAGACTATATAATTTGTTCAGGTTATAAACATATGTATAAAGTACAAAGGAGGATCAAGAAATATTAAAGGATCACTAGATTGCCAATACTTCATAAACCAACCATGAAAATGTTTGTGTTTCCCCAAACATATGTATTTTGATTCGTTGATTCTTTTGTTCCCCATGGCATCTAGTTATATGGTTGGTGACTGTTACATTGTAATTTCTGAGTATATCCACAAGCTAGTCAAAAGGAAACAGCCAGAATGCAAAACTCCAGAAAGCAGCGCCACAAGCATGACTCTTCATCCCAGTTATTTAGCAAGTGACCTGAGAGAACCTTTCAGGCCTGCTTCAATTAATGTTTATATATTTTATTATTAAACATTCACTGGATAAAATAAGCAAACTCTTCCCACTATATGAGGAGCTGATGCACCCAACTCAGAGTGAGTTCCACTCCCGTGGTGAAGTACCTAACTGATTTTACCTTTTATCCCTGAGAGTCCTGCATAATTACATTTTATGACAAAATCAGATTTTAATCCTACAGAAGGCTTTTCCTCACTACAGTATGAGTTTGAATGAATTCCTTGTGGATTAGCTTAACTTGAGTGGGAGTGGTAACACAGTAAAACAGAACTCAAGCAACACAGTATGTTGGAAATAGCAGCACAGTGTAAATGATTCTTCGCTGTATTGTTAGCTTGGCCATCAGAAGCAAGCTCCAGTTGAAACCATCTGCTGTAGTAGCATCCTTGAATTTACTGAAGCATCACTCTCAAGGTGCAGATTTTGGTGTGAACATGGAATTTGGGAGAACACTCAGTTTATACCTCAAGGTACCACTGTATTTACAGTGTGCCCTAAATTACGTCTAGAACAATTGCAGCTTTGGGAGCAAGAGATAGATTGTAATCTCCTCCAATTGTTAATTATACTCCAGTGGCAGAGCTGTTTGGGCTCCCAGTTACCCCTATGTGAACTCACTAAAGAAAACGTATTATTATTATTTAAGCAAAAGTAAGGTGAATACAAAGGTGTAATTAAGAACATAATCTTCAGAGAATGCATTTGCACTGGTGTAAAAAACAAAATTAGATGAGCATGGGGTTGTGTAGATATATCTAAAGAGAGAATTTTTGCCACCAAGTACTTATTATGGATAATCATATGCAAGCCAGAAAGAACATATTGCATGTTTTTCTGTCATCCCAGTATAATCTCTTTCTATTTTAGAGACAGTAAACATAACACCCTGAGATATCAATATACAAAGTCACTTTACAGAAGAGAATCCACTTTAAAATTTAAAACAGAGAAAAAGCTATACCTTTGCAATAGACATATCAGCCAAACTCAATTGCACTGTCAATTATACTGATGTATATCCAGAACTACTTAACTGAAAGCAATTCAGTATTTATACTAGTGTAATCAGCAACAGAATATGACATATATATTCTCAAACAGCTGAATTATAAGTTAATTTTTTATTAGATGGTTTAAATACTAATGAGATAGAGACAAGAGATGGGCTATATCATAGAACCATCTTAACCATAGTTGTAATTAGATTGTAAGTAAAGAAGCCTTGATTCTTTTATCACTCATCATACTGAACACCAAGAAAAAAGTCTGATGAAGTCCAGTTCTCCAGCAGCAATGGAGGGAAACTAGTGTAAAATGAAGATTCAGCGTCATAACATTCAGTCTCTTTTTCATAACGAAATAGACATGCATCAAGCAGTTCTATTTAGATCCTGTTAACATAGGCTGGACAATCTGGTATAATTTCCATGGATGTAAAGCTTACAGTCTGAGCAGCAAAATAGTAATACACACACATTAATTTTAATCTCAAAACAACAACAACAAAAGTATTTGTTCTTAAATTACAGGAAACCTATATTAAGTATCACACAATGTTAGCGCAAAATAATTTGAGATATAAGTGCTTTTTGTTCTTGATGGGTTCAAATTCCAAGTGCCATATGATTCTTTTCAAGAAGCTAGGAATAAAGCTACTGGTAACCTAGCCAGTGATTCTACACTTATTTTCCCATTGCTTTGCAGTAGTCTTCCTTTCATAGCTTTCATAGATTTCAGAGACATTAGAGCTGGAAGGGACCTCAGAATATCATTGAGTCCAGTCCCCTGCCCAGGGGAAGGATGTCAGCAGGGATCGTAGGATCCCAGCAAGATAAACATCCAAATATCTCTTGAAGGTGTTCAAAGCAGGTGCTTGAACCACCTCCAGAGGCATTCTATTCCAAACCTTGGGGGCTCGGACAGTAAAGTTCTTCCTGAAAGAACTTCCATCTGGGGGAAGGAGCGGGCTTGGACAGAGCACCGCCATCCACCACCCTGCATCACTGCCACCTCCCAGGAGTGGGGGGAGGGAAGTTCGCATGTGGCAGTCGCTGCTGCCACCCACTGTCCCACATTGCTGCCATTCTGCATCTGGCCTCATGCCACCCCACCCCCATTCCACATCCGGCCCTGAATCACCCTCTTTGCTCCACATCCAGCCTCATGCCCTCTCCCATCACTCCACATCTGGCCCTATGGCACCCCACTGCTCCATGTCCAGTCACACGCCCCCGCCTCCCCCAGACAGTTCTGTGGTGCCACATATCATACAGCTGCATTCATTTGGTTGTGGCCTACAGTAGCAATTCTGAAAACTCTCCACTATGTTCCCTAACCCAGTTAGTATTTAAACTCCACAAACACATCAGTTTTTGTCCATAAAGTTTCAGGTACCCTAAACTTCCATAAGTCCAACCTGAAACAGTCATGGAGGAGTTTGTGACTATTTGACCTTGCCATCCTTTAGGGCACTCTGGTGAACAGACATTCCTCCAGATTCTGGTGGTCACCCCTGATAAACTTATAGGTGGCCATCAGATCACCCTTGAGCCTGCGCTTTCCCAGGCTGAAGAATCCCATGGCTCTTAGTCTCTCATCATATGGTCTGTTTTCCTCAACTTTGATCATACGTGTGTCTCTCCTCTGCACTCTCTCAAGCTTCTCCACATCCTTTTTGAATTGTGGAGTCCAAAACTGGATGCAGTACTCCAGCTGCGGCCTCACCAAGGCCGAGTACAATGGGAGAATGATGTCCTGGGATTTGCTTGAAAAGCATCTATGGATGCAAAGCAGCATTTTGCTCACTTTACTAGCTGCAGCATCACATTGAAGGCTTATGTTCATCTTGTGGTCAATCATGACCCCCAAGTCCCATGATCCCCAAGTCCTTTTCACCCGTAGTGCTAGCCAGAGTAGCTCTGTCAAGCTTACAAGAATGCTGCAGATTTTTTTTTCCAAGGTGGAGAAGCTTGCATTTTTCAGTGTTAAATACCATCAGGTTCTCATACGGCCATTCCCTGAGCCTGTCAAGGTCAGCCTGGATCACCCTCCTGTCCTCAGGTGTGGACTCTTTACCCCAGAGTTTGGTGTTGTCAGAAAACTTGGCCAGTGCACTTCTGATACCAATGTCCACATCATTAAAGATGTTGAATAGTGTAGGCCCAAGGACAGAGACTTGGGGGACCCCACTGGTCAGAGGGCACCATGACAAATGACTTCCATCAATTACTACCCTCTGGATCTGACCATGGATCCAATTTCTCAGTCAGTGGATTGCAGTGTGACCCAAGGCCACAACTGGCCAGTTTCAATTAGAGGTGATCATGGGATACCAGATCAAAAGGTTTTTTGAAGTCAAGATACATGACATCAGTCTCTTTTCCTTTGCCCAGGTGATAGGTTACCTGGTCATAAAAGGAATTAAAATTGGTCAAGTAAGACCTACCTGCAACCAACCCACAGGTTCTACATCTGCAAAGAGAAACAGACTAAATAGACAGAATCCCAAGGGACTCTGGGGATTCTTCATGAGGGTAAGGGTCTGCCTACATGATTCATTTTCTGTATTTAGAGCTTGTTGGATTTATCCATTATCTAATGAAATCAATGGAAGTTCTCCCCCTACACTTGGCACTAACTCAGCTGCTTCAGTAAACTTTTGTACTAGTGAATTGTGTATCAAGAATGATGGGGGAGGGAGCGGGCAGGGACAGAGCACTGCCACCCACCGCCCTGCACCACTGCCACCTCCCAGGAGAAGGGGAAGGGAAGCTTGCATGTGGCAGTTAGTGCTGCCACCCACTGCCCCACATTGCTGCCATTCTGCATCTGGCCGCGTGTCACCCCACCCCTGCTTCACATCTGGCGCCAAATCACCCTCCCTGCTCCATGTCTGGCCCCATGACCCTCTCCCCCAGACAGTTCTGTGGTGCCACATGTCATACATCTGCACTCATCTGGTTGTGGCCTAGAATTGCAATTCTGAAAACTTCCCACTTAGGTTCCCTAACCCAGTTAGTATTTAAACTCCACATACACCTCAGTTTTTGTTCTTAAAGTTTCAGATACCCTAAATTCAACTTCTGCATCTGCCCACAGGCACTTTAGTCCTGTGCATTTTAGGGCTGTGCATCTCAGTACCTAGTCCACACGTACAGCATCTCAGGATCCATAAATTAAGGATCCTCCACATTTAAGGGACTCTGTCTGGTAGTTTTACTCTGAAAATTCCTACTGTACACAGAATCAGGCCCTACATAAAACATTTTATGGTTGCTGTTTTCTTCTAAAATATTACTGAAGGGGTAGTACTCATAAGTCTAACTGCTACTTCATGACTAAAGCAGGATCCACTAGCTTTTTCCTTGCCAATATTTCTTTTATAGCCTTATCTAATCAGCACTGGGTGTCACATGGGATTGGAATGCCCAATTTTTTCCCTATAACACATTGGCTAGGACATTCACCCAGGATATAGAGGGCAAGCTTTAATTTTCTCTTTCCTACATAAGATTTCAGCCACATCTCCCAAGTGAATGCTCATGTCAATTCCATGATGAGGCATTCTCATTCATTCTTTTTATGTTGTTTCACTTAGCGTAGAACAAGAGCATGACAGCAAAAGTCTAGGGGCTAGGAAAGGCTAAAACCCAGTTTCCAATCTCTGCTCCAATAATTGATCAAATATATTACCCTAAGTATTCTTCAGTGTCTAGAATATATATTTCACTCCACTGAGGTTAGTTTCCTAGCATAAACAATAGAGATATTTTTTTCCAATTTTTAGTGGCCCAGTTAATATTGAAGGGACACAATAGTAGAGCAGTTTTGGCTTTTATGGATCCCATTCTTAGGCACTAACTCTCCCTATTAATCTTACAGAGGAGCCACAGTATCTGACATGGGTTTTCCCCAGAAAGCAAGCAAAGTTAAATGCTGCAACACTGATTCATTTTGTGGATCCAGCTTCAAAATATAGTACACCTCACTGAAATTTAAAACAATAATTCTCTTTGAAAGTGACTCAGTTGCTAATATAAGACTTTTTAATTCCTATCAAGACACTGACCAAGTTAATACTTGGAAAATGAATTTTCAGAATTTTCCTCCCTTTTAAGCCAACTGGCTTTTCTTCTTTGCTGAATTAAATTTCTAAGATTTATAAAATGACACACACACCTTGGACATGTCTTAAGTCATAGATTCCAATATTCTTTCTTTTTAGTTAATGACATACAAACATTCATCCATGAGCTGATATGACTAGGATAAACTGTAAAAACTAGCTCTTTAAAGCTCCAGCCAGGTAAATTACACTTTTTTGACAATTACATGTAAAATAAAACGAGTCATTTTTAAAAGTATTTCCATTAATACGCATGGCAATCTTTCTATTATGCATCAACAACTTATTAATACATGAAGTTCTATATAATATTTAAGATATAGGAAAGCCAAATCAGAATTCTCCTTTGTGTCTTGCCTGACTTTAATGGTAAAAATGATATATTGTTGAATTTTATGAAAAAATATATAGAGAGGTAATCTTTTGCTGGTATAAACCGAAATAAACTAAAACTGAAAGAACTCCATCAAAAAGAAATGCGGCTACATTAGTTTACAACAATTGTAGATCTAGGCCATACTATCTCTTTCATCAAGATCCTAGAAGCATACTCAGTACCATTACAAAATATGAAACATAAACTGTGTTAAAATCTAATCAACCTTAGGATGAAATATGGCAACACAGAAAAAGATGTAAGAGGCAGCAATTGCAAGAATTTTATCAAGTGGGACAAACTTCTATGATCTACACAATTATATCCCTCTGCTTAGGCTTCCAGAGAGAAATGAGTATGTCCTGTGGGGTTTGTGTCAGTATGTCATGGCAGAAAATGGTTCTGGCAGCTCTATTGGGTGGGTTGGTGGACATTGTCTGTCTGAAGGTGGAAGGGTTGGCAGGGTGGGTATTAACTCCACCCCCCAGGGTGTGGGGCTAGGAAGGCCCCAGGGCTGCACTCTGAATGTGTACAGATATTCAGTAGATTAGGCTAATCCATACCCTATCCTACTTAGTTCACCTCCTCAGATGAACTACTTTAGATCAGGCCAGACACTTTTTTTTGTGCTCAGTCAAACCTCCCTGAATGTCTGTGCAGATTGGCACTTAGATCAACCTAACCAGAGTCTGCACTTTACACATACCTTATATTTTCTTCCTGCTGATTTATTCAGTTGGATCTTAACACCAATCTCCCATTAGAATATCAACTTCATAGATTTTATAATAGCTGAGAATCTCCCCCTTATTAAAAATGAGTTTTCACAATGGAATTGCAAAATTGTATAATTTCCCTTGCATTTATATATTTTTACTGTTTAGAGTTCTTTTTGCCCAAATTGAACAGTGTGTTCCTATTGTTCACAATCCTGTAAAGGTAGCCAGTCATACTGAGACAATAAGAATGAATGAATACCAGTAACAAATACTATTTATGAGCAGCCTTTCTGCTTAAATTGATTTGAATGAAACATGCATCAAATACTTTTGAAACATGAACAAATTGGATCAGGATGTTCAGGAGAATGAAGACATAGGCCCTGGGACTCAAGAGGCAGTCTGTACTTTATTAATTTTAAACACTGTCAGAAGATATTGTGGGATTTCTTTTCCCTGAACTACCAGGTATTAATTAGGTACAGTGCAGGGTTAACTAGCCTTAATCTATACATAACAGTCCCTCTCTACATTCATGAAGGAGAATAAGGGCACAAATGAGTCATAAAGGAACAAGCATGATGACAGGAGGCACAAGATTTGCTGCTGCATTACCACCTTTAGAACAGAGGTAAAACCATGTTCCTTACCAATTGTGAGCAGTAATTTTCTAAATGAAGTGTTAGCCCCATTATCTTAATTTTATTGTACAATTCTGTCCTTCCTTTCTTGATTCCGTCTTTGCTTTCCTTTAGGTTAGTTGTTCTCAACCTTTTTTAACTCTTAAAAAATTTTCTGCGTAGCACCCCTCAGAAAATACCAGCTCTTAGTTTTCACTCATTTTTTTTTACATAAAATAATAGGACAATTTTTATGTTGCAGGCTCAGAAAGATCACCAAAAGTCAGAACATTTTTGAAACAAAGGATTCCTATTTGAAATTTCCTATTTGAATTTTATTTTGTCAATCATGCTTGCACATCAAATACTGTTAACCTTGTGTAGCACTCGCTGACACCCTTGAGAGGATCTCAAGGCTGTGCTATGGTATCCTGGTTGATAATTACTGCTTTAGGTACACTTTTGTTCTCCTTTCCTATCCAGAGTGAATCATGAATATTGACACTGCATCCTAAAAATACTTGGTTTGCTTCAGTCCAAAAGTGGATGTATTTTTCTGGTGAGCCAAATGTAAATATTATTACATGTAAGCCAAATTATGCTGAATTCTGAAGTGATGTACTATAAGAAGAAGAGATATTCTCTTTCTCACTTGCTTCCCACCAGCAGATTTGGGCAGGAGGCTGGGACCTGCTCCCCACCGCCAGCTCTTTCCAAGCCCCACATCTCAATCACCTAATCAGGGCATTGAGCTGGGACCTGCCCTTGACCGGGACAGTTCCCTGCCAGCCCTGGACTGTGTAGAGAAGTCTGCACATGCAGACGGGAGCTGGCTAGGGACTGCCTGAAATGGGACAGTCCCCAGCCATCTCCAGGTTGCACATGCAGACTTCTTCATGCAGCCTAGGGCTAGCCTGGAACTATCCCGGTCTGGGGCAGGTCCCAGTCAGCTACAAGCTGGGTGGGAACTCTCCCCACGCAGGAAGCTCCCAATCCCTACTCCATGATCCCAGAGCAGGGTCTGGGAGCTTGTTCCCAGCCCCTGCTACATGAACGCAGTTGGGGAGTGGGACTGGGAGCTCCCTGCTGCTGGGGCAGGGAGACATTACCCCCACCCAGGCTCCGGTGGTGGTGCCCATCCTGGGATCAGGCAACTCTCAAGGGCAAGTAGCAATCTCCTACCCTCTGCTGCCCAGCTGAGTGGGGCCTAGTTTACTTGCCATCAGCCATCTACATGTGCTGTACTGCACAGTAACTAACTGTGAGTAAATTTGCTACTTGTATTTACAGATCGCAAATTTACACATGATTAGAGCAAAGTACTGCCAGTAAGTATCTGCATGTGTAGACAGTGATGTTTCCTGGACAGAAGTTTGCTCTAATCTAGAGTAAAGCATCTTGGGTAGATGTGCCCACTGTGTAGTATATAAGGAAAATTATAGGAAGATTATAATTATCAAATGTATGTAAATGTCTAAAAATGTCTCCAAATATTGTGGTCAGCTCTCAGATGTTTATAAATATTATCTTTGCCTATTCTCATTAAATCTGGTCAGAGTTCGGTAACTTTTGTGGAAAGAACTTGTGGCTCAAATGCTAGCTTTTATGTTAAAACTAATGAAATGAAATATGAACTTCACTATACAAAATCAGAATCCTTCAACTTACTATACCTGAGATGGTCTACCTCTGTAAGTGACTGGAACACTTCTCTCTTTTTTAAGACACTTACCTACTTAGGTATGTTCTGACGTAGTTCCTTTTACCTGTATAACTGTTTTAGTTAGAAGGAGGGTAATTGTTTCAACAAAATAATTGTCTTGATGCAATTTACATTGATGCAAGATAATTGTATTGATGCTAGTGTGAGTGTACATATCCTAGTTCTTTATACTGTCATAGTTTATTCCCTTTTCTTTATGCTACTTCTTTATGCATTTAAACAAGCTCTTAGAAACAGCCAATATGCTGTAGCATCTAATCTTAAATGTTTTGAAGCCACAAATTTGGCAAACTGAGTTACGAACACTCGTTGACTTTAGCCCCTCTTAATATCTGAACCATAAACACTTTTATTTATGTGCCACAGGTATATTTGAAGTTTCCTACTTTTCATATAACCAGTCATTTGTAGAATTCATGATGTAGTATAGTACTCAAGATACTTGTTTTCCTGTATTGCCTTTACAGTTGTGCAATGATTCATCTGTTTTCTTTACATTTTAGGACCATTGTGATCATTAGTCTGATCATAAAACAGTACATAAAATTGATTTTCTTTTCTGTTATTTATTTGAATTAAAATGTGGCCATTCCCAAAAACAATTCATAATTCCAGTGTTAATCCCATAATTTGTGACTGAGCAAGAGAATATCCATTAAAAAGATACCCAATCTTGATTTAAGATCTTCAAGTGATGGAAAATCCCCCACATCTCTAGATAAATTGTTTCAATGATTAATTACTTTCGCTATTAAAAACTTGTGTTTTATTTCTAGTCTGAATCTGTCCTGCTTCTACCTCCTGCTATTGGAATGTATTATGCTTTTGTCTGCAAGATTAAAGAGTCCTCCAGCTGATATTCTCCCTGTGTGTAGGTGCTTATATATGATGATCAAGTTACCAATTAACCTTCTCTAGCACAAACCAAATAAATTGAGCTTGATACTTGTTAATGGATCTTGAGTATTATTTCTCTAAATAGGTTTGAATGAATTCCTTTTTGAAAGAATTTAATACAAGTATGTACTTTCAAGCATAAAAAGACCACCCACATTCATAACACATATGGTATGTCTGGTGTGGTGAAAAAAGCCCAAAGTTAAATAGCTGATACTTTCTTTCACAGTTGCAAACAAACATTTTTCAAGATTGTGCTTTCTACCTTGACATTCTGCTGATAACACAAACTGATGAATGATGACTTTGGCAGGCTCCTATTAACAGTTGTATCCCCCTTTCACAACCCTGTGTCCAGAAAATCAACTGAGTCAACATAACGCTAGACATTTCAGCATTTCATAAAACTAGTCACAGGGATAAATGGTAGCACCAAGAAAATTCAGAGCTGTATCTTTGCTGGTCTGTAATCATGAAATGTTATCTGATTTTGTTTTACTCCTGTTTTTCTTCCTGTTCTTGAGATTTCTTTCTTTTTGAGGTGCAAGTTGATTATTATTTCTTTCCCTGAGTGAAGATGAAGATATACAGTCCATTAAACATGTTGCAGTTCACAAAAAAGGTAACCCTCCTCCCAGACTAACTATATTGTGTCTGAAATGTATTTATAGCATCTCAGAATATATACATTTTGCTGATACCAGTATTACATGGATTAATGTAGTAGGATGGTATAAACCTACTGTTTAATGGCACGGTTCATTCTTTCCTTAGAATCCAACATAACAATGCTACTCTTTTACATTATATACCATCTCTTTAGTATTTAAATACCTTTAGCAGGATTCAAGACTTATCAGAATAATAAAAGCAAAAGCAAAAAGTTTGTATTTAAGGTGTTTTCCTGTTATGATGAGGGGCAGGCAAAGTCCAGCCTGTGAGCTGGATCCCGCTGGCAATGGATTCAATTTCCCAGCAGCCCCTGCCCACATGGTTGGGGCTAGTTTCCATGGTGACCCCAGCAGCAGCTGAGGTGTGACAGCACAGGGCTGCGGCTTCTGTGAAGACTGGCCCCAGCAGCACTGGCAGCCAGCAGTGGTACCAGCTTCTTCCTGGTGGGGTGCTGATGGGGGTGCTATGCTGCAGGCAGAAGCAGGACAGGCACAGCTGCTACCGCCTGTACATGGCAGGCAGTGGTGGTGGCAGTGGTGACAGCACCACTGGGAGGGGTGGCTTTGGGAGGCTATGGGGAATTTGGGGGTGGCTATAACTCCCCCAACCCATCTAGCACTGCACCTGCTGGCAGGGCAATTGGCAGGGGGTGGAGCTGCTCCAGAGCCTGGCTGGGATCTTGCAGCAGTGACAGTGCAATCCAGAGCCAGGGCAGAGCTTCAATCTGCAACATGCATGCTCCAGGCAGGGGCATGCAGGCAGCAGATTGCGGCTCTGTCCCAGCTGTGGACTACGCTGTCAGCACTGCAAGGAGCTGGGGTACAGCCACAATCCACTGCCTGCACACCCCTGTCTGGAGCATGCAAGCAGCAGATCACAGCTCTGCCCTGGCTCTGGGTCATGCTGTCACCACTGCAAGATCTCAGCTGGGTTCTGGAGCAGCTCTATGCCCTGCTGCGTACCTTGCCAGCTCTGATGGGGCTGGTCTCCAAAGAAACACGGGCCTCACGCTATCACAGCATGGCTGCTGCTGGGGTCTCCACAGAAACCAGCCCAGCCATGCGGGCAGGGGCTGCTGGGAAATTTTGCCCACCCCTGTGTTAAGAAATCTCTTTAAGTTGCCACATGTTATGTCTCAACTTTTTGGCACAATATACAAAGGAACATACATGGTTTAGTGCCAACCTTCAGATTCAAGACCAATTCAATACCAATTCAAGGAAAACACAAGGAATACTATATGTGGCTGAAAGATGACTGGGCATCACTGTTTACCTTGTTGCATCCAAGACTTCAGAGTCCTTTATGGGAATGATGATATATGGCCAAGTCAAGGAGAAGAACCAAATGTACAACCATGGGGTGTGCATCATACTTGCCCAGCAAGTGATACAGAAAACCATGATGGGCATTTTGATGTCATGTCTCTCATACCTCTGGGCTTGAACACCCTTAGCTAGAATTCTCTGACAGTCACCACTTCGCAAATTCTCATGCAATACTTTTTCTCTCCACCTGGAAAGGGTAGTATTGGAATAAAAATGTATTTTTCAAATTTAGTTTTAATGTAATCTGGGACTGCAAACACCCAAATGTCACTTAAATCATTTAGTTATTATACAGTGTCAGTTTAGCTTCTTTATCTGCATGTCCTTAGAATTTCCATATTTTAACAGAGTTGGATTTCTCTTCAATTGAATCTTAATTCTGAATTCTTAACATGCATAATATATGCTAGGCTTTGGGATAATTACAATATCCCTATCATATATTCTGCCAAAAATTACTTATGGAATTGCAGTGTAACAGGTTTTGTCTGTGAGTAAGTATCAATGGGCATATATGTTTTTATATTAAAATATTATTATATACAAACACTTTGGAGTTATATCAGAACTCTATCCACATGTCGAAAAATTGATATTAGACCTCTGCACTGTGTGTTTTTATATTAAAATGACCTATTTTATATGAAATCTTACATTAAATTTATACATAACTCAAAATGTAGAGAACAGTTATAAAAAACAACGCCACACTGCATTACAAACAGTAGACGTAGAAGTTGCCGGGTAAACACATAATGTACAAGAAGACACATTTTTAGACTGGAGAAAAAACACAGATCGTAGTGTGAGGCCATGTTGAAGGAACTAGTTCCCTTTCATTGAGCTTTCACCTAATGATGCTGCTTCTTTAAACATCAACACTGTATTAATCACAGCAAAGAGTACAGATTCCAGATCAACTCTGCCGGATCCTCTCCCGTGAATTCACATAAAGGATGTTCCTCTCATCCAAGTAATTCCGAAGGTGACAAATATTACAGATGCTGAATTTATGGGAATGCTTGCTCCCTGTTTATTAACACATCAATCTTGTGAGAAATAAAGGACCAAACAGCAAGACAAGTGGGCTTTTCTTATCCTGTCAGCTCAATGATGTCTTAAAGTAATCAATATCTATAATTACTAAATCCTGCCAGGATACTTTAACCCTTTACTAGCTCTTCTTTAGTGCCCTGTTTTCATGTCTGACAGGTTGAGGAAATCCATTGCTACGTAGAAAGAACATTTTAAATTGCTGCATTTCATTATATTTTCAGGTCTTTCTTCTACTAATTACTCATTATGGCAAAAAAAGATATTTTTGTTAAATTTAGCAAACTAATGTAGTGCTCTCTGTTAAACAATGTGAGTAGAGTAAGTGAAAATAAGATATGCAAAAGTATCTTAAAGATGTGGGTTTGATTGTTTCTTCTTTTTTAAAGTTTGCTTTTTTTTGTTATAATGTTAAAAAAATTGACATTTTCATATAGGTATACATACTTTTCTGGTAGAAATAAATGCCATTTGGAATGAAGGTTTTAGGATTTTTTTTTTTTTTGGTTAGAAATGCATTTAAAATCTACCTTTTAATGGAAAGTAACAATTTTGTTGACGTCTGGCATAAAAGAAAATAGGGACATGTAAAATTGCTTCAAACTGTTAAAAATTGTTCATATACTATCGAATGAAATAAAAGTAATGGCTTTCTGAGAGTTTCAGAGTAGGGCTTGATTCTAAGGCCTTGAAATTGAAAACAAGTATCTGAAAGGATCAAAAGTTTTCGTATTAACCTTCTACTATATTGCTCATAATGTTTTGATTTTTAAGTAGCTGTCTTGAAAAAGTGCTATACACATGATCTCCCCTGCTTATTTATACCATCTAATTAAGATCAGCTCTTTGCTTAATTGCTAAATTGTATGGAAAAGAATCCAAGTTCATTTTGAGAATCACATTTAAAAATCCATAATAATACCAAACTCAACAAGTTGAATGAAGTACACATGCATTTTTTTCTGAATAAATGCCAACTGAGAGTACATTGAAATAAACTGTTGCAGATGGCATGCCTCACAGACTAGAATTAGAATGAAATAATATTTCCGTTCTGTTTAACAATGGCCGTATGGTGAGTAACTATCTACAATTACTTTAAAAAGTAAATTTGCTAAAAAAAAACCTAGCTAAAAAGGGATAAAAAAATTTTAAAGTATTAAAATAAAGTAATATTGATTAGCATAATATAATATAATATATCACCATGGGTTTTTTGGGTTACTATGGAATACTGTTTGTCAATACAACAGTCCACAGAGATACTTCAAATGCAGGGCCTTTAACACAAACATGTTTATCTGGAATATGCAATTATTCCATAACACATAACAGAATTATCAAATAATTGTTTCAAATAGTGTGTGATATTTGCACTTTGTTTTTCAGGTTATTTGTACTTTTATATGCTGTTATTTTACCTTAACCAGAATACAAACCGAATAACATTGAATATTAATAAAAAGATAATTCGTAACTAAAATATTTTGTAACATAAAACCTATCATCATGGATTGGCCAAGGTAACTACAAGTATGATCTCTAGATATTTCTGATGATGCTATCTCTAAATATTTCTGATGATGCTATCATTAGGAATAGGTTAAAGCAGTGTGTGTGTGTAGGTGGCGGGTGTGCGTGCAAGCAATCCTACTAGTTAAGGACTTCCAGCCAAAGGACAAAGATAGTATGCTATTATTAGAAAGACGAAGGATTTATTCAAGCACTATGACCATGGCTATGGCTTGGTACCAAGATGACATTCATATAGTCTGCCAACCAAAACTACTTTATTGCAGATGTCAAACTGACCCACTGAGATGGGAGATTTATTGGAATTTTTATGCAGAGTCCTGTTGTGAGTTGAATTACTCATTTTATATTGAATAATCTTTTCAGTGGCAATCCTGAATATGGTTGAAAGCTATTATTAAGGTGCCTGTTGTCATATCTCTGTGCATAATCTTAAAGCTCCTACAATGCTATAAATAAGAGAAGGGCAATGATTGTGGGCATCTTATTATGAGCCTTCTCACAACGGACAAATTTTCCTCCATTTCCTTGCTGCTTCAAATCATGTTTCCAAAGGTGTTTACTTTAATAATCCTGTGGAATTTTTAAGTTGGATATTTTTTCTATTACTGATTTCTCATTGAAAATTTAGGGCGTTAATACTACATACTAATCTACATGGGACTGGATTCTTACTTACTCAATAGTATCTCCCTACTGCTCTGGTAGGTTAAAGATTTGCTATAGATAGCAGTATCTTCTACAACACCTTCAACCTAAAAGTCTCAGAAAACTTTACATGGTACACTTATTAATATTTCTAGCATCCCTTGTGAGGTTGATAAGTAGTTTATACATTTTATAACTAAACCAATTGAGGGGCAGAAAGGAGAGGGTCATAATCTCCAAATCTGATTTTAGATACCTCAAATGTTCGTTCCTCAAATCAGTCCATGTAACTGTCTCAAGCTGACTCCACACAGTCCAAAGCCCCTTTTTGAAAATTTAACCTAAAATCAGTGTCACACAGGAAAATAAGTAGAAGCAATGTTAGGATAAAACACACTGCCCACTCAACAGTCCTGTGTTTTAATTATAACTTATTCTCTCTCATAAATGTTTGGATCCTTACCTCTAGCTGTTGAACCGGATTTGGAGTCCTAGGCACAGACAGTTTGTCAGGAATGGATGTTAATGAAGAGTAGCTGAAAATGCTTCTCCATTACAAGGTCCACCACATCTCAGAAAGTAAGCTTTAGTTTGGCAAGAAAGAAAGGTATGTCTATAATAGGAGATGTGCTTTTTCACCACATCTTGTGAACTGCCTTTGCCTCCAGGGTGCTATAATATCAGCAGAAAACTGTCTCTGACCTCTTAGGATACTCTGTTGGTTGTAGAAAGCTTAGCTGGCATGGGGAGATGTAATTTACCTTTTCCTGTATCAGTATGTGTGAGCCTAGTCAATGTAATCTGCAAAATTAAGCCAAAGATACCAATAAAGCAAGTTCTCACACTATTTCTGGAACATATTTTCACTATACTGTGCCAAAAATACTATTGAAACAGCCTTTGCATAGTAATTCAGTACCTCCTCTTCCAGTCCCAACTTGAACCAAAAATGCAGAAATCAGCAAAAACAAAAGTTAAATTAAACATAATGAATTTGAGATCAGGTTTTGCATAAATTTAGATGAACATTTGAGATAGTTATTATTTCACATGTATTCAAATTGTATAAAATGGAATACTTTTTAAGAAGGACAGCTTTATTTTTAGCAAAGTAAGCAAGTCTATGAAAGAACTTCATGCATGAAGGTAAGAAACAGTAGGGCCGTGCAAAATTTCAATGGATGTTTCATTCTGAAGCTGTTTCAACCTCAAAACAGTGAAATCAAAACAAAAGACTTGAAAACAGCTTTGAAACAAAATGAGGACACTCAAAACATTTTGAAAGTTTTGAAACGTTTGGAGTTTCGAAGCTGGGCTTGCTGCAGCTAAACAGAAACTAAGGAGAGGGAGGAGGAAGGGGGGAAAGGACAGCTCTGATATTGACTGTGTAGCTGGCCAGTAACTGTCATCTTTCCCTGAGGTCCTTTCCAATCCCAGTGCTCTAGGGGAGGGATGGAAAAAGAGCATAAAAAGTAGTGTTTGAACTGAGCTTTCTCTGTGCCTTCACACTTACAAGTGACACGAGTTTTGCTCTGAACTGTTTGAGGTGCAGTTTCCCAGAAACCCATGGACCAATTTCCTTGAAACTTGACAGGCTTCATGGCCTCAGAAGGGGCTGCCATCCCTGCAGTTTTCATCCCACTACACTTTAACAGATACACAGTCACCTGTCACAAGTTTTGCTTGTCAGCAGCTTGAGGGGCAGTTTCCCAGAAATCCCTGCACCTATTTCCTTGAAATTTGGCAGACTTCATGGCCTCAGCAGGGGCTACTATGCTGTCTTTTTTCACCTCACTGTACCTTCATATTTACAAGTGACACAAGTTTTGCTTTGAACAATTTGAGGTGCTGTTTCCCAGAAACCCCTGAATCTATCTCCTTGAAACTTGGCAGGCTTTGTGGCCTCAGCAGAGGCTACACTTCCTGGTGGTTTCATCTGAATCAGGAAAGAAATGACCGAGTTATAGGCATTTTTTTGATTCCCCATTATAGCCCATGGGTGAAACGTCAAAATAAGTCGAAACAGCATTGAAACAGTGAAACAGTTTTGACAAAATGAAGTGGAACAGTGCTTCGAAACAGCAAAATGAAACACTGTCACTTCAAAACAGCAAAACAAAAGTTGAAGCAAAACAATTCTGTTTTGTACAGCCCTAATAAACAGTATTTGTAACATTGTAGACATCATCACATAAATGAAATGTATCTCCTGCCAGAGCTTTGCAGAATTATTACAGACTATAGTATATGCACAAAGCTATTTCCCATGATTATATTGATATCATCAAAGATGGTTCAGCTCAACAATATGCAGAGATTCATCAACACAAGGAACGCAAGCTTCAAAGTTGTGTTGTACCTCATGAACTGGAAAACTTTGGCTCAAGGTGATGAAAATCTCTATTTGTGCTAAAATAACATGCATGATCTACAGTGTCTGTGTAGGGCCAAAAGTGGGCCTGGGTCTTGCGTACCTGTCCCTGTGCATGTGCAGTGGAAAATAGGTCAAAGGATGAACTATGAATGACCTGACATCAAAAACGCACACAATGTGCATAAGCAAAAGATTGGAATACCTTAGAAGCCTGCCTGTTTGAGTGCTGAGTGCACCTGCTTGGGAATGAGTGCAGTGAGGGTAGGTGCCATGTGTACCTCCCATATAAAAGACACTGCTGACTGACACTCAGTACGTGATTGGGAATGTGAGTGCAGCTGTGCCTGGGCTTGTGTGCTTGGGTGCTTGAATGGCTTTGCTGTGATTGGATGGAAGTGGTCTTGTAGATAGTAGGTGCTATTGCATTGTTACTTGTTGTTTGGTGCTGTTGCCTGGCTGTTGCTGCGCGCGCGTGTGTGTGTGTGTGTGTGTGTGTGTGTAGCTATAGATATATAGATATAAATATATACACAGAGAGAGAGAGAGAGCAGCTGGAGCTGGAGCTGGAGCTGGAGCTGGAGCTGGAGCTGGAGCAGCATCAGACCTTGGACCTTGAGTGAATTGTTCAAAACCTCATGGACTCCCCTCACTGTTTATCTCTGAGGAGTAAGGCTGTGACTGTGTCAGCTCCCCGGACCTTTCCCCCAGATGTGCTTTGCACAACAAGTAGGGACTCACATAGCCTTGGTGAGTATCACCCTTCCCAAGGGGGCTTCTTTCTGAGGAAAGAAGGGGGTTATTTCCTTTAGAGAAGCCAACAAGATTGGCACTGCACCGCTGCTGTTTAATAAAAGCCCTCATTAATTGATTGAACCGTAGTGTTGGAGCAAAATTTTAAGTATAGGTGCTGCCAATGCATGAACTCAGTTTGACTGAGAGTGGAAAATTCCATACAGGGCCTGAACTACCCTTTCTATGACCTCAGGAGCTGTCAGTCAGCCCTGACCCACTTTCAGCCCTGTGCAGACTCAGTTGCTACACAGATCTTATTGCAGGGCATGCCCAGTGTACAACTGGAATGAGGTAATACCTCTAGAAATTTCTCTCAGCCAAGCAGCCTGATTGGCTATAGGGCTGCTATAAAAAGTCTGAGGGCCCCTCCCTCTGGGGGGAAAAAGAGAGAGATCCATTCAACTGGGGACAGAGGCTGGCTCTCAGGGACTGTCCCTCGGTTAGGCTCTGAGGCCTATCAGTCTTCCCCATCGCAGTTTTCCTACGTTGATCCTATTGATCTGTTGGCTCTCGATCTAACCGGCACTGGCTACAGACCCTCTAAAAGCTGAACTTACCTCAATTCCATGGATCCCGACCTCAGGCTTCACCCTCGACCATCCATCTGCCCCGCTGTACCTGGCATTCGACTCCAGCACCGTTCTTCGTCCCTTTTGGACTGGCGTCACGTCTTATTTCATCGTTCACTGCGTTACAGTTTTGTTTTGTAGTTTGTGTTATCCATTCAATGAGCTGTTGACCAGCCCTGGGACTAAGTCTCCGGACTGAACCTCGTGGGCCAACAGACCCCTTTGTTGTTCTTGTCATTCGTAAGTTTGCTAACTGTAACTGAAGACATCGGTTCCTACGCATCTAAGTGTAAGTCAAATAAACTTCACCTTGTTTACAAGAAACCGCTACGCTCTGGTGCCTCAGTTCTCCATAGCCAATAGAACCCGGCCTGTTTCCGTGTCTAATTGCCACCCCGGCCCACCGTGACTCTGGGTCTTGGTTCATCCCCCCCGGGACACGTAGTTGAATGAATGTGTGTGTGTGTGTGTGTGTTTGTGTGTGTGTGTGTGTATGGAAGGTAAGTAGTATATGTATTAAGGTAAGTAGCAATATGATAACAAACAATTACAAGAAGACTTTACACAACTATTACATGTAAGTATAATAGTTATGTAGTATATATATATCTAATAGTTGTGTAGTTGTGTTAAGTCTTCTTGTAATTGTTTGTTACCTTATTGCTACTTACCCTAATAAACCAGTTAATTCATTTCAGTCCCAGTCTTTTGAGTCTGTCCTTGATTAGGTTCTGTGATTAGAATTTTGCTCAGGACTAGTAAGGATTTGATAGATGGTCCGGCTAGTTCTCTAATTGGCTCTCTGGCCCAAGAAACACCTTAGACCGTGAAACCTTTTGTTGAGTAATTAGTGAATAAATTGGCCGTTTTGTTTGATGGATTTGGAGCCAAAAGATTAGTATTCTTTGGGTGGGCTGATTAATTTGCATATCTGGAAAAACAAAATTTTCCCAGTGTAATATCTGTAACTCTTCGTAGCATGGGGGGAGAGATGGAGAAGGTACAACCAAGATGTTGAACAATGCTGAGAGAACAGAGTTTCTACTGACTAGAAATTACTCCAGATGAATGCACTGTTGAATCCAAAAAAATGTTTAATATCAGGATCTGAATTTACAGCTTCAATTCCATCACAGATTGGGAGAAAGTAAGGATTACTGCAATTACTCATACAGCCTACAGCTATCTGCCTTTGTTTTGAGTCTCCTCCACTGGATAGTTATATAGCCTATATGTACTTAAGTATCTGTCAGAACTGTTAGGCAACCACAATTTTAACTAAGCTCAGTTGTAGTGTTGAAAGTATAATGATTTTTTTTTTTAAAGACTCTGTATTTTTTATGTTGATTATAGTTATAGGAGATGCGTAGGGGGAGGTCTGTGGGGATGGGGGGCACATGCCTCCCCTAAAATTGGCCCTCACCGGCCAGGGAGTGGGGAGTGCCAGCGGTTCCCACCCACCCCCCAAGAAATGCCGGTGGCACTTCCAGTTTTGCCAGTAGCATTTCCAGTTTCCTGCTGGTGCTTCTGGGGTCAGCGATCAGCCACTGGTGCCCCCTCAGAGCCAGGAGGCACCAGTCACCCATGATTATAGTAAAAATAGCTAGAAGTAGAATCTTCTTTTTTATATTTTTGTGTTGATAAATATATGAATGAGAAATAACCAGCTTGAACTACAACCTGGTTTCACAGGCAGCAATATTTTGACTACAGTAAGTGTAGACATCTTCAGGCATCAGTAGCCACCTAAGTTATTATTTATTAATGTTATTGATTTGTCATGCTAACTTTGATATATTCTTTCAATGGCTGGGCAACTACTATATTGCCATTGCTTATTAATATGTCCATAGATTTTAGGGCCAGAGGCACCATTCTGATCATGTAACATGAGACCTGCCTCCTTCCAACACACATACAAAAGATATGATATAGAATTTATCCAGGCATTCTGGACTCAAACCTACAACTTACGATTGTAGAGGATATTTTTGAGACAGACACTGCATCATAGCTTCAAATAATTCACTATATCACTTGGTAGGATAGTCCAATGAATAATTACCCTCACTGTTAAAAATGTGTACTTCATTTTGAACCTGTCTAGTTTCACCTTTCATCCAGTTGCTTTTGTTTAAATGTTACCTGCTGGAAGAAATGAGACCCTGCTATCAGGCATTTTCTATGTTGGCACTCAAAGATTGTGGTCAAGTCACGTCCTAACCCTTCCTGAAAAGCCAAATTAACTGGACTACTTAGGTGGCTCAAAGCAAAGCTGATTTACCTAACCTGAATCTTTTGAACAAGAGTTTCTTGGTTTTCAACACTGCTGTGAAATGTGACTGCCAGTCTTAGTCCCAGTTAAGTTAGTGGGAGCTGTATCACTGATTTCAATAAAACAAGGATTTTGCCCTCAACAATTGAAACAGTAATTCAGTAATGATATTACCAGTGGTTTATAAGAGAGTAATGACACCTCCTTTTTCCTACTTGATAAGTCCCTACCTACACATTTAAGGATATCAGCCATAATATTGCAATGAGAGCTCATGTGCAATTGACTACCCACATGACCCCAGAATCTTTTTTTATAGTCATTGTTTTCCAGATATGGTTCCCATCTGTTGGAGCAAAATTTTAAGTATAGGTGCTGCCAATGCATGAACTCAGTTTGATTGAGGGTGCAAAATTCCATGCAGGGCCTGAGTTACCCCTTCTATGACCTCAGGAGCTGTCAATCAGCCCTGACCCACTTTCAGCTCTGAGCAGACTCAGTTGCTATGCAGATCTTAGTGCAGAAC
>NW_017728909.1:70350395-70367459 GCF_001723895.1 Crocodylus porosus
AACTGTAACTGAAGACATCGTTCTCCTACGCACCTAAGCGTAAGTCAAATAAATTTCCAACTTGTTTAAGAAACCGCTACGCTTCCCGTGCCTCAGTTCTCCATAGCCAATAGAACCCGGCCTGTTACCGTGTCTAATTGCCACCCCGGCCCACCGTGACTCTGGGGTTTGGTTCCCCACCCCGGGACACCATCCAACAAATATGTTCTAAAAATTATCTTTCCTTTAAATACTATAATTATTACTGTTACACTAATTCAACTAATTTATGTTGTGCTTCCCCCTTCATATTATATAAACTTGTTTAATGTGAAGTATAGATTGCAAGCTTTTTAGTGAAAGACAGGGGAACAGTTTTCACAAAACAAAAAATTGTGAAAAAATGGTCTCATTTTATACCAACTCTTTTAAAATAAATTTTAAATAAGCTCTTTGTGGCAAAAAAAATTGTATCGTGTAGGTGCATCTACATGTACTATCAATGCACAGTAAGTTTACTGCACATTAAAATAAGGCGCAGTAAACTGAACCTGGGAAGGGGTCTACACATGCACCCAGTTAGGAGCAAATTTGCTCTCAATGGGAACTGTTGAGGCCAGGGATGCTCCTGCCCCACTACCCAGCTCTGTCCCACTGCAGCAGCAGGGGCCAGCTCCAGTCTCCCCTGGGTGCCAGCCCAGGACTGGTAGGAAGTATGGGGCAGAGCAGCTCCCCACCTAGCCACATGCCCTCCTAATGCTGCTTGGGCCAGTCTCCGTGGAAACCCTAACCCTGTTATTGCTCCGACCCTCCTGGGGTCTCCATGAAAACCAGCTGCAGCAATGTGTGCACGGGCTTCTGGGAAATTAAGTCCAATGTAGACTGAATCCAGCACATGGGCTGGACTTTGCGCTACTTTTAACTTAGATCTACACTTTATTTTTTTCCCATTCCAGAAATGTCTAGTTCAAATACAAAAATGTAAGCTAACTTGATTAGTTCCTAGCACACAATATGGACTATTTTACCTGCTTTACCTATTTTAACAATATAGACTATTTTACCACTTACCAAAAATTTTAATATAAAAAAGTTATGAATAAAAGAGTAACTTGTTATTAATGAGCCATTCTCATTGTACCATGGCTTTTGCCTTGCAGCAAGTAGCTATGGAATGTGAGAAATATCTAAGTTTTTTAAAGTTTAGAAAATCATTATTGCATTAAAATCACACTATGCTGAAATGCATGTTGCCATCATGTAATTGACTAATTGTTAGAAATGGCTTTTTAGCTTCATCTCAGGATACTTAACATTGTGATACAACTCATTGCCTTTATAATGCCTACTTTGCTAGGCAATAACACTTAAAAAGGATATATAGGTATATAATTATTCAACCATGTTCAGATTAATTATTTGTTAAATTAATGTTTTAGAGCCTTATCCTGCAAAGATTACATGACTGCTTGCTTCAAGAGTGAGGCTTTTGGGGACTGGGCTTTCTTTTTGTAAATATTTTAAATTCTCAATACTATTGTTTCGTATGTCTACTCCTATGTATTGTTTTCGTTTTTGATTTTTTTACTTAGAATTAATTTAAAATCAGTTGTAAAATTATATAATATTTTCTTCATTTTATACAGGGCTTCAAAATAATTAAAATACATTTGTATAGATCATTCCCCTACTTTTTGGTTTCCTTTTAAACTGAGTTCTTTCAGTTCGTATTCATTAACAAAAGGCATCAGAACCAGATGGAGCTCAGTGTTCAGTTCTGCATCTTCATTTTCAGAATGACATTAATGAGGTGTTTGCATCTCAAATACATATGGCCTGAATAGCCCAACGTTCAAAGGCAAATACTTCCTGAAATATTTCCACATTTCAGTAAAGACACTATCCAAGCTCCTATAGTTATTCATAATACATGTTCACTTAAAAAAAAAATCTTTTAAAAATTGTTTTGGAGCTCCTTAATGACCTCACACATGTTCAATGAATCCATGTTTGTAAGCTCCTAACTCAAGTTCACTGACACCCCATTAACCTCATTAGTATTAAAAACATACCCTGAAAAGTTAAAATCCATTAGAGCTGTGATAGCTTAATATCAAGGACACCTGAGATTGTGCTTGTTTTACATCTGGGTCTCATCACATCATTAGTCCAAGAAAACATTGATGATGCCCTGAATGCTTATGGCTGGATAACAAAAGCCTGTAGTTTGGTATGCTAACTTGCTGGTTTGCTTGTTGGCTTGTGTATATACTTTAGAGGGAAAAGAGAAAGCTTTAGAAGATTTGAGAGAGGGGGGAAATGGGATAAATATAGAACCACAAGGGGCTTCACGTTTCTCTGTGTGCTATCCCAAATCCTTTGTATATTCAGGCATTTGCAAGCTCTATAAGAAGATCCAGCTAAGAACTTGTGGACTTAGGTGCTGAGCCACCTATCTTTTAGACCTCTGGCACCTAGAGTGGAATATACCAGGCGTGTAACGGGGTGCTTGAGCAAAAGGTAGCATTAACGGATGCACTGCCAGCAGGGTCATGGTGAGTAAGCTGCTTTTAGCTGCTGCTATTTTTGTGCCTCCCCCCTGCAAAGGTTGGCACCCAGGGCCCTAGTCACCCCCACTTCATTATGGCCCATATAGGCTCACTACATGGTACATGGAGAGAGTTAGGTACCTCAGAAAGGTAATTCAAAATAAAATAAAACTCAAGGCAACATGTATCTGAATTCCCATTCTTTGCAGAAAATAGGCATTTGAGCTAGAGCTGCCCGAGAAGTATTTCTATCCACTCAAGATCCCTCACTAAGAATCTGCTCCTGAGAGAAGGTATTTACATCTGCTCTTTCAAAGAATTTCTTTTTTAAAAATACAGCCCATTGAGAAGATGATGATTGTGGTACCTTCCTCATGTAACATCCCAGAACTCACCCAGAAAATAGAGCCTGATTCCATTTCCTTAGTGATAAGAGCGTTCAGCTGCAAGAGACACGTTCCAATATCTGGTCACTGATCCTACCAAAGTAGGCTTTAGAGTAGGAACCTTAATCCAATGTCCCCCATTCCTAGCTGAGTGTACTAACTATTAGAATATTATAAAAAAAAGTTTGTCTCTTTCTGGATGTATGAATGTTGAATTCCTTTCTGCACAGTGGTACAGCTTCACCACAAGGGAGAGAATGGCTTCTACCCTTGTGATTATATTACTGTTTGGCAGATAGGAAAGGTGCTTTTGAACCCACTCACACTGAAGAAGGCACTGAACCTGCATCTCCTACTTCCTGGGAGAGTAGTCTAATGACTCACGTCTTAGAGGAAAGGAGACTACCATTGCTGTCATCTCTGCTGATCATGGTTTTAAAAGGAAATAGCCACAGCTTTTGTGAGGTCCCCAATCCTGTTAGCATGTGTTTGATGTACTTTGAGAAAGCCTTTGATATTAGATCTGCTTTGAGAATACTCTTAGGATATTCTTTTGGGTGGTTTAGCTTCTGGATTTTCCTCCCTAGGACAACAGGCAGGTGCTGCTCAGATTGGAATAGTTCAAAGCATACCCAGAGGCAGAACTGCAGGATCCTGGAACACACTACAGCTAAAAGGGATGTGTGCCACAAATTTACTTCTCTCCTTAGGTGGCGGCTTAGCAGAGAATGTTGGGATCACTGCTAGGACTTACGCACCTCAAATCTGCCCACTCCTTCGTTCAGGCACCTAAGTCCACTATTTGATCTGAAGCTTTGACCTTCTATTTGGAATGACTCTTAAAAGATAAGCTGACCAGACCTCTGTCCCAGAAGAGCAATATAGAACTCCCCATTGAGAGAAATATCACATCAGTCTCTCCAATATATTTGCCTCAGACTTCCTTGCACACCAACATTAAGTTATTATTGCATTGGACTTCTGACTACACTGACAGGTCATAGTTTAAAATGATTGACTCATCAAAGCAGCAAAAGGACAATTGATATAACAGAGAAAGCAGTCCATCTGCTGAGAGTTTTGCTTTATATTCTCTACTCAATCTAGGTACTGTAACCTTTGTGAGAATAATAATGGCCACTTGTTCAGAACTTGCTGCTTTCACCATTTTGTCATTGAATGAGGGCGAGTTTATTATTACAGGGAGATTTAGTTTCAGCAAAGTACATTTACCTGGTTTCACATTTGTACAATAGGAAAATTGTGATGTATCATCAGGACAAGTGAGATTCCCAAGTGGCAGAAAATAACAGAAGACATTCTTGGAAACAAGGTGAAACTAGATATTTTATAACCATATTGAAGAGTAAATGCAAGCAATAAAAAAAATGGCATCTGCCCTGTGTTAGAGATGGAACTAGAACATTGTGTATCAAAGTTTTCAGTTCTGATACTTGGTCCCATGAAAGAAGGGAGCCAAATAATGCCAATTATGAACAACATACATTAGGTTTTCCTTAACAATTTATCTTCAACGTATTTTTTTCAGTACAGTTAATAAAGCTACAACACCAAATATGCTGAAAAGCAAGTAAGATGCACTCCAGACTCGATCTACCTCTAAATTTCAAATACATATTTACAAAAAAAGATTAATATCTTTTGGAAGAGTTAATCAGCTGAGGAGCTATTAATTAAAAAAAAAAAATAAAAAAAAAAAAGAGAGATTGGACTTCAGCGTGGTAATGCAAATGAAAACGTCTGTGGCTCTTGCCAGGCATGCCAGCCTGTGCCCAGTGCTTTCAGGGACTCTGAGCAGGCAGGGCAGCCTGAACCAAGGACTGCAGAAACCACACCTGCAGCAAGCCCCAGCTAATGAACTCTGTCCTAGTTTAGGAGCATCAAGTATCCTGATTAGCTGCTGGGAGCACTATCTATCCGTTTAGCACCATCTGGGGCCCTGCGTCTGCTAGCCAGTCAATAGCTCTGCTCTGGCAAGCCTCCTGGTTCCTGACCCTGGTTTTTGGCTAATTTCTGGACTTTGGCTTTAGATTTCCCTGTGGTTCTGTTTCCTAGCTCCTGAACTGGTTTGGCTCTGGTTTTGGACTTCTCTCTGTGGATTGCCCTCCAAATTGATACTCAGCATCTGACTCTACTTCTGGATCTCCCTCTGGCTTCAGTATGTGACTTCTGCCCTTTGACCTAGTCCCAGGCCCTGCTTTCCCTCCATGGCCTAACCATTAGGCAGGACCACCTACGCCCCAGCCCCTTACACTTCCAGTGTCTTTAAACAATTGGCTCTGTACATTTATCTTACGTGATAAAAATGAGATTAAACATTCAGTTTTAAGCTGTGCAAACTTGGGAGAGCCAAAATGCTTTGACCAATCCCAAAACTTTATGGAGTCAAGTAAAACTTCCAGTCCAGAGCAGTCTATTGGCTTCTCCAACTTGTGCCCAGGGAGATGAAAAGGACTGGATCTCAATAAATCCAGCATAAGGCACCAGAAGTTTGCACACCATATCAATACAACCAGCAACTAAATTTTTAAGATAAGCTTTAAGTCTCTTAAAGGTAGTATGGTTGCAAAAAAAGAATCTCAGCAATGGTAGGCCCAGTAACTGGCCTAAATATTTAAAAGTTAAAGCAAGTTATACCACCAGGGGATATGTCCTGGATTTCAGGACATACTGAGATGCATCATTAGCATACACTGTTCCAGATTCCTATTGCTCAGCGGTGCTGGGGCCAAAGAGGTGAGCACTCCCCTGAAAGAGAGAAGAACCCCACATTAAATAGTCACTGGGAAAAAATAAAAAATGCCAGAAGTGGGGACCAGAACCAGTGCACTGCTGTTTTGGGGCAAGGACTTCCTATTTGTTCTGTCCTTGTGCAGAGCTTCACACAATGGAATCCTGTTCCATGTCCAAGGCTCATCAGTGTTATGATAACACCAATGACAGTAGCTTCTAGAGATACTGAAAACTACATTTCCTAGAGTGATGGTACCCCTGTTCTGTCTCACTAAATGAATTACACTATATACTTGTAATGCAGGTAGTACTGTTTTGGCACAGTTCTTAATTCCAATACTCATTTATGTCTTTTCAAGCTCTTCACTGAAATGTCAATACAAGTGCATTGGCTTTCTGTTTACAGAACCATTGCTGCGTATACACTGGAATGTACAGAGCAATGAAAAAAATGTACCCCTTTCAGTCACTGCCTAAAGCTAAGAAATAATACCTCTAAGCCATGTTGCGACAAATTGAAGCTTGCTTGGAGAATCATATTAATTCCATGAGGGAAAAATGGGATAAACAAAAATAAAGAGGGTACCACACTACTACTCTGAAATCTATTTAAACAGTAATCCTTTAAAATTAGTATATACCAGCTGATTTGTCAGCTGTCCAAAAAGCAAACTGTTCATTTACTGTGGAAACCACGAGTTTCAAAGAGATTAATTATAATGTTAACTATATTTTATTTTATTGATGGTAAGTATCATCATCATCATCATCATCATCATCGTCTGCACTCTTTCAGAATGACAGAGCTCGACTGAAGGACAATGATGAAACATTTAAGTGGTCTCTAATAGAATGCATGTGCATTTGCTCAGTTGTGCTGCATATATTTTGAAAGTACAGTATAATCCCATAAATCCAGACCAAGTACCTGCAGGAAATTTGAAAATTCCAGTTTTTTTAAACCAACTGGTCGTGGAGTGTGGGGGGGGAGAGAGAGAAGGGTAGCGGTGGCTGGTGCTGGAGCAGCGTCCGTACACAGAGTAGTGATGTGGCATGGTGGATGGCAGTAGGAGCCCCACAAGCAAGTTTCCCACTCCCCTGCTGTGGGACCAGCTGCTGCTACTCCCCAGTATTGTGTATTTTTAAAAGTGCCAGATTTTCAAGAATTCTGGATTCATGAAGTAATGTCACAGAGCAAAAAAATTTAACATTGCCTGTTTATTATAGCACGGTTTAATAAAATGGACCTACCTCCTCCACGTTGAAACTACAGATTACCTGGACATTTCTTTCTTTTAGTTTGAGACTGCTTTGTACATGTAGGAAGGAGGCATAAAATATTCTATGAACTGAAATGGCCCTCTCACTCGATTTGCTAACAACATTCCAGATAGATATCTAATTAACAAAGGGGGAAAAAAATGTTTCCAGTCAAACAGGAGGAAAAATTGAGTTAGAATAACATGAATGAAATAAAGTTTCATCTTTATTTTTGCCTTTTTACAGAAAGTAGACATTCTACAGAATCAGAGGGGTAAAAAAAAAAATGGTTGTCATCAGTCTCTAGAATATCCCCAGAGGACTTTGAATGTGTGGCTGCTTTCCTCTCCTTCCAGGCTATCCATTGGCTGGGGCTATGGGGAGGGCAAGGGAAAGTACGGGCCCAGTCAGTTAGCTCTGACATGTCCCTCACCTCCGCCTCAAATATTTAAGCATCCTCAGCTCTTTAAAAGCTTTTTGTTGCTTTTAATTTGCCCTGCCCCTCCTCCTCTTATTTGTAGCAAGAGAGGTATGTCCTCTAAGAAGCTGAGGACCAGACTGGGTACCTCTTGGGGATCTATAAGGATATTTTTCCCCAGTGTGTCAGTTTGGCAGAAGGTCCAATGCTTTACTTTGTTTTTGCTGTCCTCACACCTTCAAGGAAGCAAAATTCAGTTAAAAACAATAGGGTGGCACAAATAAACATCAATAATTAAACTTCTTAACAGATGGTAGCTTGTGGCAAGTGAGCAATGCAGGTGGAAAGTTAAGAGGGCCAAAATCTTAAATTAAACCAGATTAATGAATTTACTGTTTAGACCTTGTATCTATAGGAAGGGGAAGAGCTGAAGTCTTTGTGAACTAAGGTCCCTACTCCTATAAATTGCGTAAAGAAAAGTTCAGGAGTGTGTCAAGGAGGATCTGTCCCCAGCTGGTGTCATTATATGATTTCCTTTGACTCACATACTGGAATCAAATAAACACCTGGTATGAAACAGCAGTCAGTAGGGACATGGCACTCCTCCCCAGTGTTTAAATCAATAAAATTGCAGCCTGCCACTTAAAATCCATCCCATATATCTGTTGTTCATTCACCTGCCTGTCCTGCTCAAATGCTTCAGCTCATATATGGCCATTCTTAAACTATTTCATTTATACAAATGCCAAGGTTACTATCAGGAACAGTTAATCTCACCGGGAGGGAAGCAGGAGACTCTGCATGCTCTGGGATTTTACAACCTGGTGGTGTACTTTGGGGCATAAATTACAGGGGCTATACTGTCAGAGAAGGGATGAATATTGGTTTAAAGTAATCTGCTTTTAATATTAATAATGTTTAGTGTTTAATGTTCTTTTATTCACAAAACCTGGATTCAGCTCTTATGCATGTAATTCAGATCAATTACTGATACAAGAAAAAATATGAGATGTACATGCTTGATGGTACTACCTCTTCTCTTCTACCTAAAAAGGTTAGAAATATATATATTTAAACTGATACATTTTCATATTGTTAGGACCACAACATTTTCTTACTAGCCCTACCATTACATTTTTTGGTACCTAGGTCCCAAACATTTCATCCTTCTCTCTGCCCTCCTCAGTTCAGTGCAGTCAGTGTCACCAGTCAGAAATTGCTTTGAAATTGAATTCCCTTTTTTCAATTTTGCCTCTATGATGTCTCTTGACATGTTTTCCAGTTATCTTCCCATTTCTCTTCTCTCCTCAATCGTTGTCTTTACTTAGTCAATCTTGTCGTCTTCTTGCTGAGTGATGCCAGATGCAACTCATGTCTTTTTCCAGTAGAGATTACAAACAGATTCCACACTTGAATCCTACCTATTTTGACACTTTCAAGAGTGTGTGTCATACTAGTGGGTCAGCCATCTTTGATTTAAGAAAAAGCTTACTGACAATACAAGAAACTGGAGTGAAAGAAGCAATAGCAATACAAATAAAATTGAAGCTCTATATTTGAAACAGAAATACTTATTTTATGGAAAAGTACATTAAAATATTTTAAAGTAACATCCCCCAAACTTGTACCATTCAATAATTAATAACAACTTGTGTTAATATAATGCTACAGTCCTGTCTAAAATCAGTTTATTCACTAAATTGAAAGAAAGTAATATGAAAGAGAAAAAGAACCATCTTATTTATTATAGAAGTGTTTTAAACTTTAGAATTCCTTGAATTGGGTTGTAATTGATATGCTTACACATACTCAATATGCAAAGGGAAATACACTATCCTAGCACATGGAACACTGTAAAAATGAAAATTAAGAACTCAGATTTACTGCAGCAGGAATGTCAAACTCACCCCAGCCCCGAGCCACATCTGGATCTTGGTGGCTCCCCCAGGCTGGATCCATGGAGCCACAAGTAGCTGCCATGGGTCTGGGTATGGTGTCAGAAGTGTAGGTGCATGTTCAGGTGGTGGTATGAGTTTGGGTTCAGGTAACAGTACAGATCAACGAGTTGGTGATAGCATGGGTTGGACAGCAGGGGGAAGTGGGGCAAGCAAAATCTATATTTGCACAGCCCAGGTGTTGCTTGCCCCCCTGGTGCTGATGATCATGTCTATCAGGATACAGGAATCCTAGATTCTGCAGCAGGCCACACTGCACTGGCCATGCCCCCTATTTCTGGTAGCTTGCTAGACTCCCATATGTTTAATATCCATGCACTACAGAAACTCAAATATTTGCTACAAATGAAGAGATACAATGGTTCTCTTTTACCAGTTTTATGTCTATTTTAAAAATTTAGGGTTCAGAACCTGAGCAGTGGTCAAGAACATATAGGCTAGGGACAGACTTTATACATAACCTGGTTTAAGTGATCAGAAAATGGTTTAAACCTGTAACAGACCAGATGCTCAGTGCACATTAACCAGTTTGAAAATGACTGAAACTGGTTTGAGATAAACCTGGTTGAATGTAGTATCAGAATTAACTGATTTTGCTTGAACCAGTTTCTGAAATTTCTGTCCCAGACCGCTTGCTGGTTTAAGTAAAAGCAGACTCCCCCAGCATCCTGGTATGCTCTCTAGGCTGGGTGGGGATCTCTCCACAGCAGAGCTGGCCCCTCCCCTCTGCTCCTCAGCTGCAGCCCTGGCAAACACTTGCAGGCAGCTCCTCCTCCTTCCTCCTTACCACTCCTCACTAAGCAGGAATTCCCCCCTCCCCTCTGCCTTGCTTAGAGGCATCTGTGTATTAGCTAGAAGACCACATGCTGGCCCAGGTCCATGCTGTGACAAAGGCAGAATCAACAGGTAGCTGGTAATGTCCCTCTGTTGTTTTCTTAATAGGGTGATAAACACTGATTAGAGGTGATAAACACTGTTATCTATTCCCTGCTGGGCTAATCAAAGCATCCTGGTGGGGCCTGGCCACTCCCCTCTCCCCCCAGCTCAGTACTGTAGAAGGGAAGAGAAGGCTGCTTTAGCACCCCCCAGCTTCTAGCCTGAGCCACTGCAGGCATGTGCCTGCATGTCTGGAATTAAAATGGAATGTCTATCTGCCTCCAAATCAGTTCAAGCTTTACAGGTTAGACTAACCTGCAAAGATTGAATCAATTCAGACTGAGGCTTTTTGAATGTCTGTCGCTAGCCATAGTGCAACTCTGAGGTATGGTACTCAAATGACTTCAAAATCCTGTGTTTTCCAAACCCTGGGATGCTCACCTTTATACAGTCAATCAGATGTCTCCAGAAACCCTCTTATATATGTACTTTTGTACATAGGTAAAACAAGGATTTTAAAAAGCAAAGTGCAAAAGCAGTGACAAGTGCTGCAGGAGTGGCCATACCTGTACTCTGAATTCCTGAATCCACTAAGAATATTGCACACCCTCAAGACCCCCTCCCTCCTCTCTGTTCAGCAGTAGCTCCCTTCCCCACCCATTTCTCCCTTCATCCTCTTAACCTATATATTTGGGTCTAGGGAGACCCGTCTCCTGCTGCTGCTGTCCTGGATGCTCCTGACTTTCTCCATCCAGGGCTGTGGGAAACAGCTGTGGGGGAGCCAAGCCAAGCTGGAGACAGAAGCAGTGACAGTGGGTGGGTTCCCCATCCACAAGCCTGCTCCCACCTTGGGGAGACTCAGCAGGGAGGGAAAATATACCTGCTGCCCTCACCACTGTCAATTTCTCTGCTGGAGCGGAGCATTTATAGCTCTGGAGTTTCTCTTGGCCAGGGGAGGAGGGTTGGGGAGGGGAGATGTTACTGAGAACATAGAGGAAAGGAGGGGATGCTAAGCTGGGAGATTTTATACGTGAATCAGGAACTTCAAATGTGGCTCTGCCTACTGCTTCTGAAGTATGGTTCGAAACGGGGTGTGATGGGAGCATTGCATCCCCTCTGGTTCCTCTCATGTGTGTATATGAGTAGGTGGCCTGATGTATTATTTTAATGCCACTGACATTGAAAGATCACCTATGCTGTGGTGATCTTCTGGATGACCGTGATTCCTTCAAGGCTCTCTGTACTGATAGCTATGCCAAAAGAGAAATTACAGCACAGGAGGTTGGTCATTTATTGTTTATGATCTTCCCACAGTAGAGCTGGTCTCTAAATAAATACTGTAGAATTTGAATAGCAGCACACTGGGAGTATTCTACTTCTGGTGACTGAACTTGGAAGAAGAGTTTAAATTGCTTGTTCCATTTTTATTATTATTATTATTATTATTATTAACTTAAGAAAACTGATATATATACCTTCAATTTTTTTGGCAGCAAGGAGAGGAATGTCAAAAACAGGACCAGTTATTGAACCAAGTGACAAATGCCTGCAAATAATTTAAAAATCTCTCCTTACATTGCTGAAGAGATTATAGTGTGCTGCCCTGTTGCTTATCTTGGCATTGAAACTCAAAGTGGAACTGCAGTGCCCTGTACTGTATGGTATAACAGCCATGGGTCTTTTACTTATCTGACTTCCTGTTTCCACAACAAATTACAGCATTTAACAAAGATATTTGTTATAATGGAGGGGATTGGCAATTAGAGACTATACCCTGTAACGTGCTGAATTCAGGAGGTTGGCACAAAGAAACCACAAGTGTCAAAGAAGGAAGACTCTAATAGCAATCAGTGTTTAGGGTGACACCAAAGCTGCACCATAAGAAAAGGGTTGCTGAAAGCACAGCTCCTTCCTTTCCCCTAAACCAGAAAAGATAGTCACATTTTCTCCCTAGTTTGGCAGAATATCCCTTCTTCTTTCCTTTGGTTGATGAGAAGTGAGGAAACAACCTCCTTCCCCTAGCCCTTCATATTCAGAAGAAGAAAGAGAAGTCCCAGCGTTGGTCAGGTACCAACATTTGGGAGTTGGGGGGAGCACCCTTTTATGAGGTGGAAATGATTAAGAAAGAAATCATGACCTATGTAGTACAAACTAGGGCTGGCAGTTCTGGATGAGCAAAGTTAAGCAATAAGGCAGCACCCAACCCACATGAATTTGCCTAGTGGTCTATGAGAGTTTAAAAGAATGAGGTCTGCAGTAGTCATTCTGTACTTACTGCTCCATGTACCTTCAGACTCCTTCTTAGCTGTAATATTTCAGTCACAGTAGAGTGCCAAAAGATGAGTTTTAAATCATACCAATGGTATAACTGTAGCTGACTTATTCTTTTGTGAAATTAATTTTCCTTTAAGTTGATCCTGAATCTTTTCTTCATTAAAGTGAGGTTGAGACTTTAATGTTAAAAATAAAAACAAAATGCTGGGTAGCGTTGGGGAGGGGGGAAAGAGAGAGAGAGAGAAAAGAAAAGAATAATATATAAACATATTGTTAAACTTCAGTAAAGATTTCAGTACCATGGGAACACAAAATGTAGAATACAGTAGTGTCTCCTGTCCATTTGCTTTCTTCTTATTTTATGGATATGGATAGATGTGATTGATTTTGTCAGTTCAGCTTTCAATTTAGTAATGAAATGAAATTAGTACCCCATGTGTCCAAACTGAAATTTACAAAAAAGCAATAACAACGAAACTACAGGTCTGCATTTCTTTATTCTTTACTTTGTATCTAAGTTATTAATAGTTTCTCCTAGCTGCAGGTGTCTTTAGGATAGATGTGTATGCAGTTTTAAAGTTTTCTTTCTTTTTCTTTAAAGTCTCATCTAACTCCCTCCCACCCCATTGCTTTCTTTTTTTTCCTTTACAGTCCTTTCACCTGCTTCCTCTTCTTTTTATAGCTTCATGCTATTGCTCTTTGTCATTCTTCCTCCTTTGTTCTCCTCCCTTCAGTAATCTATCTCCTACCCATTGTTAACTGAGAAGTACTTTTATAAAAGCATCAGCACACTATTTTCAATAATTACATAATTGAAGAGAAAAACACAAATTGAATGTACCCAGGTCCCAGTAGCCCTACACCCCCACTATCCCACTACAGCCGGTGTGAAACATTGATTCCAGATCCATATCTAAATTTCACAGCTGTCTTATCTCGATGTGCAGAACAAAGTCCCTGAATCCAAACATATTAGTATTTTGAGGGGAATTCAGACCTGGATCTCAATTTAAAAGTTCTCTAGAGTTAAAATTAGATGTGTATTCTTCCATTGATGCAATTGTATCACACTCATTATCGCCTATGGAAATTAAATGCAAATTTCAAGTGGTGAAGACTCCCCTTTTAAAATGTGCTTTACTTCACCACAGCTACAAACTAATCCTGTTTGCCAGCAAAGGTATATGACAACCAATCACAGAAACTTTAAAAATACCCAAAACATCTATAATTCATGACAATTAAAGGACTAGCACCAGGGAACACTACTCTCCATTTTAAATAATGGCCAATTTTAATTGTATTATATTCTTTTCAGTAACAACATCTAATTAAGACATTTGTTAAAGTTGTGTAATGTTAAGCTAACAGGGAGAGTCTAATGGAGTTCTATTGGAATTTTTCCATTAAATTAACATTATGGACTTTTAATGGATGTCTTAATTAGATGCTGTTATTAACAGGGATGATGCACAAATAAAAATCAGGCCCAATGTGTGCAGAATGCCTCATTAACACTCACTGTGGGACACTGACAAAAATGCCTCAGTCTACCTAATGCACATCAGAAGCTGAATTCTTTTTACACACCCGCACGCATGTAAATGCATGCACAAAAATATTTTTCCCCCTTTTTTAATGAACTTACAAATATTGGCTGAAAATCTGATCTTATTTACACCCATGAAACCTCATTAAAGTTAATGAGGTCATCTGAGCATAAATGAGAGCATTTGCTTTTAGCCATTTGAAAAGAAGTTTAAAGTGGCAAATAACTCAGCACTGCATTTTTGCACAATTCTGCCCTTATCTTTTCCTTCTCTCCTCTAATTAGGGTAAGCGGTGTAGGTGGTGGTAGTGAATCTAAAACAATGCAGAAAGGATTTGTTCATCGCGCCTTGGATTTCTATTGCAATTGCTGAAGCAACAGTTACATTACTGAAAACCAGCTACACCGTTTTCAGAGTACATTATTTCCAAACAACAATGGTGAAAACTACAACTTATTGTTAACGCTTCAGTTGTTCTAGAATGAATGCCCTTGTAACAAGGTCACATTTTTTAAAGGTATTTAGGAGTTTGAAATTGTGGATCAGTGCCAAGTAACATTTTCAAAATCACCTGGGTGTCTGTCTCTCACTGAAATCAAAATAGTTGTATAACTCTGAGATGTGGTAGATGACAAAGTACAGTGTATAGCTCATAAAAACTGAGTGTTCATAAAGCTAGGGAAATACATTGCATTGTCCTAGGACAATCTGCACCTGAGACATGGAGAAGAAAAGTCCCTGGACTGGTGCATACACACATTGGCCTTTTAATCTTGATTTAGTGAGCAGCTGAATACACAGTAGCTTTTCTGCTATTGCTGCAGTGATGCAGTTTGAGGACAACCATTCAGACATACTTCACAGTGTCCTGGGATAAATGGTTAGCACTTCTTCTCCCTTCAGCCTTTTTAAGGTTTGTCCCAGGGCATTGAATATGGATGTCTGAATGATTGCACTTTGTCCTAGGAGAAAATGGTTTGTCTCAGGACAAATTTGACATCTGTTTGTAGCTCAGTGGAATAAACCGTGAGAAATTTTGATGAATCCAGTCTGATCTTCTTTAGGAAGCACCACAACAGTTCCAAGCAAACAAAACTGGCAGTCACAACCTCAGGTATTCCTTTTGGCCCCTACCCACTATCTTCCCAGCCTAAAAGGAAACAAGCCTCTTTAAATTAAGCATATATAAAATGTTTGGAGGATTAAGACTGAGGAATCTATCAATAAATGTAAGCATTTTTCAGTTGCTATTCCCAATTGCTATCCCCACAACTTTCTTCCACAATCCTGGCTAATAAATAGCTCTTGCATAAAAGAATACAGAATTAGATTTAAAAGATTAGATAAATCCTGTCTTCATAAATACACTGTCCTATATTGAAAGATACACTATATCCTTGAATCAGGAAGGTACAGAAGCTTTAGATACACAATAGGTTCCAGTGAAGTCATAACTGTTTAGTTATACGTGTATTCCAGCACTTTGCTCGACAGGACCTCTATAATGTGAGAGGAATACTGGTACTGTGAAACATGTGGCCTTTCCTTATTCTTTTAATCTGTCCAGATGTATCAACATTTTTACTACTGAAAGATTTACTATTTCCAATACACTGATGGAATAAGCATGTCTTTAAAAGCTCTCATGCAACTGTTCATTAAATGCCTTTTTCCTTATAGTAGCAACTCAAATGCCATAGGACTTTAAACTTTTTTTCTACCTTTATTTAATTTAAATATGAATAAAAATGAACAAAATTAAGATTACTGCAATATGTTTGTTGTTATGTGCAGGGTCACCCTTTATGTTGTTCTTGTTTCCTTAAAATGCTATCTGACACAACTTTTCTTAACAATATTTCCAAGATCTTCCACTGAGAGCCAGATGGGACTTTGGCCAACAAGAATTTAACTTAGAATTTCCCATTAGGGAATAGGCTTGCGTTTTGATCTTCTTCATAATCACTTGAATATGTAAACCAATGATTTCCATCTTTAACGGTTTGGCAAGAAAGATTAGAGAGGCTCATTTAAGGAATATTATCCTTTCAAGCATGCATACTTACTCCAAGTCATTAAATTTTCAAGCTAGTTATCCCTCTCTAATGTAATATTTTATATCTGCCTTTTATATTTAAGCATTTAATATTATACAGACCAGTAAAAACACAAAATTATAAAACAAATACAGAAAATTGTTGGCATTTAATATAGTAAAGTTTCAAAGAAAAACATTTTTGTTTGGGCAGATTCTGAAAGGGAGTCATCTGATTGATGTTAAAGTCATATTCCATTACTATATCCACTCCTACTAAGCTACTATGCTACTACTACTAAAAATCAATATGTAATAAGCAATAATAGTATTTTTAGTGGCAACCAAAAAGGACACGCATGCAAGTAGAGATTGTTTTATTTAATAGCCTTTCAAAATGATTCATATCACCTCTGCAGTTATTATTTCAAAGAGGAATATCTGTTTACAATATAGACTAGATTGTAGTCTATTTAATTCAACTGAAAAAACTTCCAGTGAACCTAGCAAGGCACACACTGAGCTAAGTGGAGTGCCGTAAGTCCTGTGACATTGCTATTCTTTTAAAATCGTTCATTTAGCAAAAGCAGACAAGTGCTGGACATACCTATTATATAAAAAACTACTTTAAAACCATTGAATAGAAAAAAATTGCTGATACTTTCTACATTTCCAAAAGTGTCTGATCTTTTTCCTCCAAAATTAAAAAAAAACTCCACAATAGTACTGATCCCATGTTACAATTTTATGGCAAAAGCCATTTTCATTCCATAGGCTATTTTCTTTCCATGACAAGCCAGAGTCACGGCCAGCCAGGATTCCATCCATGTTTCATAGTTTCATAGTTTCTAGGGTCGGAAGGGACCTGAGTAGATCACCTAATCCGACCCCCTGCCATGGCAGGAAAGAGTACCGGGGTCAAACGACCCCAGCAAGGTGTTCATCTAACCTCCTCTTAAAACCCCCCAGGGTAGGAGCCTGCACCACTTCTCTTGGAAGTTGGTTCCAGACCCTAGCCGCCCTGACCG
>NW_017728909.1:70367470-70386005 GCF_001723895.1 Crocodylus porosus
GCTTTTGGTGAGCCACGGAGGCTTGTGTGCTCTCCTGCTCCCTTTGATCCTCGTTGGGATTACCTTCCTTTGGGCTTGGAGGATCATCTCCTTAAGGAGTGACCACTCTCCTTGGACACCTGGCTCCCCTGCCCTCTGGGACCTCAGCGCTTCTCCAACTATCCTCCTTAGCTCGTTGAAGTTTGCCCTCCTAAAAGACAGGGCCGCTGCCTTGCTGCAGGCCTTTGCCACCTTGCGCTGGATGGTGAATTCCAGCAGCTGATGATTGCTGTCACCCAGGTGGTTGAGCACCTGCAGCCCCCTCACCAGGTCATCACCTGTGGCCAGCACTAGGTCCTTGCTGCTTCTGCTGCCTTTGTCATTCTGCCTGGCTACTGTTGAGTTTGGCAGGGTTCCTTCAGAGACACAAAAAAACCCAAGTGAAATTTACATTTTCTTTACTTGGGATGCATATATATAACTTTATCATTTAGCTTTATATTAACCAGAAAACACACATGCTGTATTATGCTGCCACACATATCAAAATAGATCCAGTTTGTTGGTTATCATCACAGGCCTAAGAGTTACTCATTTAACAAGCTTTGTGTTTTGGTTGCGAGAAGGTTGCTGCAAGATGTGGAGAACAGGGACAAAAGAAGAAAGGTATCCAAATCCAAAATCACATCCCTAAGCAGAAAGACAAACCTGTGAGCATTTTGAAGAGATCAGATGGAGCACATTGCTGTTTGTGGGGTCTCTTGACTTCACTACACAAAAGAAAAAGGAGTAGAGTGGAGCTTTGTATATATACAATGACAGTGGATTGATCTATCTATCTATCTATCTATCTAGACATATAGACATATAGACATATGGAGCTAGATATAGATCTTTATTTCTTTAGATAGATGTATATAGATAGATGTCTATAAATATAGATATATATTTTAGATAGTTTCTTGTGTGAAAGATCAAAAGATCTATATATATCTATATATCTATATACAGTATATATATATCTATAAAGAGAGATATTTGTATATATGCTTTGCAATGACAGATGTATGTAGATATAGATATATGTTAGATGTATATAGATATCTATATATATAGCTATATCTATACTGTATATAGATCTCTATATAGCTATATATATATCTATATAAACAGCATAGATCTCTCTCTTTATATGTATAGATATCTATATACATCTATCTAAAATATATCTATATCTATTTTTAGATAGATGTATATAGATATCTGTTATTATAGATATATATCTATATCTACATATAGTATAGATATTTATCTATATATAGTATATATATATAGCTATATATATAGATATCTATATACATCTATCTAAAAATAGATATCTATATCTACCTCTATATAGATATTCTCTATAGAGAAAGATAGATAGATATCAATCAACTGTCATTGCATATATACAAAGCATATACAAATATCTATATAAAGAGATATATATATACTGTATATAGATAGATAGATAGACCTTTTGAACTTTTACACAAGAAACTAGTATAACTAATGGCCTGGTGAATAGTGCACTGGCTGACTCATTCATACAGAAACTAAACCTGGATATTTTAGATCCCAGGTGAGTGCCCTAAACAAAAGTTTATAGAGGCACTCTTTCTTTCAAATTCTCCTGTTGGATCTGTTCTGTGTTGTATAAATAATTAAATATTTGTTCATTAATTATTTAATTTAATTTAATATTAATATTTAGGCAGTGAGAAACAGAGAGAGACTGGCTGCTGGCAGGAGCTAGGACACTCGTCTGGAATGCAGGAAAAATAGAATCAAATTTCTGCTCTGCCAGTCTTCCCCATCCCAGGTGAAAGCTATTGGCTACTTGGTGCTGAGTTTCTATCTGTTTTGGACCATACATTCTGAAAATTTAATTATTGTTTTCTGGGGAAAGTATTGGTTTTAATTGGTCAGTTTCTGATGAAAAATACTTGCCTCATAAAATTCCTGTCTGGTCTACCTTCTACCTACCTTTGATAAGCCTATAAGCTAATGTAACTACATGATAATCTTTTTGGAACACAAGTGTCTTCACTATTGTTCAATATAGATAATTTAGATTAATTTATCTGACAACTTTATACAGCATTAATAATTTTCTGCATCATACTGAATCCTGTTGTTCATGTATATAGATAATTAAGAGAGAAAAAGCAGTACTTTAAAATGAAGATAGATATGGGTTAACTAGCACCAGTTTAAAACAGAAAATGACCAAGTAATGATTATGTATAAAATAATAGCTCAGAATAGCCTCTCATAATGTATGTGTCATTTATTCCTCAAATGAGGCAAAAACACTGTGGTTTAGACCACAGTAGTTTTTTCCCTTTGGGTCTATTTTTAAGGCATTATGTTTCCTGCATTCCTGCTACTTCAGTGCAGTCACAGAGGGGTGCAGGCATGTATTGGCTACTTACAGCTATTACGAGCACTCTAGAAATAGATTTGTTTATTAGACTTAACTGGCATTTATTAAGAATATCTATTTGTCATCCATCTCTCTAATTTATAAAAAATCTTTTCCTTGTGCCTCATTTAATTTATTTACTCAGTAGATGTATAGATTTGCTTACACGGTAAACATACATGGCATTTAATTCTTTTGTCTATCTGTTTTACTTTCCTTTGTCCGAAGCCAAGAAAACAGCCTTTCAGTTTATGTTTAAAAACTTTTCCCTAGTTCTGCTGTAAAAACAGGTAATTATTCATGTGTTACAAAGATTCCTGGTATTCTTGAACCTGTAAATCACTAATTAACAACTATCACATTTCATTTATAGAAATTAATCCAGAAATAAAATTGTTTGTTCACTTTTCATGAATCAAATTTGCTTTCCTATTGCTTCCTAGGTAAGGTTATCCAGATATGCTGAATCTTGTGAAGTATGAGGTTTTCTGAAAATCAAACTTTTAGTTGAGGGGGTAGGGTAGAGGGAGGAGAAATGACAGAGAACCTAAGTCTTGCTTGAATTTTCAAAGCTTCTTTTCCTATTATTTAAATTAATAAATTAAAAAACACTTGAGACTATAAAATATTCTGAAAAATTAGGTTGGCCCAAGTGGGTGCCTTATGTATGATGGGTGTGTTCAGTAAATGTGTGCTACTGTAGCAAAACCCCAAGTTTCTTTTTCTTTTTTTTATTGCATTCCCTTTCCTTCCCCAATCATTTCTGCCTTTTTTCTCCCTCTATATTCCCTATAGATAAGTATAAGTGAGTTCAAACTTCGAATAAGCTTTAAACATTTTTATTTTGGTAGCAAGTTTTTGGTTTTGGATACTCGTTGTATATTGTATTATTATCAGGTTTGGATTGATTTTAACTGTTGTATATTGTAGTATTAGCATTTTTGTATTGATTTTTATAGTTTCATATGGCTATTATATGGTTTAGACCTGTGTTTGTAAGTGAACCAAAGTTATGCCAAGTTTCTATTTTATACGTCAAGCCTCCATCTTCTGTCCTCTGCCTGAGCATCCCATGTTGCAACAATATAATTTGTTGTACTTCTCCCATGTAAATTGGTTCCCCGAAGAATGAGACTGATTGGGCATGATTGAAATACAATGGTAACAGGCCTCTACTGAATGTCCTGTAACGATTGGGCCATCACCTTGCATTGATTCATCCAGGAACCATGGATCTCACCCAGGAACAGAGACAAACCAGCATCTAAAAAACTAAAGACTCTGCAGAACCAGCAACTCTACTATTGTACCCCACCATTACAGACACCTGAAACTGCACACCCCTGCATGGAGCACACATGCTCAGTACACCAGGGGTTGACCCTTGCCTGGGCATGCCTCCTGTCACTAGGGTCACACAAGGTCTGTCCCTATAAAAAGGGACAGTGAAGACAGACCCAGTGGGATGCCCTCTCCATCTGGACTAGCACCATGCCACACCACCTATCCACCCAGAGGCCCTGCTGGTGACCCCCCTCTGGACAGCACCTACTGGACAAGGCCCCCTTTCCAGCCTGGATAGGTAGATCTTACTTGTATACATCCTCCTACAATTTGGGCTCTCTCTCTCTATCTCTCTCTCTCCTCCTGGACTTTAGGCCCTGCACCAAGCCTCTCTAAACCCTGCTGCCATTGTGCGTGTGGGTGTGTGGGTGCAAGGGAACCAATTTGGCATTGTATTACCATCTCTCCTGTTCAATAAAACCACTGTCATTTGCAACCCTGAGCTGGGTCATGTTTTACTGAATCCCAGTCCCTTCCCTATCTTAAATTCCAGCCTCATTCTCGCTCTTTCTTTCTCAGCTCCAGTTCCCACCCTCTCTGCTAGTTTCCCAGTCTCCTCTGAATTCCATCTCCCCTTTTCTGCCACCTCTCAGCCTCTCCTTGCTTTCCTGCTGTCCCTGCTGCCTGCTGCTTTTCCTGCGATTTTCTGCTGCCCGTCTCTCTGTTTTCAGGTTTCCCCTCCTGCACCTTCTGTAATCTCCACCCCCCCACAAGCATCCCAGCTCCTATTAGCTGTCTTGCAGTTCTCTCCAGCTTCCAGCACCTATTGCTGCTCTCTGCAATTTCTCTAGCTGCCCTGGAGCCATCCTCTGGCTCCCCACACCTAAAGCCCCTCTTTAACACCCACACTTTCCCTTATTCCCATTTTTCCCCCTCTCCATCTACTTTTTCAACTCCCCCGTAGCTCTGGCTCCAGTCCCAGACTCTGTGCCAGCATGCTTCCCTGTTCTGCAGGCTTTGGGCATTGTCTTTTAATCAATTAAGATCAATTAACCTAAAGCTACTCCAGAGCCTCAGTTCTTCAGCCCAGGGCCCTCTAGTCTACCAGTTCTAATCCTGGTCTTGGTAACTTTAACTCCTTACACTTCTACTTTCTTACCTTAACCTTTCCCCAGGTATCCCAAGTTCATCAAGCACATACATACATGCATGCATACATATCACGATACCCAACTTAGGAACTCACGTGTGTGTATGTATAGGTTAGTGGTATGTGTGTAAATTAGTGAATACATATATAGATATCATTGTGTGTGTGTGTGTGTGTGTGTGTGGTATATAAATTAGTAATCCACATATGTCTATTGAATATGCAGGTGTTGGTAACTGGTAACTGATTCTGTCTAAATTTGGTATGTGTAGTGTGCATGAACCTAGACTAATTATTTTGGACATGCATGCATCTGAGTTGCTAGTGTGAGTGTGTGTATGTACACACACACACACACATATATATGGCATTGTGTGCATGATATATGAATTAGTGATCTGTGTCTAACTTTTGAGGTGTATAGTGTATGTGCCTGATCTGGTAGTGTGGGTGGGTATGCTGAATAGGGGTGTATGCACCTAGTGAGTGTGTGCTTAATTGATTTTATGTGTGCATGTGCAGTTGTACATCACGCCCTCCTGTCTAATAGCGTAATATTGAGCTCCTGAGCATTGGCCTGACCCCTCAGGGCAACACTACTAAGAACCTGTACAGGATGGCTTTGTTCCTCAGGGATTTAAACCCAAAACACATCAGAGAAGAGAGGGGCAGGGCTATAAGCAGGATGGCCCAACAGTCAAAGGCAGAAGGGGGCTGCAAGAATGAAAAAGTTTCTGCAGTGAGTTGATTGTTCATTGCAGCAGATAACACAGGCTGTGGGAGGATGAAAGAGTGGTGAAACTGGGGCAGCATAAAGGTGAGTGTGGGTAGATGAGAAGGGCTGGTCTCCTCAGTTAGATGACCTGTCAGCAGCTGATGGACATACTTCCCCAACTTTTTGTTTCTGTATATTGATAGTGAAAGGCTGTGGAAGCCAGCTACAGCCATGCTGCAAGGAGTTGTAAGCAATGGGTGGGACAATTAAAACCCATCCCCATCAGTCCCAGGCTTATGGGCTATGAGGGATGGGTGCAAATTATTTAGGAGACATTTGGAGAGGAAAGAGCTTCCAGGGACCATGAGCAGCTAGATGGGGTGTCACAGGCACCAAGCCAGCAGGATAGAGGGGTATGGGTAAGGAGGGGTGGCAGTGTTATGAGAGTAGGGAGGTGTGAGGGGCATATGAAGCGTGAGGTTGAAGTGGGTAGTGGAGAATGTGTGGTGAAATGGATGTGAAGGGGGTTGGGAGAAAAAGGAACTGTGAATTAGCAGGATCCAGGGGCTTGATGGGCTGTAGTGAGCTTTGAATGCTCAGAGGGGCAGGGAAGGGCACAGTGGGGGCTGGAATGTGTGTGCATAGTACAGTAGATTCATGGGGACAGTGAGGGGGCAGGGTAGGACTCACTGGAGCATAAGAGGATAGTGAAGTTTTGCAGAACTTGGGGCACAACAAAGTGGGACTAAGCATGTGTAATACGTGGCATAATGAGGGACAGAGTGGATCCAGGGGGCATTAGAGGTGGCAAGGGCAATGAATAATCATAAAAATCTTAGAATCATAAAAAGTTAGGGTTGGAAGGGACCTCAGGAGGTCATCTAGGTCAACCCCCTGCTCAAAGTAAGACCGTCCCCAACTAGATCATCCCAGCCAAACTTTGTCTAGCTGGGTTTTGAAAACCTCCAAAAATGGAGCTTTCACCACCTCTCTGGATAACCTGTTCCAGTGTTTTACTACCCTCCTAGTGAGAAAATTTTTCCTAATATTTAACCTAAACTTCTCTGCCTGCAGCTTGAAATGTTGCTCCTTGTTCTGTCATCTGCCACCACAGAAAACAATCTAGCTCCATCCTCTTTCAACCCCCACTTCAGGTACTTGAAGGCTGCTATTAAGTTCCCTCTCAGTCTCCTCTTTTCTAGATTAAATAAGACCAGTTCCCTCAGCCTCTCCTCATAAGTCATGTCCCCCAACCCCTTCACCATTTTTGTTGCCTGCCACTGGACTCTCTCCAATTTGTCCACATCCTTTCTGTAGTGGGAGGCCCAAAACTGAACACAGTACTCCAAATATGGCCTCACCAGTGCTGAATAGAGGGAAATATTGCCAGTAGGTTGCTTCCCTTGAACTACTGGCAACACACCTACCAATGCAGCCCGCTATGCCATTAGCCTTCTTGGCAACAAGAGCACACTGCTGGCTCATATTCAGCTTATTGTCCACTGTAACCTTTAGGTCCTTTTCTGCAGAGCTGCTGCCCAGCCAGTCATCCCCCAGCCTGTACTGGTGCATGGGATTGTTCTGTCCTCAGTGCAGGTCTTTGCACTAGTCCTTGTTGTATCTCATAAAATTATTTTTGGCTCGATCCTCCAAGTTGCCCAGGTCACTCTGAATCCTACCCCTATCCTCCAGCATATCTACTACTTCCCCCAGTTTGGTGTCATTTGCAAACTTGCTGAGGGTTCACTTTTTGCCATCTTCTAGGTTGTTGATGAAGACACTGAACAAAATCAGTCCCAAGGCCAACCCCTGGGGCACTCCACTTGATACTGGCTACCAACTAGACATCGAGCCATTGATTACTACTCTCTGAGCCCAATGCCCCAGCCAGTTTTCTATCCACCTTCCAGTCCATTCATCCAGCCCATAATTCCTTGGCTTGCTTGTAAGAATGTTGTGAGAGACCATATCAAAAGCCTAAAGGACAGTGAGGGACACTTTGGGGCTGTGGTGGAATAACTGGGGGGCCCACATTTGTGAGTGCAGGGAGCAGTTCTGTCTATGGCCAGTGTGGGGGATAACAACTGTACCTCTGAGGAACCCTGAAGCTGGCCATCAGTCCCCCACAGACACAATTATATTTGTTTTTGCTTGGATCATAAGCTGAATACTATATCCCTAGGCCCCTAGCATAATAGTAAAGCTTCTAGTTTCTTTTTAATCGGAGAAAAATGTGTTGTGTTATATCATGATGCACCACACTGCCTGCACCCTCCCTTTTCAAAACCCTAGATCTGCCTATGACTATCCCCAAATATTATAACAGTTATAAAACTGAGCTGTAAAAATTAAATGACAGTTTTGCTTTCATGCTACAAGGGTCTTCCTGATCCTATTCTGAATTATATCCCAGAAACTTTTTAGGACAGGATTTTTCTGCCATTATATTTATCAAGTTATCCGGTCAGTTTTTACTCATTTTGTATCATTATTTAAGCTAATTTGTTTATACTTATATTGTAGCCAGCATAATTTTTTTCCTCAGATTTTTTTATGTTCCACTTCAAAAGACAAAATAGAATATAGGAGGTGTAGAGACACTGTTTTGGCTTCCCTGTACATTATTAGGATTATTCGTTTTATTATTACCCTTCTATTATACAGTACTTTTTAACAGGACTAAAGAATTCCTATTATATACAGTCGCCAGCCCCCAACTTTATTTCTGCCAATCACTGATATGCATCGATAGATACATTAAGCAAATATAGAGAGACTACTCAATACACAGCAACACTGCTAGAATTTAACAAGGTATAATGTAGACTCTCAACCTGGAGCTAACATTCATACACTTGCAAAAAGTCATGAACGCTAATAGCCGAGTTGATTAACCGGAAAAATACATATGTTTTCTCTCAGGAAATATCAAGTGTTTTAATATTTTATTCCCAAGTGTAGCAAGAGATCTCATGTCCCTATAAAACCTTATTAAGGAGGTATCACTATGGAAAGGAGGTTGTAAGTGCATGTTTTCAAAAACTTGATCCTGCATTGCTTATGTATTTAACTCCCATTGATTTCATTTGAGGATGAAAGTGTCCAGGGATCTGGTCCTGAGTGTCCATTGGTCAAAACCTCTCTGGCAGTATAAATACCTATATTTTCCAGGTGGCTTTGAAAAGCACTGGTGCTCGCAATACTGCATGCAAGTGATTTTCAGTGTTGAAAACATAAGCTCATATGAGAACCTTCAGTGAAATACTGTAGCAGAAAGCCAAATACAACTGTTTGGGTGCATCTACATGTGGAATTAATGTGATGCAATCAAATTTGGAGTAGTTTGAGCTTGAGTCAGCTGCTCCTGGGTGACACAGCATCTACATGTGCACCTGGGACAGCAGCAGTTTGAGCTGGGGCAGAGCAGGTCCAGGCTGGCAGCAGGCTTGGGGGGTCTGCCCCATGCTCTGGGTAGAGTTGTCAGGCAGTGGAGGGGCTGACTAGGGCCCAAAAGCTCTAAAGCGTGGAGCTGCCCCCACACTTTAGCACCCTCATGCCCCAACCAGCCCCTGTCACCATCTACACTGTGTTTTGTCACACTAAATTACTCTGCCATAAGAAAACACTGTCCCCAATAGTACTATCTTACAGTGGAGTTAATTAATGTACTGTGCCCTAACACCTGCACACATGTAGACAGTGACACTTGACTTCAGTGCCAATAAGTGAACTCTGCAATAAAGCATACATGTAGATGCACCCTTTGAGAACTATACCTTAGGATGCATGTCCTGAAATAGCAAATGCTGAAAGGATTGTCAGAAACGAAGAATTAAAACCAACTCCTAAAACAGCAAATAATAACAATTCTTTGAAGCAGTGATCATAACAAAACAAGACCACAGAGGAAATAGACTAGACCCAGGTTCAACACACTTCACAACAGATACGTTATATGACCTTGGGCAAGTCAACTATCCTTTTTTGCCTTACGTTCCATTGGTAAAAGGGATTATGAGTATTTTTCTAGTATTGTCACAAAGTCACTTACAATCCTTCATAAATTAAAGATTATAAATAATGACAGTGACAGGGGGCACAACAGTACCTAAGACAGGTGGGAACAATCTGGTTTGAAGAAAGGGAGAAACTGAGAGGTTTAAGCTAATCACATGATATTTCATATAGACAATTTTTTTTCTGTGGTCAAAACCATTATAGTATAAAACCTCTTTGTTAAATTTGTATTTGTGTATCATAAATATCTTCCAGGTGGCATTTTTGTTAGATATCTATCTTGTTCTTTAGATATGAAACACTATTTCATTCACGTACTGACTACTTTTGCTCCATTTTTATGTAATTTGGAACCTGCTTAATTGGCCATAGAAATTCTAAATGTAATAGCTAAGTATACAATTAATCTGTGCTTTTAATTAATTTTTTTTAATTAGCATCAACACCCATAAATCAGTGGCAATCATGTTTTACTGTAGGCTGATGATGGATAACACAAAGGAGCAAGGAAAAAATCTCACATAAACAAAGATACAAAAATCGTAACTAATCTACTGAAGCAAACATGAATTTGGCAGGACACAAACTTTGTCAGGAATGAATTGTTTGTCATTGATTCTACACAAGACTGCAAAACGGTAGTGTCTGTTCCCCTTCTGAAATAGCAATCTTTTTAAATTTGGGAATTTCAGCTAGATATTTGTCTAATTCTTATGAGGCTTGGTATACCTGGTGGGAGCATTTTCTTTGGTCCACGTATATAGCATGGGACCAGTTGACTGGCCTGACCCAGTGCAGCATTAGCACATGGGGCTTGTCCACAGGATACAGCAGCCCCACCCTGCATGACAGATCCAGTCTCAGACTGACCCCATCCACTGGTGTCAGGATCATGTCATTTAATCCCCGAGCATCCCAGGGATCCAGAAATTTAGCAGCAGAGGAGGGGCAATAAAAGTTGCTACTGCTCCTCTGCTGCCAAATTTCTGGACCTCTAGGGAGACCCATATGCTGGATAAAATCATGTTATGGCCTGAATGTGGACTGCAGGCTGGAGTTTGCACACCACTGATATAATACATCTTGCAGTATTTATCTGCCACCAACCAACAGTGGTACAATCATAGACTTGCCCAGAAACAAGGTGCTGATTTTTCTCAGACAAGCAGTTCTACCATCAGCAGGGAGCAGGAATAGCATACAGGCAGACAACATGATTTTAGGCAGAGGCTACTAGTGGAACGCAGCAAACATCATCTATTAATTTCTATGTATCTGGCCATGTATGCATGTGGAAGATTTGAGGTAATGCGCATTGCTGCTCTTAAAACTAGAGATGAGTCCATTTTTTTTCCAGTCCATCAAATTTCTCCAACATTCAGGTATGTTCAGAATTAAATGCTTTCTTAAAAAGCTATTGTGAAAACTGCCAGTCACAAAATTAAGTTTAGGAGTATGTGCAGATGTTTGCTGCACCCAATCTACAATCATACTGCCTACTTCAAAGTAAGGTGCATGATTGTACATCTAGAGAGTATCTGAACATGTTTGCTGGTGCTGGAAGCTACACTGGAAACCCATTCTAAGTAACTCAGGGTGGGAAGATGGGCAGGTGGGATCAGGGGGTTTAGCAGGTCCATGGAGGGACTTGATGGATCTAGGGAAGGTTAGTAGAATTGGAAGGGATGGAAAGTCTGCAGTGGGGGAAGGGTTGTGGGTTTATGGGGTTGTCTATCTGGAGATGGGGAGTTGCCCGGTCAGGTGGGTGAGAAAGAGTAGAGCCCTGGGGCTGGGGTGAGTAGTTGGGATTTCCAAGCCCCAGAGCTATGTTCCAAACACGCAGATGTTCAGGAGATTGAGCTTACTCATTCTGGATCTAACTCACTTTACTTCCTCAGGTGAACTAATTTAGTTTGGGCCAGCCATTTGTTTTTTCCTGGTTTAACCTCCCCAGGCAGATTAGCACTTACATCAGGTGGAGGCAAAATGCCAGATCCAGCCAGCAGCTGGACTTCATTTCCCAGAAGTCTCTGCCTGCATCGCTGCAGCTGGTTTCTATGGATGTCCCAGTAGCAGTAGTGCCGTGACAGCGTGATGCCAGGATTTCTGGCAGGGCACATGACTGGGTGAGTTGCTGCTCTGGGGGTGGGCCTGGGATCTTGCAGTGGTGACCGCATGGTCCAGAGCTGGAGCAGAGCCACAGTCCCCTGCCTGCATGCCCCTGCTCTATTAGCATCAGCTGACTAATTTTATACTTAGCTACTGGGGTCTCCAGGGAAACTGGCTGCATGATGTGGGCAGGGGCTGCTGGGAAATGGAGTCTGGCCATCAGGCAGATATACCATTTTGCCCACCCCTGATCTAGTGGTGGGGCAGCTCTGCCCTGGCTCCAGACCACGCTGTCACTGCTGCAAAATCCCAGCCCCAGAACAGCTCCCCCCGCCCAGCTGTGTGCCCTGGCACTGCTACTGGGGTTGATCTCCATGGAAGCACTGGCCCTGCACCATCATGGCAGTGCTGCTACTGGGGTCTCTATGGAAACAAGCTGCAGTGATGCAGGAAGGGGCTGCTGGAAAATGGAGTCTGCTGTGGCCCAAATGTTGGCTGCCCCGACATAGTATTAGTATTAGGTTTAATACCCTAACCTGTATTAGATTGATCTAAATGTACCATCTGCCATGGTTTGTGGATCAGGAATTTTAGGCTCAGCCAGAGCCTGACTTTTTTTTTAAACAGTAGTGATGATGAAGGTGACCTAAGACCTGATCCTAAACCAATGAAGTCAATGGACAAAATTGCCATCTCATTCAATGGGATTTGGATCAGTTTCTTATGTAGTTAACAACTGGGTTCAGCATAGGCTGGGATTATTTATCTCAGTTACCTGCATAGCTACCTTAGCTAAATTTTGCCCTAGTACAACTTTTTCAGTCACTTTAAAGGGTCAGGCATATCATACTCATCTTAATTAGGAAAGTATCTGTGAGCAAGAATGCAGGTCACCAGTAAAATGCTTCACAAAAGTATACTAAATCAGAAAAAAATTCTGCAGATGTTCTGATTTTTGACTGTCATATCCAATATCCCTGTCTTCAATATATGTGAATATCACAATATGTAATAAAAGTATCAAAAAAACCCCCAAAATATGAAAACTACTCCAAACTATATTATATATTACATATATTGGCAAAATCCTTACAACTGCCCCAATTTTGCATTTTTTCCTCAATTTTTTTTCTCTAATACCTAAGCATTATTATATGTATAACTGAAAGAAAATGTTGCTCACCTCCATTGGCCAGAAGGATACTTAGTAGCATACTGATTTTGCTTCATTGGGTTGTGGGGGGAAGAAGGACTTCAGGAAATATGCATCTCTGGTATACCACAGAAGAGCCCAGTTCTGAGAACCTGTGAGAACTGGGGCAAGATTACAGAAATTGGAATTATACAGCTCTTCTATTCTCCTTCCTCCAGTTTTCTCTTCCACAGAGGAAAAATGTTATGCCTCCACAGAGGCTATTTAAGTAGCGCAGCAAGCAGTGAATCAGCTTTCCTCTTTAGACTTGAGCACAGAGTTTCTGTCCCTTCAGCTGGAGACATCCCTAATGTTTAGTCCCAGGACCTACCCACAAGGACAGTGGTTTTTCCAAATTTGCTGGGAAGTTCATGTTACTAATACTTAGCCCCATGTCACCATATTACTTTGTCACCCTGTGTCCTCCACCTAAGGCTTAAAAAAAATTCAAAGACACCTGAACAGGGAGAGAATGACATTTCTCATTAGCCAATAATGACCTCCTGTTTCATGAATCAGTATAGTTCCAGTGACCTCTACCAGGCTGTGCCAAGTTATACCTACTAAGGGCTAGGACCAGGTGGCAATTCTGTACTTTCCTCTATGTACTCATGAGCCATAAATTGAAAGAGCATTCCTCTTTGAATGCTCTCTGATTCTAGTACCAGGAGAGGGGGAAAAAAAATTAGACTGTAGCATTAATATTCAAGAAAACATATGCAATATTCCTATAAAAAACAGCTATAAAAATAAAAGGTAGTCAAAAAAAAATTAACCTCTTTTAATGAAAGTTTCACTGTGGACTTTAGAAGGGCTCTCAATAGCATTTATGGTAAATACTAAAAAGCAAGATCCCAGAGTAGCCAAATGGTTTAGGCAATTGCTAAGGATTTGGAAGAGCCGGGTTAGAGCCTCTTGAGTTGGAGCAGTTTTGAAACTGAAATTTCCATTACTACCATAAATGGCAAAGCCACCTGGTTCCACAGGGATAGCTGAATCCTTTCACTGAAATTTGTAAAGGTCTCATTTTTGTTCCTTTTTAGAATGAAAACAGAGTGTGGAATATCTACCTGGAAATGTCAACATCTTGTATATTTCAGGGAGGTCTATTCTTACGCCAGCATTTGCCACCGAGAGTTCCTTTCTCCCTTCAACAGAGCTCACCATGTTCACCCTCAGACCCCATCTTCTCCTCCTCATTTCCAGAGGCTGCCTAACTTCCTATCTATAACTGTCCCCTGCAGCACAACTACACAATCACTCTCACCCATACCCCCTCCTCAGGGTCCATCATTCTCCTTTATATTAACTCCCACCCTGAAATGAACAACACAGATAAGATGATATACTGTTAACTAAAAAATGTAAATATTTGGCTAATTTGTTGTACAACTCACCTATTTCTACCTAAAATTTCCAGCTATGATAATTAATCAAGGATGGGTTAACCTTTCTAGAGACAAAATCCAAGTATACGTATTGTTCATATTTCCAGTTTTCATCACTGTATAGCACAATTCATATTTTTCAGGTTTGATTCATAATGGTTTGAAATGTGTTCTTTACATGTCATTCATTTTTGTGCCTGCTTAATGTAAAAATGATCAGTTTTTTCTTTTCTGTGGACCCACTTGGTTGATTCACTAGGCTTCTTCTTTCAAAAACTCTCCTTTTTCTTTAATTTTTTTTAAAGCTGTTGCCCTTCAAGGTATTTTAAAAAATATTTCAGAGAATGTCTAAAATGATCATTAATGCCAGTTTATTTTAACTGGATTTAAAAATTATCCTGAAGAAAATCAATGACAGGCAAGCAAAGAAATGTCTATACACTTACTGTATGTTTATATGTGTGAGGAGGATAAGGAAGACATGCTGGAGGCATGCTACGGAGCTGCTTTGCACAAAGTCCTATTATAGAGTGAATAGATTATTCCTATGGTTAAGGCCAAAATGTGTTTCCTAGCTATTTAATAATGCTTCATTGTGAACTGTGGTTATCTCCCCTTGAAGACAAACAGCTTTTCAGCCACTTTATGCTCTGCAAGCATTCCAGCCCTGAGCCCACACCAATTACAAGGAAAACAGAATAGCCTCCTCTTTCTTAGATATACTGCTTTTTTTTAAGGAGTCATTCCAAGTGGAATAATGCCAATGCTTCTACCCTAAGGACTTCTTCAGCATATTCACAGATGTCTGGCAGAGATTAAAAATGTATACATTAGCCTACTCCCCAGTTTGAGGCCGAACTCACCACACTGCCCAACAGCTGAGTGGCCAGCTGACATCACAATCAGGGGTCCTTTATTCATCTGAAAGTTGATGATTTCCTCTGAACGCTGAAGAGGCCACACATCACAAGTGAGGGATCAGTGTTAAACTGTAAAAGAAAAATCCATGCTAATGCACAACATCTAAACCTTTGTGTATAAGCATTCTATAACAAACTAACTGTACAGGATGAAATCTACGTTTCCCGTCAACAGCCATCTCAAGATATATGCCTTTATCAACCAGCAACAGCTCTGTCTCCTCCAAGGATTCCTCCTCTTTGCAACTGCACAGGATGGCAAAGGGAGAAAAATAAAACCAACCTATGACCAAGTGCTCCTTTCTACCATGGGGATGGAGAAAAGCAATGGTTGTCTTCCCTGATCTGAATGGAACAGAAAACAGAAAAATGTCATCACATACTTAAATTTCAGCATCCTGAGCCAACAAGCATCTGCTGTCCCCTGCTCCCTTGTCCTAGGAGTTGTCTCCTGAGGGAAAGAGCTAGCTTGCATGCTCTCCTCTGAAATTCTGAGATAACGTGTTGGCCTACTTCCTGCCTTTTCTCCTGTTCTGCTCCTAGTTTAGAAGAGTTCAGGGTAAAAAACCAGTTGGATGTGAATTTGTGGCTGGAAATAAACCAGTTGGAAGTGAATCTGTGGCTGGATTTGTCCATGAATTATGGACAAAACCATGGATGGAGCACATTTGAAGAATCTCAGGATGAGGCATTAGAGGCTGCAGACAAAGCTGCCTTTGTTCTGTCATTCCATTTTTCCTCAAAAATCCATTTCATTCTTAGTCTCTATTTTAGCATTCTTGTCTGGAGCTAAGGGACTAGCATCAATTTGCAAAAGTAAATGTTTCCATTTTCTGGGAGCACTTTGAACAGGTGCTGAGAACTTTACTCTTTAATTAAGCAATGGTTGCATAATGCCTCTAATAGCACTAACGCTTCTAATGGACACACCTGTGGGGGCTGGAGAGGTGGCAAGGGAATGTCATTCATCGCAAAAACTGAATTTTCAGCAATTTATTAAAGCCCACAATCTACCTTCAGATGCTTACATTATGCACATATTGGGCTCTGACCAGCTTCCATTGGAGAAAATGAGAATTTCATCATTAGCTTAACTGAAAGCGGGATCAGGCCCATTGACTTCTCTGGGAATCCCACCCAGGTATGAGAAATGACAGAAAAGAACTCCAAGAATACCAACAATATCAGTTAATTACAATGTTTTGGTATTTTTAAAGTATGCTAATTTCAATTATACAAATATTTAAACTATGTTTACTATATAAATTAAACAGTCCTGGGAGTATTTGCAGGAATCTGGGGGAGAGTGCTAAATTGTAATGAAGAAACATATGTTCTGTAATAACTACATGAGTCTTATGATACAGAATACATAAATTATAATACATAAAATTCTCTATTTAGAAAGTGACATTTTATTGATTTTAATGCAATTAAAGTGCATTAGAAATAAATACATTCAAAATTATTTGCATTTTTCTTCAGTGGCCAAGTTAGGCAAATGTAATTTTAAGTTTACTGACTAGCTCTGTAAACTTCTCTTTCTGGGTTTCTTTGTTGTACACATTTCCCCACACCTACCTCTTTGCTAATACCATCTTCCTTGCCCTTTCCTTTGACATTATCAAACCCTATCTCTTGTTTTCTTCATTACCTTCTCCATTTTCCTTTTCAGGAAATTAAACTGACTTATCCTTACAAGGCTTGTACTTCACAATTTTGCTTCTCTGTGCTTATATATCCTTGTTACTTTAAATATTGTCCTTGCCCTCTCTTTTCCATGATATTAACATTGAAATCACCTGGTATGCTTGTGCAACTAACATGTCAACATTTTTTTCCATGCTGCCACTTACCCATAGAGTTCCTGCTAATAGCTAATCTGTAAAGTCACTACCATTTCCTCCTTGAAATCAATCCTCCAGAGTGTTTAATGCCTAAAGGAAATTAGCCAACTAATCACAGCTAGGTTGAATTGGGGTTGGAGTTAGTTGACTTTTTTAAAGAAAGTAATTATAAAAGGGAGAGGATTGATTTAATTAAGGACCATCAATCTATGCACATTATTAGTTTATACAACAGAGTAATTTTACTCACCTTAGGCTTGTCATCTTTGTCCCCCTTCCTTAATGTTTGTTACACTAATTTGTTGTGCATCCTCTTGCATTAGTTGAAAGATCTTTGTAAACTTAAGAGAAGGGAAGTAACATGACATATTTCACCTCATCAGTGATAAGGCTGAGAGAAGAGGAGGGTGGGCCAAGAGAAGACTTCACCATAATCTTGGGTAAAGTCCTGGTTCCACTGGAGTTGAAGAAAAACTAGCATTGACTTCAGTGGAGCCAGGACCTCATCCTCTTCTCTATAAAGTTGAATAAGAGTTACATACCCATAGAAAATTATATCTTTAACTAGAGAAGGGTAAAAGAGGTATTTCCATTAAAATAAACATGTGAAGATATTACTCTGACGCTAATTATTGTCATTGGGATGTTCCACTATAACACAAATTAAGCAAAACTCACATTTCAGTTTTAACTAAATTTCTGTACTGCTTTGAGATAGATAATTTTTCTTAAATTACAAATTATTGTCTCATAAAATAGAAGCAAGTGGGACTATGAGACTAACAATACAATATATTTTACAGAAAATAGTTGCTTTTGTATGTCTAAAACTAATTTTCAACCCATTTAGATGGTGAAAATATCTGTTTCATCCTAGAATAAAGAAAAAAATCCATTACTGTAAGTTTCAAAATGTTCATGTTTATAATACCTTTCTCTCTCTCTCTCTCTCTCTCTTTCTCACTATATACATTAGCTCTGACTGGCTATCCATTTTCTGTGTTCTTCCTTATTTTCTACTCAAATATGCACAAATATACAAAGCTAGCATAACAAAGTGTAGGCAGAATTATATGTATAATTAAGTCTAAGAAGAATTTTTTTTGTTATCTACATCTATCTATCTATATATATAATTTTAGCATAGTGGACATACCAAAAGTTATTGGATGTGTTTCAGGAATCCTATACATCATACTAGGGAAAAGAATACTTGAGTATTGAATAGAAGCTCATGATCATAACCCCGAGGGGTTATGCTCATAAAGCCCTGGAGCCTCGCTTCAGAATCCACTCTGAATATTCCCCCAGAGAGTATATCTGTTATTGAAAATGCTACTGCTGTTGTGAAAGACAGATGGGCCTTTGGTTCTCTGAGGTGGTTTCCTGCCAAGAGGACTCTTGTTAAACTCCCTTGAGGTTCTCTGTACCTGTGTGTATATGGAGTAAGAGGCCAGAGGGAAGAAT
>NW_017728909.1:70386105-70410202 GCF_001723895.1 Crocodylus porosus
TTCTTCTACTTTGACTGACTCATGACCAGTCATTTATTTGTTCAACTCTATAAATTTTGTCAAATGTAGAAAGTAAAACTTCCCCGACATTTTGAATTAATATGTTCCATATAGTCTACTGTCAACAATTATTGTAGAATGAAATCCATAACACAAATGAAGTGAAACACATTTTTTGTGTCTCACACATTTTTTATCTCTCACCTTTGAAACTGAGTTGTATGTTAACTGTCATCCATTCTCACCATAACCATTGTTGTTCTCATGGGGTAACTTCTTACCCCTCAATTTGACATTGCTGGGCTCATGGGATAACTTCTTACCCCACCCGTATGAACAAAATGGAACCAGTGACAACAGTATATATGTACCAAAATTGATTTATTAAACAGACAGATTGTTTGAAAGAGTATTTATGATGATTTGAACCCAAAATATTATTTAAGTAGAACTCTGAACAAAATTTAAACTTCTTTTAGAGTTTCAAAATGTGAACAAACAATTTGATAAGTCTGCAATTCCCACTGTTTTCAAACTAGCAATTACTTCCTAAAACACTTCCTGACTGTTTTAACTTAATATTGCATTCTTCACAAAGCAGCAGTGATGTACCGTGGTGCACACAAGCAAATTGCTTACAACCTTTGCATCATTTCCAGGTTTTGTGGTCATCTGTCCTTGGACAAAAAGCACAACGTCCACTCATGCTTGCAGAAGGTTCTACTGGGGTGTATTGTGGTAATATGTAATTTATGGCAGTCATACCAGACTTGATGGACTTAGACAGATTACTTGTGTTCATCATTTTTCATTTTATTTGTCTGTCAATCAATCGTTCTCCAAGCTCCTGCAAAAAAAAGTGAATCTTAAATGTGATCCTTGCTTCCAATTTGCATTATGGCCTTGCCAAATGATGAGGCTGGCAATGGCAGCTACACCCAGCATATTGAAAAATAGTGTCATTGGCCACCTATTGATTTTCTGTCTGCAGGTGGTTAAAGTTATCCATCCCACCTTACTTTTTACTGTAGTCATGGATAATGTCCGGCTTTCTTTGCTCTCCACTCACTGACAGGTCATGATGCAAACTTGACAGCAACAGCACAACTTTGGACTTCTTTGGAACATAGGAAACTAGGGTCAGTTCCCCATCAAAAGCAAAAATGGATTTAAAAGCTTCCCTTCTTTGATTTGTTTGCATTTCATTTGGGATATCAGCCTTATTTTTCCAAATTGTATCCATAAAAGTCAAGTCCTGCTGTAGCAATCTTTCTGACGGGCCAGTACTTGTGAAAAAATTGTCATCCACAATATTCCTTCCCATCTTGTACCAGGGATGAATCAGTTTTTCAATGACCTGGGGACCAAGATTACTTTGGCATGGAGCTTCTGGTTGCTTGCCCAGGTAGATGTCTGCAGACAGGGGGAACAATGTCACAGCACCACCACGTTTTCAAGCCATATTTGGCAGGCTTGCTGGGCATATACTGTCTGAAGGGACAGCAACCTCTGAACACAATGAGCTGCTCATCAACCCTCAGGTGTATTCCTGGAATATACCATTTCCTGAGCTGCTCCAGAAATTGTGTTCAAATATCTGAAGGAAGGTAGCTTGTCTACAGCTCTCTTTTCTTTATGTGTCAGTTTGTTGTCAAATCTCAGGTAGTTGGTGATTTGACAGAATTGTTTTAAACTCATGGTGGCACAAAGCAAAGACGCCCAGTGCATTGCTCCCACAACTCCTCCAGTACCTCGTGACCACTGTGGTATAGACCACTCAGCAGTAGGAGGCCAATGTAGGCATTCAGCTCTGTTTTGTCCAGCTTTTTCCATTCCTTTCTATTTTCAGGATGGCTATCATTCCACTCCCTGAATCTTCTTTCTGTCTCTGTTTGTTCCTCTTATGATAACAGTCTGGATATCTTGTGACATAAACAGGTGGAACGTTTCCACCACTGTGTCTTTATTACTTTCTCTTGTTGGCCCAGCACTTTCATGGACTATGTCCTTGGCTGCTTTCCGGTGATGTATTGGCTGTGGACTGTTTTCCCACAATCTGCCATTCTTTCCTCTAAATGTGTCATCATCTGCAATGTTTTCTGGCGGTGGTGGCAGTGGTTCTGCTCCACATCCTGCTGTAGCTCTCCTCGGTCTTCCATAGTGCCCCAGGCTGATTCTCTTCCCTTTTCCACTGGAAGTGTTGACATCACTTCTGCTTGTGGCATAAACTCCTACCCATCTGAGCTGGATGAAGCTTCCATAGATGCATGGTCTTCTTGCTCTGAACAATCTCCCATGTCTGGAATAAAGTCAGCATCCTCACTGCCTTGGGAGAAGATTTCATCAGTGGATGTATTACTGTCATCCCCAGTTACCTGTGCAAGACAGGCTTCAGCATTGAATATGCACTGCCTTCTCATCCTGGACTGCATAAAAAAAAGAAAAAAAATATTACTGCTGAATGCATATAAATAACAATCAAAGACAAGCCTGTCCACCTATGCTGTCACAGAAGCAATTCTGCCCTGCCCTATGGCAGTGCAGGTAGCACCCTCTCCTCCTGGGCACACAAGCCAGAGACCAGCATCCACCCTTTGCAGGCAAGCCAAATGTGGGTGGATGCTGTTTGGAAACTGCACATGCAGGGGCTAATTGAGAGCAGGTAAAATGGGCATGTGGGGTATCAAGTCCTTACCACTGAAGGGAACTCCATAGTGTACTCTGTATTATAGTATGATGTTGTTCTATTTCTTCTCCACTATCCCTTTGCTCCTTTGCTCACTTCCAACAAAGTCACGGCAAACTAGTATGTATGTTATGAAACAGGCAGATAAGACATAGTTTTGCCATGAGAAAAGAAAGCAGAGGAGAATTTGGGTGACAAAGGTTTGCGGGGGGTTGGCAAAGGGCAGGATGGTTTGATGATCTTGGAGCCTGCAAACAAAGTGGTTAGTACAAGGGATAACCACAGCTTCTTCAAGAGCAGAGTGGAGGATGGCCATCCATTAGTTACCATGGATACCTGAAATGGACATGAATGAGGTGTGAATGAATGCTGACCTTTCAGATGCATCCACTCAAAGTGGCTAAACAGGTCTAGGCCTGTCATTTATACAGAAATGGCTATGGGGTAACAAGTTACCCCAATGCATTAAATGTGCTTGGGGTAATTTGTTACTTCATATGAAAAAAACAAACACATTCATGTCTGAGGTAACATGTTACCCTGGGCAGTTTTTCATCCACAAAAAGCAAACCATTCTTGTAAACTGGCTGTTCTTTGGGGATATTGTGCACTGCGGTGCCAGTGACAATGTCCTAAAAATATTTTTTTAGAATTAATTAACTTTAAGATACTGCACAAAATATGTCAGAAGGAAATTATCCCATGGGAACATATGAAAGTTAAATGCTATCTGATGATACCACTAACTAACACATTGTCATCCAAAACTCAAAACTAAACGATCAATTATTATTTTTGTCATCTTTGCTTATATGCATACATAATACAGATACCCAAGAATTTCCCATCAGGGTTCCATTGTGTTAGGCACTGGACAAGCACATGAAGTTCTAGTTCCAGTCCTGAAAAACAGAACATTGTCCAGGCATGAGAGAGGGCTTTGTCATTTTACCTTTCAACCTATAGTCTTCTTCTTAGGTCAGTTTTGCTTGTGTTCAGATTTATTAACCTAAGGTTCAACAAAGCACTTCTTTATGCATCAAGTACATAAATTTCAGTGTAACTGCATGTAGTTCCAGCTAAGTGTTCCAGCCAAAACTCTTCAAAATATTGGAGCTGAGATCCAAGATGTCATGGAGGGATTACCAAGACTCATCCAGCCCTTTGACTACTACCCCATGCTGCTCATCCATGTGGGCACCAGGGATACTGCCAGGGGAAACCATGAGCAGATCAAAAGTGACTACAGGGCTCTGGGTGCAAGGGTGAAGGGGACAGAGTTTCAGGTGTGTTTATTATCAAGATTATTTTCTCTGCTCTCTCCTAGATTCCTATTGCAAAGACAACAGCAGTTTCTTACCTAATCCTGAGCAGACCACAACATGTACCTGTGTCTACTACTCTGCCAGACCTAGGCAAATAACATCCATTATACTACTGACCAAGGGGACAATCTCTTGCACAAAACTTAAAACCCTAGTTACAATTACCATACAGCTCTACCTTACTACAAGTCTTAGCTATATCAAGAAATTCCCCAATAAGTCAGGTAACTGCCCTCAAAGTCCAGTTCAAGGGCTCCAGCCACCAATTGCTGGCACTGGACCTGGTCCCAGATCCTGATTCAGAGTTCCAAGCCCCACGTTGGGTGCCACGTTGGGTCTCTGGATTTAGGACTCAAATGCCTTGTTCCCACCTTGAGACTGAACACAGCCTTACCATTTGATAATAGGCAAAGTTATTGATACGCAGTGATAACAGAAAAGAAGCAATACAGACAATCAAGCAATTCAATATATCTACCAAATCCAAGGGCTGTCATCAAAGTCAAAGTACATTTGGCAAGGCAGCAGTCTTCATTCTGAGGCTTTCTCTTAGGTGGCAGATGTCAACATCTCAACAGCCTGGAGATGGGATGCTGAGGCCCACACTCCCTGCCCCTCCCCCAAAGTGGGATGGATGAGACAGGCTGGTGGTGTGCCCCACATCCATGGTAGCCTCGGGGGAACCTCCTGAGGAATGGGGATGAAAGCCCCTCTCGGGGAGGAGGAGGACCTGGCGGGACCCTTTGTTACTCTCAAGTTGCTGCTTTTGTATTCTCCTTCCCTCATGATGACTCTTGATCTGTGGCTGTCACTGGTTGCTCTCTCTGTGCTCATCACACTGTCCATGTCCTGTGTCATTAACAGATTCCAAGCTCATCACATGGATACATACTAATTTGATCTGTTCCCCCAAAACTGGGACTCAGGCCCTGCTGTTCTGGGGCCTTGTTAGCTAGTGCCACCCTTGCCTCATGTTATGGAACAGTGTGATACATGCCCTCTCTTTCCCAGGCTGTGTTTGTATCTATTAACCTTGTTGCGGTAGACAGTCTTCTTCCAAGGCTGTGTGAAACTGTGTATGTCAGACTCAGGCTTCCAGAAATCAATTAACCTCTGCTGTCCGTCCTGAACCCTTCCAATGCAGATAGATAGATAGATAGATAGATAGATAGATAATCTTCTTTCTTTATGACTGCCTGGGCTTGAGGGTGGCAGATTAAGACCCCCACAGTGCAAGAGGGAGTGGGGTAGGGGCAGGGGCAAATCATTCACCCCTGTCCCTGCCCCATTTCCTTCTGCACTGTAGAGATTGCCCCATGATCAGGTCCAGCTGGGACCCTATTAGTGGTCAATGGGGCCCTGGCCAGGCCTGGCTGTAGGACAGTTGGAACCTGGAAGCTTCTCAAGAGGCATGGTGCTGGGGAGCCAAGTGGGGGGAGGGCACATGGCCCCCGATCTTTGCACGGGGCAAGGGCAAGCTGTAGCTGTGAGATGGGTTCAGCTCCCTGCCTCTGAGCCTCCCTGCTGCTGCTTTGACAGTGACATGGCACAGCTCCATGTACCTTGCTGCCCAGACCGCCCACTGGTGGGATGCACATGGCACTGTACCTCTTTGAAAGCAGCAGCAGCAAGGCATGGAGGCCCTCCATTACAGAAAGGATGTGGAAAAATTGGAGAGTCCAGCAGAGGAAAATTAAAATGGTTAGGGGGCTGGGACAAATGACTTCTGAGGAGAGCCTGGGGAAACTGAGCTTATTTAGTCTGAAGAAGAGAAGACTGAGAGGGGATTAAATAGCAGCCTTCAACTACCTGAAGGAAGGTTCAAAAGAGGACAGAGCAAGACTGTTGTCAGTGGTGGCAGATGACAGAAGAAGGAGCAATGGTCTCAAGTTGCAGCAAGGGAAGTTTAGGTTAGATATTAGGAAGAATTTTCTCACCAGGAAGGTGGTAAAACACTGAAAGAAGTTACCCACAGAGGTGGTGGAAGCTCCACCCTTGGAGTTTTTTAAGACTGGGCTAAACAAAGCCTTGGCTGGGATGATCTAGTTGGGGATGGTCCTGCTTTGTGCAGGGGGGTTTGGCTAGATGATCTCCCAAGGTCCCTTCAAAACCTAATTTTTTATGATTCTATTATTATTGTTTTGGCATTAAGTTTATGACACACCTGTTCACCTGCCCTTTTAAATTCAATGCTAAATTCATGTTGTACTCTCCCACTTTGCTTCTCAGAAAGGAAAAATTTGCCCTTACCTAAGCTATGCTAAAGGGTGCCAGGAAGTAAGAGGTACTACTGCAAACCATTTTTTGTCAGAACTCTGAAGGTATTCATCTGAGAATTCACCCTATGAATACATCTGAAATGATCATCTATGTGAGATATCTATACTATTAAGTAGCACAAAAAAAGAAGAACAGTATAAAAACATATACAGCAGTCCAGGAACATTTTAATAATATCATGAAAGTCATACAAAATACCTGTACAAGCACAAGTTTGCTTTTTGTGTGTCTATGTTTCTAACGACTAAGTTGAAATCTCCCATAATCCAAGTGTTCTTACTTGATAAGTAAGAATGTATTTTACTAATACTAATTTTGAAGAAGCCCTGCATTATCTTAATAAGCTTCTAATTTTAGGTTAAACACAGAAAAATATCGGGGCAGTTCTATATAGATGTTGACTTGAGGATCTTTTCCCAGCAGTGTCTGAGCAACTTGCAAGCATTAATAGATTTTTATCCTCATAAAAACTCAGTGGGGGTAATGTGCCTGTATTCAATTCATTGCTAGAAAAATCCAGCATTTCAATAGACGTGTTTCATGTTTTTGAGCATTTACCAGGGATACTTATCCTCTGAAAACACAGTCTTTTCATGACACTGAACCAATTGTTTCAAATGCAAATTTTCATTTTGGCATGTGGCTCACTCTTTCTGTGTTACACCCTGTGCTGGAATTCTTAAGCAGAACCTCTGCAATTAAGTAGCTATTTCTTTTGATTGGGCTTTGTAAGCAATCAGGTTATTAACAACTATCAGGAAAATATGAATTGTTAAAATAATTATTTCTTTTCTAATACTGCTTCAGTTTAATACATATGTTTCATAAATCCTTGTTTCACTTGATGCAGGCTGTAAGGGAAACATGATGAAATCTGAATTAAGATTTATGTTTCATTGGATACTGCCTCAATATGTTAATATATTATTATTTTCATTATAATTATTTTCTATAATGTTTGATAAGAAATTAGTGGGCTTGGGTTTTGTAGTTTTGAGATTTTAAGGGATTTTTTTTGGTTCATCTGTCATGTCACCTATCTTCTCAAGTGGTGATCCGGCTGTAGGGTATAATGGGGAGTCAATGAAACTTTGTTGTTTTTTGTGTGATTTAAATTAAACTTGCAGGGATGGTACCCTCTGCTGCAAGCATGAAGCCTGCCATGTTTCAAGAAGATCAGTGCAGGGGCTTGGGGGGAGCTTCCCAAATTCTTGAAAGCAAAACTCATGTCACTTGTATGTGTTACACCACAGGGAGGTGAAAACTACAGAGGTGGTAGCTCCTGGTGAGGCCACAAAATTTGCCAAGTTTCAAGAAGATGGGTGCATGGGTTTTGGGGGAACTGCACCTCAAGCTGCTGTCAGACAAAACTTGTGACAAAACCAGAGTGTCTGAAGCTTCTCTGCATCTGAAGCATGATCCAAAGCCTCACACAGCCCTAGTGCCCAGAACCCAGGCTGCAGAGGCACTGTCCCTCTTCTCCTCTCCTTCTGCAACACCCCCCCCCCACCCCCAGGGGCGCACACTGTGATGTGGGGGAGTGTGGCATGAAGAAGAGACATGCCTCAATTTAAAATGTTGTGGTTATCAAACTTTTCCTGTGTTTAATAAAGAAAACCAGCTGAACATTGCCTGTGTCTCAGCTTTGTTTCCCCTCCCAGTTAACAAAAAATATCAAACATTTGGTGGTGCCAAGGTGGGGGGAAGGTTGAAAATGGGGCAACAGAAACAGAACCTGGAAGGTGATTTGGGATCAAGGGGAATGCTGCAAGGCTTGAACTCAACAAATATAAAAACTTGGAGTGGAGGTACAAGGTAGGGAGCTTTTGAGCTGGCACCCTACTTTCAGACATCCAAAGCCAAGACCAGGAACTTCTCCATGTAGAAGCTGGATCCTAGAACCAATGTCTGCCTGTGAGAGGTGTGGGCTGGGAGGTGGCTTTTGGGTCAGGGATGGGAGGCTGAGGGTTGTGGGGGGCAACAGTGCAGCAGGCACGGAGGACTCCTGCCTCTCCAATGTGGAGACCCCTCCCCTTGGCTTCCATGCACATGTCTCCCCCTGTGAAGACCATGGACCCACGGACTTCACCAATGCCTGGGTTCACAGCAGGCAACTGGGCTGAGTGAGGGGCTGCCTAACCCCACCAAAGTTGTGATGCTCCCGCACAGCAAGATTTGAGCCAGGAGTGGGGACACAGGGAGCAAAAGAGAGCCCCCAGGTTTCCCATCAGGGAGGGGTGGATGAGCTGGGGCCACTAGGCTCTGCTGCCAGAAGCTGCCCATTCATCACCCGGTCCAGCACGCTAGTGAGCCCTACTCCTCCCCGCATCCTGCCCCATTCTGAGTGCTCCTGCAACCCTTTGGGACTGGCCTGGAACCACTTGGGAAACCAGGGCATATAGGACAACTGCCACCAACCGGGGGTAGCGAGTTGGGCCTGGAAGGGGGCGGGGCAGCTTCCCTGGCATCAGATTTTGGGAAGCCAATCCCACTCTCCTAGCCCACTTCTGATCCCTGGATTGGACACCACCAGAAGCCTTTCTACCTCTTCAGACCATGGTTCAGCAGCTACTATACTAGATCTAACTTGGCTCCCTCTAAGTCCCCAGAGCTTCCCAGTCAGGACACAGCAGGGAGAATTCCCTGACAGCCACCATCCTGGGGTCCTCACATTGGAATCCCCATTCCTGCTAGCCCAGGGAAGAGTCCTTGGATCAGGGCTTGCCATGCCCTGGGAGCTTGGGTGACATCCTGTCCCACCACTGCTGCCTGGGAGAGCTACCGGCTCTCACCAGGAGCCAGCAATGGTGCCAGTCAGAGATATTGTAGGTGGACCCTAAGCAGTCCAAGACAGTGTGTATTAACTCCCTATCCTGGCATTGTGGCTCTTGCCGCTCCATTGCACCATGGAATGTCTCCTCCAAACAGCAGGTGGCCCTCTGGAGCTCCCCATGGTGTAACTCGGCAGCTCGGGTGTAAGCACCTTTCAGCCTGTCCATATTCTCTGTACTGATTCTCTCTCCATATTCTTTTCCCGATTCCTTTTTCCTGCCAGTCTCACAGCACCTGGTGCCAGGAGTGCATGGCCTGAGCTTGGAAGCTGCAACCACAGCTTGTAACATTTCTTCATTTTGCCGGTGCTTCGTAGGTACATTTTTCATTCACTCAGCAGGTGTTCATCTGCTTATCCTGGATCCACCATTCTCTGCACTGTGATCTGGCCTTCTGTGTACAGATGTGGTGCTTATAGATGGGGATGGGTTGCTTAGCTTGCAGGATTCAACCTCCCCTTATACCCCTGCATTCCTGCCCTCTCCACCCCCCCGCCCCAACCACTCTGTGAGTTTCTCAGCCATAATAACCTGAGAGAGGGCTATGACTGGAGGGAGTGGGCTGTGGTAGCTTCACCTCCCCCTGCAGCCCAATCCTTTCCCCACTCCAGGGGCTCTGCTTTTCCCCTAGGGCCCCATCATGGTCAGACAGAGCTGGGGCTAACCTTATCATCATGGGTTACATGGTGTTCTTGCATGTGACCTGACTTATCAGGGGAAGTGTCAGGGGAACTGGCCATGGGTCCTGTGGGTTGTTCCAGCAGAGTGGCCACTCTGCTGGTACTGGGGGTTGGAGACTGGTACACATTTCACATCTCTGGGATGGGAACATGCTCCACAGCAGCGGTGGCCCCTGTGTGGGGAATGGTTTTGCGGGGCCTGCCTGTGCTGCCTCCTCCTCCAGTGGGGGCCAGTGGTCCCAGGGTGTAGGGCAGGGTTTCCTCCCTGTTCTTGGTAAGGAAGTGGTACAGGTCCTTGTAGAAAGGAATGCTCTATCTTTGGCCCACAGACTGTTTTTTAGCATCAAGCATTTGATAATAATTTCTCTTCATCATGTGGTCTTGGCAATACACTGTAACCAGCTTCTGTTATGATGCCTCACCTGCATCTCTGGGGCAATATTCTTGAAGACATCTGATTCAATGCCCTGTCTGGAGCTGACACTGGGTGTATTCCTCAACCCAGATAGCAACAAGATCCTTTATTTCCCCCAACTGCCACTTGTATCCCCAGGTATGGCTGGTGGCAGCAGATGAGCTGGGTTCATCCATGCTCTGTGGCAGTGCCTGTGGGGTCTTGGTGTTTGTGGATGGATGAAGGTCTGGCTATAGGGGATAGGTGGAAGGCTGGAAGTGTGGATGGATGGATGGAGGCAGTAGTGGATGCATGAAAGTGTGGTTTGTGGTGCGTAGTTCTCACTCTCATTTCAGAAGCTTGCGGCCCTTGCTCCCTGGGCTCTGCTGCTCAGGTCACTTCTACAATCTTGAATTGTCCAGGGGTTTCAGCTGATGTTCCATGATTCTGGGAATGCCACACAGCCTGCCTGGGATGTAAAATTCAAAGAATCATGGCCCACATGGTCCTGTAGTTTCCTGGGGTGTTTCTCTGCCCACCCAGGCTTGGAGATTCAGCACAAAGACCCAATCCTGCTCCACTTGAAATCAAAGTAAAATTTCAGATTTAAGTATTACTACCTTTCAACAACTTGCATGTTACTGAAGGACTGTGAGATAAACTTAACCCCCCACCCCTAAAGTTCCCTGTAGCGTCTATTAGAGGACTTCAGAAAACACGCAATTGGAGTATTACTGCACTAATGTAGTGCAAACAAATAATGCCTTCAAAAACCTTTGAAGAATTTTTTTGTAAGCACTGTATTGTCCAAGCACTGTAGGTCATGGTTCCACTCTGAGCTTCAGACAGAGCCACTTTGGCTGGATTGAGGTAGGAACCCGGTCCGGAGCTCCAAATCAGACGGCTGGCATCCAAATCAGATAGATCCGAAGCTGGATCGAATAGCTGCCTTCTCACACAGGCCTAGCAGGCACCACTGCCCATGAAACAGGGTCAGAATGCTGGAGCCACCAATGTCAGCAGGGACAAATATAGGAATCACACACACATGCACACACACACATACATACACAAGTGTGTGTGCTTGCACACACTCACAGACACAGAACCAAGGCACCCAGGACACACACACACATACACATAGAAAATATAAGTATTTGGATCACACACATACAATCACACACAGAACCCAGGCATCCAGGACACATACACATACACAACCTAGGCATCTAGGGGGGACACACACACTTGGCAGGTGCAGAGTATGCTGCCTGGCCATGAACAGGACAGCTGAATGGTAGTGCATGGCCAGGAGGGTACATGCCATGATGAGCCACTGCCATATCAGGTCTAGGTGGGTGGCTATAATGTCCCTGCCAGGTAATCAGGGTTGCCTCAGCCATTCAGTTCTGCCTGGGTGTTTTCAATAGCCCAGGGAACCCTGGGATGCTGGGAGGACATGCTGGGAGGCTTCCAAAGCACTTCCCTCCACCTGCTGGGCTTGGGCCATGCAAGCACGCATTCCCCTCACCCAAGGGCTATCGTGTTCTGCTTGCTCCTGGCCTGCCATTGGTGCTTAGAGCAAAGCTCAAAAGTTTGAACACTTCCACCTCAGGCCTTTTGAATGCCTGTACTTAGCTTCTGATTAGAAGCAAAGTAAAAGACATAGTGCATGATTAGAAGCAAAGTAAAAGACATAGTGCATGACACAGTTATGATCAATGTAAATTCATGTTTGCCATTCTAGTTGATGCTATATGCACTTTAACAAATTTAAATAGTGCTGAAAGACTATTTAACAGAAGTACATTTTTTCAATAGCTACTGTTCCTGTATATGTGGGAGATGCACATCACCATTGTAAAGTAAGTTCTCTGTCAAATGGCTATTCCATCACAGGCAAGCTAATCTTCTTCAACTGAGTCAGAAATATAAGTCAATTGTTGCTTGCCATATGTATAAGGAGGAGGAATTTGTTTGACAAGAAAGTTTAAGTAAAAGTATTCTATGACAATTAAAAGTTACTAATAGGCATCCTTTTTAGACACCAAGTGACAGATTTAAAAGAAAAAATTAGAGGTAGCTAGTTTTGAAAATCCAGCTAAACTTATTTATATCTTTAGGTGCTAGCCACCTATAAAAATGTGTCTATAAAGCTCTGATCCCTCCAAAAGTGCCTGCTCATACAGTTCAATGCAGTATCTGGGCCTTAAATTATAAAGATCCAAATAAGGAATAATAGAAAATAGTGTAACTTTATTAGTTGGTGCAAAATAGAATTCATTAAAATAATCAACAGAACTACATTTTTTGTAAATTAATAAATAAAAACACAGTTAGATTCTATAGGATATAAACTATTAAATCTAAATGACAAAAGGAATCACATTTGTTCTTTAAAGCCTTATAAAATAATGTCATTGTTTAAAATATAAATTGCTATTATGATGACTGTTTTGCTAGAGACACAGATAAAAGTATTCAGCAAGAGGATTAAAGGAGTATTATTTTTCCTGATCTAAAATCCAAGTTCAGACTGCAAGTGAAAATTATTGTAATTTTATCACCCATATTTTTTTTATAAATAGATGAACTGAAAAACATACTAGTTAAATACAGTCCTTTCTGGATAGCCAGTTAGCAGAATACTGAAGATGAACAAAGAATCTTCTGCATGTTTTACTGCTTTTTTGCCATTTTAACTACATTGTCAATGAGAAAATGGTTAGCTTAAGCTATATTTTTTCATGCTTTTGATGCCTCCTGCCCCTCTTCTTCTTACGTGGCACTATGGGAATCTCTTCTTTTTTACCTCTTTAGCAATGTTTCAGAATGTTATTGCTGGTGTGGTGCTTGTTTCTTTATCAGTGTCAATTTTCTATGTATCTTGCAATTCCTCTGATAGAATATAAATGATATATTTAACATGGGAATGAACTTGTATTAAAACCCAAATATATCTACGCTTTGGAAAATGTATCACATTACAACTCCAGCCCATTTCTAATCATATGACCTTACATATAGTGCACTGCTTGGGATATCAGTTTGAATGGCACCAGGCATTAATGACACTAGTAGTGATTACAACATGCTCATGAGCAGTTAACAAAGAGTCCTATGTATGTTGGATGTTGAGACATCTACTACTGGTGTTGGTCTGCATACTGACATAAGAATAGTTATTTTCATAATGTTCTCCCTAGGGCTAGGGACAGACATTACAGATAAACCAGTTTAAGTGATCAGAAACTGATTTAAACCTGTAACAGAACAGACATTTAGTGCCCACAAACCAGTTTCAAAATGGCCGAAACCAGTTTGAGATAAACCTAGTTGAATGCAGTATCAGACTTAACTGATTTGGCTCAGTTTATGCAATGGCTGTCCCAGACTTCTTGCTGGTTTAAGGTAAACCAGACTCCCCCACCATCCTGGCATACTCTCTGGGCTAGGCAGGCCTCTCTGCTCCACAACAGAGCTGACCCTGTCCCTCTGCTCTCTAGCCGGAGCAGGAGCCAGCCCTTGCAGAGACACTAGCTGGCCTGGCTCTGTTAAGTCACAGTGAGCAGGGAGGGGGTTAATTCCTCCCTCCTTCCCCCACTGCAGCTGGGGTCAGCCTCTGCAGAGAGGCAGAAGGGAGGGAGCTGGAGCAGTGGTCCCTGGAGTTGGCAGACCCCAACCGCGGGGAAGGGAAGAATGAATCCTTTTCCATGCCCCCTTCACCTTAATGGGGCCATGCTGGGTAGGTTGTTCTGCGGGGTTGGGAGCAACATTCCCTGTAAGCTGCATGGTGTACACAACTGCACAAGCACACTCATGCCACACTGCCAGGCACACCTGCATGGATGCAGACACCACACAACTTAATGGAAATGCTGGTTGGGAGGGAGGCTCTGTTCCATGCTAGTGGGGACTCTTCCCCACCCCCCTCCTTGCAGACTGGGGAAGGGAACTCTGTGAGGTGCTGGATGGGGACTCTGGATGGGGATAGAGGTGGCCAACACTGCTCTGGGGGTGAGAAGTGCAGCCCCGCTCAGCTTGCCCAGCCACTTCTATCCCTGCAGCTCTGCATTGCACCTGCAGCTCACTCTTTGGTGGAGAAGCCCCACACTGGACTCTGTGGAGAAGCAGGGGCAGGGCTCCCTCCAAGCCCAGCAGAGTGCAAGTGCGGGACTGCACAGCAGGGAGTGGGGGAAGCATCTGGCTCCAGCGCTGAAGCTGCAAGATCAGGCTCAGAGCCTTGGTGGGGGATAAGGCAGGCTCAGCTCTCTTCCCCAACACAGTGCTGGCTGGAGCTGCTCTGGGCACAAGCACCTTGACCTCCCTGCTGGCTGCTGCTGCCAGGCAGTGGGGGCTGCAGTCATGGGGGAATGTGCAGGGGCCCATTCCTCCCCTCACCCGCACACCCACACCCTAACCAGCTGAGCCCCATGCTCCCACTGCCCCTCTGGGGGAAGGAGGAAGAGGAGTTCCCCCCCGCATGGAACAGAGCCTCCCCCTGCCCGGGGGGGGAGTATAGGGAAGAGTCCCCATCAGGGGCTGGGCAGCCTCACAGAGCCCCCCTTCCCACCCCATGGTTCTGGCAGGGAGGAGGAGGAGGGAAGAGAGCCCCCCTCCCCCGAACAGAACCCCCCTCCTGGCCCACCACATTTGGGGGAGAGGTGGTGAGGGAAAGGGAGGAGGGAGAAGAGTTCCCCGCTGGAGCCGGGCAGCCCTCTGTGCCCGGATTGCTCCCAGCTGTCAGGGAGCTGCTGGGGCCTGGCCATGCCCCTCAGCTCAGCTTCCCTGTGGAAGGGAGGGAAGGCTGCTCTAACACTCCCGGGCTTCTGGCTTGAGTCACTGCAGGCATGTGCCGAACATCTATCCACATGTAAACCAGTCCACTCTCTGCAGGTTAAACTAACCTGCAATGACTGAATCAATTCAGGCTTGGGCTTTTTGAATGTCTGTCCCTAGCCTAGATGTTTAGAACCTGTTCTGCTGATGGTAAGACATCAGTATGTGGGCATAGATCAGGCCCACTCTCTGGTTACTTCCAACCATAATGAATGAGTACCAGTATTAATATACAAAACTGCAGCAGCTGTGCTGGCTGTCATCAACACTCTCAAAAGTATTGAACTTACCACTGCCAATGAGGATACTAAAAAAGAGCAGACACAGTGCCCTGAGTTAAATATCTGTTGTGAGCTGCAGTACTAGTTCTGCTTGACATACTTTTCAAATGGAAAGCCTTAAATATCTGTAGGCCAAGATACATTATATAACAGTAGTCTGCCTCTGCACTGCTCATGTCTGAAATTAGAGAAATTTAAATATAACATTAGAAGCAGCTGAGCTGGGTTGCATCTGAAGAAAACCACTATCATTAACACCCCTGCATAGACTAGGATAGAAAAGCCAGCTGCAGCTCAGCCCCAACCTAGCCAAATTAATGGAAACTCCAAATGAAAATATTTCCAGTGTTTTCAGTTGGTTAGCTGAGGTCTACAGATGCTTAAGGCTACTGATCTTCCAACTGAATCCAAAAGAGACCAGCATAAATTAGCAGAATAGTTGAATGATTCTAATGGGGTTTTCTAAAAATCTATTAAGGAAGTATGGCAGTACTCAAAGGCAGGGGTTGCCAACCTATGACTCACCGGCTGGATATAGCCCTAGAGCCATTGGATCCAGCCTGCAGACATGAGATTTCAGCTGCATTTGGCAGTGGAGGGCTTTGGTTATGGGAGTATGCCATTATGGACATAAGCATTTTCTTTCCTCCCAAGCCTTTTTGCCTTCTGTGGTTTCCAGCAGTTATGTAGTAAAGACTGACACTGTAAAGCTATCACTACACCTTACATCTGACACTCCAGTGGAGAGAGGTAGTTTATAGCCTTTGGAGCAATTGTATCAGACTGTCTGCAGACTCCTGCCTTCAGTTTACACTAATTCACAATTATTAAGTTTTCTTTTCTTTGCAACTATGAGAGCTAGAAAGTCACTCTCTTTCTTCTCTATTCTTTTCTTAAAATGAAAGCTGACATTCTGAAGATGTCATATGGGTCCAACCTGGAGGCCATCAATTTGACACCTACTGTATTCCATGATAATCTGCTAGAATTGTCTCTTCATATGATACCTATGACCTTTTAAAATGTGAAGGCTTGAATTTTCAAAAGAGCATAATAAAAGAGTCAATGGGAGCTGGGCATCTCACTCTCTTTGACTCCTTTGTAAGTCCCAGCCAAAATGAAATAAAAAATCAGTTTTCTTCTCTTGTTGTCTATGCTCCCATAGCTGAACCAGAAGAGCTTTTGGCTCCTAGTAATGAGCTGCATCACTAATAGAGAGTGGAGCGCTAAGAGAGAGCAGATATTCAACACAGCAGAGGGAATTTCTCTTATGGTGAGTCCTCAGTTTTCCAAATCAGGCCCTAAGAAATTGCAGCTGGTTTGGTATTTTTGTTTTATTTGGGGTTTTGTTTTGGTTTGTTTTGGTTTGGTTTTTGGGGGGGTGGGGATTCAAGAAAAATATTCCTTTCTTGAGTTTTCCACATTACACTGCTTCTCTGTGTCACTGCTGTCATATCACATAAAGACAATGTGACATACAAACTTACAAGGAAATAGAAAAGCAATTAGTTTTCTTCTACTTTTTCTGAAGCCACTCTATTCATCATGCTCTCTTTTTAGTTTTTCTGTAAATAATGTCAGGATTCTGCGTTGTTTTGTATGGCAGTGTGTAACTTACTATCAGGATGACCTGAACCCACCTGATCAGCCCAGGGCTTCATCTGTATGCTCTAGTCTCACACCTTTGTCTCATGCCAGTTAGCTCTCTTCTTGCTCTGATTGAGTCCGCTCCGTTCTCCTCCACTAACCATTTGTAACCAACTCCGGTCTGCCTGCATAATGCATATGAATTCATAATGAGCTCCTGCTGCCAGTGCCACATTTGACCTTCCAGTTTTCATGTCAAGGCACTTTTTGATCTAGACTCTTGATGCAGCTGTTTCTGTACTGTAACTTCCTCTCTCACCATGTACCTTTAATGGAAGAAGTAATATTACATTGTTCAGTCAGCGGACACTTGAACCTCCATCACAGTATCATTCCCGCTAAGCCTGTTATTTCATGTGTATGCATTTGTTCTGTAGTAAACTAACTTTGTAAGGGAATCTGCCAGTACCCCTTACAATGTTGGTTTACTTTGGAACAAACATACAAATTGCTACTGTTCCACAAACTCAATGAAAGTAGTGCCCCACCTAGGGTCAAAAAAACCCATGCAAGAAAAGAGTGGGGCAGTGCACACCACCCAAAACTGGAGCCTGACTGGATGCTTGTTAGGCTCCAAGCTCCAGGAGTGACATGGCTTCAGTTTCCCTGGCCTCCGGGATCCCAGATAAAGCTTCTGAGGCCAGCAATTGCGCTAGTCCCAGCCTTCCCTACCCCACCTAGAGTAATGCTGCGTGCGGATGGTCACGTGGCATGGGCATTCGCCGGGGACAACTAGCAGTGGCAGAAGAACCAAACATCTGCATTCCTCTGGATGTTGTCTAACTGGATTTACTGTGCAGTAGTGCTGGGGAATATCTTTTAAGTGATGCTACTGCACAGTAGCCTAAAAATACTGTGCACTAGCATATTAGCACTGTCTGTAATACATGGTATTATTAGGCTACTGTACAGTCAGCATCTCATGTAGATGTACCCAGTGTCATCCGAGACATAACAACCAAGATCTACCTTCTCACTGGAATGGTATTATAACTGATAAGTAAGAAATAGTTGTCTGATATATATTGGCAAACGTCTAATTTTTGAAGGTCACCACTGTAATTTAACAGCAGTAGATATGTACCCACCATTATGCTGTAGTTATCCAAATCACAAAAATTATCTTTTGCATCCTGAATTTATATGCAGCCTAATATTGTGCAGGCAAAGCGCATGACTAGAGGTCCTAAGTAGAAATGAAAAACAATGAATATTTCAGTTAAATGAAATGAACATGAAATGAAAAAGACTGAAAAAAAATTCAACCCAAAATGGAATGTCTCATTTTCACTTTTAGACTATTTAACTCTTTTGTTGAACCTCATTTTATTTCAATTGTTGTTAATTTTTAAATGAAAAAATGGCACCCAGAAACTAAAACTTGAAAAGAAATATTTTTCAAAATGTCAAAAAGGAAATTTTTTAACATTCTAAAATAAAAACTTTCCTTTAAAAATATTGAAATTATTTTTCTTAACGTTTTCAAAACAAATCCCCCAAATTCCTTTTTTTCTTTTTGGCTGGAACTGTTTGCTGAAACAGCTGGTCTCCCTGAAACTTTACTTTTGGTGAAGGTACTATTTATCATAAAACATTTTGCCCACCTCTATTTTTAGGTACAGCAGTACTTAAAAAATTAATCATGATAATAATATAAATTTGCTGCAGTACATCATAGTTGACAGGCTTTGTTCAAGAGGCCTGTAAGTGAAATAATTAGCAGTGTTGTAGGTCAGAAGTGAGGTGCAGTGATAGAGAAAAATGCAAGAGCTTACCTATATAAAATGTCTTATTCAAGACTATGTGCTAAGTCCCTTATTTTTCATGAGTTCTGTGTAATTTTTTTATAAAATCTTACCCTGTACAACATTTATTATGTTAGGGAAAAACCCTAAAGAAATGTGAACAAGGAAATAGTGCTCACTGCTGAGATTATTGGTAGTAGCAAGGAAATAAATTACATTTTATTGACTAAAAAGAGAAATGTCTCCCAAAAAAGAATGGATTGCCTGAATTTCAGAGATCTGAGAAATGCAAGGACTTACAACCACCTTCCACTTTAGAGATAAAGCTTTCCCTTCTAGATAGACCTCTTGGGATATTACAAAGAACCAGCTGATTGTTTCTTGAATATTTGTATAAAATATAGTTAATTCTCTTTCCCCTACCACTTTTAATGTATGTTGTATTGTGCTGGGTTTTTTGTTTTGTTTTCTTTGTTTGATCATGTTTTCCAATAAAGAGATTAAATAAAGACAGCCTTTGTTCCATCTGTTATTTAGCTCTGCTGTGCCTGCTTCTCTCCCAGGCTCAGTACAGACATTAGGGGAGGTTAGGGGGAGGGAGTTGGGGGGATTGTGGGGCAGGAAGAGTCTGCAGGTGGATCAAAGGGGCAAGTGGGATCTGAAGGAGAGGTTGCTAGGGTCAGGGAGAGCTTGACAGGATTGGGGGGGCTCATGGGGTCTGCAGTGGGGCTTGGAGGCACCAGGGGCTGTTTTTAGACACCCAACATCCCCATGGCAAACTTACACCCCACACCTTTTGCCCTTCCCCCCACTGGGACTTACTTCCTTGGCTCCTGGTATCAGCGAGCACTGATAAAACCAGCACTGGGAGTGGCTTGTAGGATGAGGGGTTCAGAGGGGTGTTGGCTGGTCCATGGAGGAGTAAGGATCTGGGAAGCATGGCAGCAAATACAAAAAGTGTAGTCCTGGGCCTGGGACCAGCAGCTTGACTTTCCTAGCCCTGAGACTGTGCTGGGAATGATACATAAGTTTAGGAATGTTAGATCAGTCTAAAAATGACCAACTCAATCTAAAATAGACTACCTCAAATTAGAGTTAACTTAGATCAGGTCAGACATTTTTAGACTGATTTAACCTTCCTGGAACTTCTGTACAGTTCACACTTAGATTAACCTAACTAGGGATCTTAGTGTAAGGTCTACATCTTGGCAAACTAAGTGAGATCAGTTGGCCATTTTTAACATGATCTAACATCCCCCTAGCCCCCCCCAAAATCTGTAGGTAGCACCAGATACCCAAGAAAGGGTGAAGTAATACCCAAAAGCTTATCTAAATTGATCCCAACCATGAATTTGTTTCCGTAAAATATATTACCCCAAAAAACCCTTGCCTCTTAAATAAAGGGATTTTGTCTGTTACTTTGTTTTTGAAAGAACAAAGACACAGTACCTGGACATATGTTTGAACATTTAAAAGAAAAGTTTAAAGTTTCTATTCTGGACACTGGAAACAAGAAGTCAAGATTGACTATGAAGTAATATATTTTAAATAACTTATAGTTTCCAAAGCCTAATTCTAGTTCCTAGACAATCAGTTTCATAGGCATGTGTAACACTATTACCATATTTCTTATAGAAGAAGCATAGATAAAATCTATGACACGTCTTTATCTTGAACTGTACTGGGATGATCGTTCCATCTTCATCAAGTTGTTCTTTCTGTAAGGTGTTTGTATCAGGATGGTCAAAGAATTAAAAACAAAAAACAAAAAAACCCAAAACCCTTATTCTTCTGAAACTATTGCTAGTATTTATATACGTATTTAATCAAATGTCACTTTCCAGATGGGTAAAACATTATTTTATGTCTTTGTTTTTTACACAGTTTAAGAAATGATCTTGAACCTTTAATTTTGTAGCAATTTAGTGTATCAGGAGGAGCCAGCTATAAAGGTTTATACATGGCAACAGTCCACAAGTTAAATCAGGTTTTCATGGACAGCTAAAATACTCATTTATACATGTGATCTGGGAGTAGGGGTGGCAAGGAGCTTTAATTAGAGTGTCTCCAAGATCCTCTCTAATTAAGACTCCTGGAGTGTCTGGTGTAGCACCATCTCCATACTGGAAAATGGCAGCAGGGGTGCTTTAACTAAAGTGCATCAAATGAGCTTTAGTTAAAATGCCCCCACCACCATTTTTCAGTGCGGGAATGCTAATACACAAGATGCTGGAGTCTGCTGGAGCATGGTAATTACAATGCTCCAGCAGGCTTGATTAATTGAATCTGTTCTGATGCATTGTAATTAAAGCTTGTTGGAACAGCCTTGCTGCTTGTGTATAGGTGCCCAGTAAGACCATTTTACCAAAGCCATTATCTTTAACTTAGGACAATTATTACTTTAAAAGCATTCTATATAGGTGTGTCTGCTTTTGGATAAACAAGAAAAAGAAAAATGCAAATATTCACTTCAGATCTTCTTCTGTGATTGTAAAACTTTATGCCTGACAATAGTACAAGGATCTGAAACTGGAATGTAAAAAATAAACATCATAGGTATTACTACAGAGAGTCTTGGGTGCTTAACAAAATGTATATATATATTTTCAGCCTTTTTCTGCTGTAACTTTTCAACCTATTATGTCAGTTCTTTTCCTGAACCTTGTAGAACAGAACTTTTGATAGTCTCTCTGTGCTAGCTGAATGAATGTATTGCTGGTGACAGCCTGGCCCACTTTATTTTGTCTTTCTGTATAATGAATCTAACCCTGTAGCTTTTATGTACTTCTGCTCACTGCAACTGCAGATGAGCTTACCCAGTAAAGGAAGGGTATTTAGAAATTGAATCACTACCAGTATGAAGCCATACATTTTCTTTTCCCTGAATAAGTGTAATCTTGCTTTTAAGAAGCCTAAGCTTTCAAGTTTTTGACAGTAAAATATGTAACCTTTTGTGTCTAAAACGTGAATTCTTCAATGAGCACTATGTGACTGAGTCTGTGCACCTATATGCCATCCTATGCCATTGACTTTAATGGTGCTTTTTTACATTAATATGATTTGAAAACATGGATGAGTGCAAGTGAAGCTGTCCCACTACTGGATAAGGGACTGTGCTTCCATTTTAATTTGACCCAGGTCCATGAAATAGTCTCCAATAATATGTGTTTATTATATTCTGTAATGAGTAGGAGGGGTGATGAGTATGAGAAAGGACATTCCAGAAGCATGCACAATAATGCATAGAAGGACTCATTTGGCCCCCTATATGATTTTTCAGTGAGGAAAGGGTCACCTTAGGCATTCCTGTGAAGCACTGCAGAATAGCCAAAATAAGTGTATGGTTACTGTTATCAAAGGCTGCTGACAAAGCTAAAAAGTTCAGTATGGAAACCTTACTTATGTCCAGTGTCAGATAGAGATAATAAAATGCAATATTCCTGAACTAAACTTACTTTTAAAATTTGATCAAGATATAATTGGAAATATTCCAATGTCACCTTCTCAATATCTGATTACAGAAGTCATTGTGAGAAAGAAAGTTTGGATCAAGTATCTTCAAAATATGGTATGTTTCAGAATAAAAACTCAGGTGTAATACTAGCTGATTTTTTATTACAAAATATACTTTATTTATTAGCTTCACACATCACATTTGAATTCCCCACCAAAATTCCATCAAAAATACACATATTAATACATGTTCAAAATCCCTTACCACTCTAAAACCACAAAACAATACCTAAAACAATTACCACCCTTGTTCAAGGCCCTCCCCCATCAAACCCATCTAAACCATACCTCCCCAGCTTCTTACTTATACAAACTCACAGAACAAAACATTGTAACATAATCCAACCAACTAATATATCTATAGACCTCTTAGGACCCAAAACTACTTCATTCCATCTGTCCTTGGGCACCTTCCCCTCTAACCCAATCATTACCACATTCAGTGGAACACTTGCCGTTCCTGTTTCTTGCATGCCATTTCCCTGAGTGATACATGATGCAGAAAAAGCTGAAGTACTCAATGCCTTTTTTACTTCACAGGCAAGGTCACCTCCCAGGCTACTGTACTTGACAGCACAGTTTGGGGGAAGAGGTGAGCCGCCAAAAGTGGCAAAAGAACAGGTTAGGGGCTATGTATAAATGTTGGATGTGTGCAAATCCATGGAACCACACATGGACCCAAATGAGGTGATGGAGTTGGCCAATGTGACTGCAGAGCTCCTAGCCATTATCTTTGAAAACTTGAGGTGACTGGGAGTGATCCCACATGATTGGAAAAGGGCAAGCATACTACCCATCTTTAAGAAAGGGAAGAAGGAGGATCCAGGGAGCTACAGACTAGTCAGACTCACCTCAGTCCCTGGAAAAATTATGGAGCAAGATCTCAAGGAATCCCATTCTAAGCAGTTGCAGTAAAAAAAGGTGATTAGGAACCACCAGCATGGATTCACCAAAGGTAAGTCATGCCTGACCAATCTGATTGCCTTCTCTGATGAGATGACTGGCTCTGTGGATGTGGGGAGAGCAGTGTGATAAACCTTGACTTTAGCAAGGCTTTTGATACAGTTTCTCACAACATTCTTGCAAGCTAAGGTTGTATGAGTTAGTTAAAGGGACTGTCAGGTGGATAGAAACTGTCTGGGTCTCAGGCTCCAAGGCTAGCAATCAATGGCTCAATGCCTAATTGGTAGCCGGTATCAAGTGGAGTGCCCCAGGGGTAATTCCTGGGGCCAGATTTATTCAATATCTTCATTGACAACCTGGGAGATGGAATGGAGTGCACCTCAGCAAGTTTGCATATGACACCAAGGTGGGGAGAGTAGTAGATACCCATGAGGTATGGCTAGGATTCTGAGAGACCTTGACAACTTGCAGGAATGGACCAAAATAAATCTCATGAGGTTCAATAAGGAGAAATGCAAAGGCCTGCACTTAGGATGGAACAATGCCATGTGCAAGTACAGGCTGGGGACCAACTGACTAAGCAGTAGAACTGCAGAAAAGGACCTGGGACCCAATACACTGATGGTGGAGAATAAACTGAATATTACAATTACAGTGAACAATAAACTGAATATGTGTCAACGGTGTGTCCTTGTTGCTAAGAAGGCTAAAGGTATACGGGACTGAATTAGTAGGAGCATTGCTAACATAGATTCCATAGATTTCATAGACGTTAGGGTTGGAAGGGACCTCGGAAGATCGAGTCCAGCCCCCCACTCGAAGGGCAGGAAGTCAGCTGGGGTCATAGGATCCCAGCAAGATAAGCATCCAATTTGCTCTTGAAGGTGTTCAATGTAGGTGCTTGATCAACCTCCAATGGCAGGCTATTCCAGACCTTGGGGGCTCGGACAGTAAAGAAATTCTTCCTTATGTC
>NW_017728909.1:70410707-70426378 GCF_001723895.1 Crocodylus porosus
CACTTCTGACTCCAATGTCCACATCATTAATGAAGATGTTGAACAATATGGGTCCAAGGACAGAGCCTTGGGGGACCCCACTGGTCACAGGGCACCATGGCAATTGACTTCCATCAGTTACCACCCTCTGGGTCTGACCATGGAGCCAATGTCCCAGCCAGAGGATCGTGGTGGACCCAAGGCCACAATTTGCCAGTTTCAACAAGAGGTGTCCATGGGATACCAGATCAAAGGTTTTTTTGAAGTCAAGATATGTGACATTGATTTCTTCTCCCTTGTCCAGCAGATTAAGGGAAGTAATTCTGACCCTCTATTCTGCACTGTTGAGGTCACATCTGGTGTAAAGTGTTGGTTTTGGGTGCCTCACTACAGAAAGGATGTAAACAAATTGGAGAAAGTCCAGCAGAGGGAAACGAAAATGGTTAAGGAGCTGGGACAAATGACTTCTGAGGAGAGGCTGAGGGAACTGGAGTTATTTAGTCTGGAGAAGAAAAGACTGACAAGATTTGACAGTATCTTTCAACTACCTGAAGAGTGTTTCCAAAAAGGATGGAGCTAGACTAGGGGTGGGCAAAATAAGGCCCATAGGCTGGATCCACCCAATGGAGGGACTTTGTCCAGCTCACAGTGGGTCCCCTGGTCCAATCTGGCCCAGGCACCATCCAGCCTGTCTCACGTTCTGCTGTCCCTAGGTACACTGCTGGTCTGGGGTAGCTCTGAAGCTGGACTGCATTTCTAGACAGTCCAAGATAGTGGTACTTTCCAGGTTCCTCTGCTCCTGTCCCCAGCCCCATGGTACTGGTGCGCACACAACCCAAACCCCAGCCCACCCCATGCCCACTCTGGACTCACCCTGGCTGGAGCAGAACAGCTCTGGACCAGCCAGAAGCCACATGCAAAGCCCCAACCCTGGCCTGCCCCATGGCTGATCCAGACCACCTGCCCATGCTAAGTAGTGGCAGCGGAAGGACAGAAGCTGCTGCTGGGCATGGGGGGGAAAGCAGCCTCCTCCCCATCACCACTGCTGGGCCCTTCTTGCTGCAGCCACCTGGAGCCTGAGCCTGGGTTGCCCTGTGGCTCCTCACCACCACCACTCTGGGCTGCCCATAAGGGCAGTGGTTGCAAGGGAGTGGAGCCATAGGGCAGCTCAGGCATGGTGATGGAGGGAGGAGATGAGGGGCAGGCTAGGGTCAGTGCTGTGCATGTGGGTTCTGGCTGGTCTGGAGCTGGTCAACGCCAGCCAGAGTAAGTCCAGAGTGGGCACTCAAATAATTACTCACCCTTGAGCTATACTGTTTTCAGTGATGGCAGATGACAGAACAAGGAGCAATGGTTTCAAGCTGTAGCAAGGGAAGTTTAGTTGGATATTAGGAAACACTTTCTCCCTAGAAGAGTAGTAAAGTACTGGACAAGGTTACCCAGAGAGACTGTGGAATCTCTGTCCTTGGAGCTTTTTAAGACCTAGCTAGACAGAGCCTTGGATGGAATGATATAGTTGGGAATGGCCTGGCTTTGAACAGGGAGTTGGATAAGATGACCTACTGAGGTCCCTTCCAACTAATTTTCTATAATTCTATGGTTCTAATAAAAGTTCAGTGCTGTTTTCCAGAATAAAATACCTGCTAAAAGTATAAAATTTTCACTGAATTTTTACTCTTATTAGATGTAATTAAACATGAGGGGAGGGGTTCTTGCTTGCTCAATGAGTTCCCTGTTCTTGAATTTCTATTTCCCATATGTATTCAATATATGAGAATGCAGAAGAGTTGCAGGCAAGCCCAAAGCCAAATTCACCACAAGCTAAAAAGACTTTACACTCTTGCCTTAATGTCCACAGTGTACTCTGTATGGTTTCTACAGTACAACTCCAAGTTGACTTATTGCATTTGCTTTAATCTATTTTGTTTTCACAGAGCTTGAGGTACTCCTTTTAATTAGCATAATGAACAAACGGAACTTCCCTCATATCATAGTTTGTGTCTCCAGAAGGGTTCATTATAATGACTACATTTATCTTGTTAAACAAGAACACTCATTTGCCCTAACCCTGATTCTGCTGTTTTAAGCATTCAGCTATAAGAAAAGTTATCTAACTTCAACTTCCTCTGATTCTTTTTACTGCCCTGCCTTGTCCCCATGAAAATGCGATTCAGCTTACCAATGAAGAAAGCAGGCACAGTACCCTCTGTCAAGTTAGTAAAAAGTATTTTAATACGTTAATTCTGGCTGCCATTTCACTTGCTCCTTGTTGCCCAGTAAGTTGAAAACTGGTATTGTTTGAAAAGTTAAACCTCACAAATTTTTCCTTTGGACCCGAACACTAGAATAACAGGAATAATGTTTTAGAATTCAAGTTTTGATATAGAGGTATATCCAAACTATCAGAACATCCTGAAGTTGGAAAGGTGAATAAGAGATTTTTTTCATAAGATGTTGGCCAATTAAGGCAAATCTTAGTTTCATAGTTTCACAGTTAGTAGGGTCAGAAGGGACCTGAGCAGATCATCAAGTCTGACCCCCTGTCATGGCAGGAAAGAGTACTGGGGTACTCAAATGACCCCAGCAAGGTGATTGTCAAGCCTTGTCTTAAAGACCCCCAGGGTAGGAGCCAGCACCACTTCACTTTGAAGTTGGTTCCAGATCCTAGCCCCCCTAACAGTGAACTAGCGCCTCCTGATGTCTAATCTGAATTTACCCTCTGCCAGCTTGTGACCGTTATTTCTAGTCACTCCGGTAGTGGTCGGGGAAACAGGGACTCCCCCAATGCCTGCTGGTCCCCTCTGACTAGTTTGTAACAGGCCACTAGATCCCCCCTCAGCCTTCTCTTATGGAGGCTGAACAGGTTCAGGGCCCATAGCCTGTCCTCTGGCACCACACCAGAGCACCACAAGTGCTTGTAAAGCCATGCCAGGGGTTCCACAATGACCTCAGCTAATTCCTTCAGCACTCTGGGGTGGAGATCATCCAGACCAGCTCATTTGAATACATCCAGTCCCTCCAGAAGTTCCCTGACTAGATCCTCCCTGACCCATGGTCTAGGTGTGCCTCCCCTGGGGCCTGAGGGGGGCACAGTGGGGAGGCTGATCTGGTCTCTGCTCAGGAAAATAGAGGCAAAGAATTTGTTAAATAGGTTAGCTTTGTCTTCTGGTGTGATGACCAAATTTCCTAGTGTGTCTTGCAGGGGCCCCATGTTACCCGATACCTCCTTTTTGTCCAATATGTATTGAAAAAAGGTCTTCTTGTTGTCCTTGATCCGGGAAGCTAGTCCCAGTTCCATCTCCACCTTGGCCTTCCTGACTGTCCCCCTGCATTCCTGAGCAATCGCAATATAATCCTCCCTGGTGATTGCCCCTCCCTTCCATTGGGTGTACGCCTCCCTTTTAGCTAGGAGACATTCCTGTATGCTTTTGGTGAGCCATGGGGGCTTTTGTGCCCTCCTGCTCCCTTTGATCCATGTTGGGATTATCTCCCTTTGGGCTTGGAGGATTGTCTCCTTAAGGAGCAACCACTTCTCTTGGACACCTGGCTCCACTCCCCTCTGGGACCTCAGTGCTTCCCCGACTATTCTCCTTAGCTCATTGAAGTCTGCCCTGCTGAAATCTAGGTCTGCTGCCTTGCTGCAGGCCTTTGCCACCTTGTGCTGGATAGTGAATTTCAGCGGTGATGATCACTGTCACCCAGGTGGTCGAGCACCCTCAGGCCCCTCACCAGGTCATCACCCATGGCCAGCACCAGGTCCAACAAGGCATCTCCCTTGGTGGGGCTGTGCACCTCCTGGGTTAGATGGAGGTCCTGCATTTGGGCTAGGAACCTACGTGAGTGGTCAGACCTGGCTGACTGATCTTCCCAGCAGATGTCTGGAAAGTTCAGGTCACCCATGATGACCACGTCCTTTGACCTAACTACCTCTGTGAGATGACTTAAGAATTCCTGGTCTAGCTCTTCCCCTTCGTCTGCAGTAGACCCCCGCTGTTAAGTCTCTTTCCCCTCAACTGCCTTGTATTCTAACCCAGAGCACTTCCGTGTGCCCCTCCTCTGACTCTGTGCTACCTGTTGAGGATGTGTACTCCTCCTTTAATGTAGAGTGCCACACCCCCACCTTTCCTCCCTCTCCTGTCCCTCCTATACAGCCTATAGCCCTTGATATTCACCACCCAGTCATGTGTTGGGTCCCACCATGTTTCAGGGAACCCCGCTATGTCTGGGTTGGTGTCAGCTAGCAGGAGGGTAAGTTCCTCCTGCTTGTTTCCCATACTACAAGCGTTTGTGTAGAGGCATTTGAGGCCTCTTGTGGACATGTGCACTGGCCCCCTAATCACAGCATTGTCCTGGCTCCTGTTGCTTACCTGTGTATATGTTCTGCTTGGCAGTACTTGTGAGTGCTGCTTGATTTAGCGGTCCAAGGCTTCCTCCTCCCTCGTCTTCCCCTTCCCCCGACAAGCCTAGTTTAAAGCCTGCCACAGGAGATCCACCAACCTAGAAGTAAACACACACTTACCTTTAGGGGAAAGGTTGAGCCCATCCCACCCGAGCATGTCTCTCGTCATGATGTGCAGGTCTTTGTCAAGGAAGCCAAAGCCCGCTTCAAGACACCATTCCTGAAGTCGTCATTTGGTTACTGCGATGCACATCTCATGCCGTCTACCACGTCCACTCACTGGTAGAACAGAAGAGAATACCAGCTGCGCACCTATATTCTTCAGCACACCCCACAGAGCATGGTGGTCTGCCATCAGGTGATCAGGGCTTCTTCTGGCTGCATCATTACTACCCATATGGATTAGAACCATGGGATAGTAATTGGTGGGCTGGATTACGGCCTGGATCATTCCTGTCATGTCATGAATCTTTGCTCCGGGTAGGCAGTAGACCTCACATGTCAAGGGGTCCTGGTGACAGATGTGACCCTCTGTACCTCTCAGGATGGAGTCACCTATGATGATCCCTCGACGATTTCTCCTCCGGGACTGCTTAGCTCCTTCGGCCTGTTCAGAGCATGGAGAGTGTGAAGTTGCCTCCTCTCCGGTTGCCTCCTGTCCTTTCTTCTCCTCCAGTGTTGCCAGGGCCTCGTACCTGTTCTCCAGCTGGACTGCTGTGTTACGAGCAGCCCTGGTTCTGGAGGTGACCGTCTGCCACTTCCTTGGGTGTGTGGCTCTGCAGGGAAAGGAAATAGCCGTCAATTTCCTCCTCCACCTCCCTGATTCCCCTCAGTCTGCTAACCTCCTCCTGGAGCTCCCTCACCTCATCTTCATAGTATTTATTCCACTACTAACTCCTGGAAAATACTCCCCTCCCTCCCTCCCCCCCTGCCCCCAAGATCCTCTTCTCCCCCTACAGATACTTTCTTCCAGGATATTTTTTTTCAAAAGCTGTACTTCAAACTTGATTCCATCCCCTCATATGCTTGGTGCAATTTCCATCATCATGTATTTCTTATTTATCTCATAAACATATAGCAAAATTATTTGTTACCTCCAACTCTGCAATTCCTGAAGCTTTTCATAGGAGGATATACCTTTCTAGTCCAAGTATATGGTCACTACTACTTTATGTAGAAAAACCAAGCAAGTCATCATTTTAGTATTATAACCTTTCAGTTGTCTAAGGGGGATTTGGTGGTTCATTTCTTGTTTCCCCAACAAAACCTCATATTGTCAATATTATTCCATAGCGCTAAGTAAAATACATAGGTAATGGCAGAGAACTGCTTATCTTGTTATTGTAATTTTCTATGAGTGATTATTCCAAGTAATATATTAGTGGAGATTCTGAGCAAGCTACTTTTGTATCATGTTGTGTAAATAAGATACAATGTAAATATTAAGTAAAATGAAAAATCTAAGGGATTGAAAAGAATATACATGAAAGAAAGAGAGAGAGGTTGTCTTCTTCTCCAGACACCCCTTTTTTCTAGCAAATTTTAAACCTTCCAGTACCAGTTTTAACAGCCCCTGACTATAACTTTTACCTTGTATTCATCAGTGATCAGTTGCAGCAACACAATCTGATTGTAGATCTCCTAGACCAGACATCTACTTTGTTCTTTTGTCTTGGTGTTGATGGTTGCCTCCAGAAGACACAAAGGGGATGCTGAAGTGTTCTTCATTAGTTCCATAGTGTACTTTATAAACTCTGGAGCAGCTGTTTCATGCTGAAGAATCTTGCAGCTAAGGCCTGTTAACATTATTAACATCTCTCTCAAGACACTGAACAAAAAGGTGAGAAATCCTGAATCAGACAAGGTATAAACAAGAGGTCAAACTAGGTGAAAATAAATTATGAAATTGCCCCTGAGATGTCCGCGTATCAGCAACACATTGCATCTTCTAAGTTATGGATTAATTATTTATCCAGAATCTATTGTACTGATGCATTATATAAACTAGAAAGGTAAAATTCTGAAAATGTTGTTGAATTATTCTAAGTACCATAAAAATATAGGCTTATAAAAATATAGGTGGGAAAGCATCTGCTGCCAGTGGGCAGCAAGAAAAGCCCCAGTGGGGATGCTGCAGCTGAGCCTGTGCTGGCTCCTGCTGCTGCTGCTTCCATCCCATATGCCTGCCTTTCAGGGCTGCAATAAGTGTGTGCTGGATCCTACTGCTGCTCCCACCCCACCCACCTGTCCCATTCCTGCCCACCGCATGGGGAAGGGAGCCCTCCACATGTGCACACCCAACCCACCCACCCCCCAACCACACTCCGCACATGCACTGACACCCCCATCCCTGACCATACTCACACACACACCCAACACTGTCCCAAAAACACCTCACACTCCAACCACACACTGCACTATACCCACACACACCACCTACAACCCCACACATACACCCAACCCCCACCATACCCACCCCCACACACACACCCCACCATTCCCCCACACACCCCCACTCCATCATATGCACAGCCCACCACACCTTACCTACACATATACCCCATACCTCAACTACACATCACCCACATCCCCACATGCATCCCATACCTACACACATCCACACATATACCCACACCCCTTCACACATCCAACAGTCCTATACGCCCTGTCTGAGTCAAAATTAAGAAAGGTGCTGGATAACACAGAGTTAAGCAGAAACATGTATAGGCATGCCAGTGGAAAAACCCCAGAAGGCCAGTACGCATGCCCAAAATATGCCCCATGCTTGACCCTTATGTGGTTTGAAATGAGGTAATCAAAACTGGCACTATGCGCATGCCCGATCTTGTTCTAGGCATGATGTAATTTAGCTAGAATCTTCCATAGGGGAAGCCGTGTGATTGGTCACCTGAAACATACTTAAGGCCAGCGAGTTTCCGCTCACGGTGGAGACCAGAGTAACAAGGAGACCAGACCAGATCTGAGCAGAGACCATCATAGTGGAGACTGCCTCAGGTGGTCCATGGAACCGTGGTTCATTTGAGCCCAGTGCTGCACTGGTCTCCCCACCACCATCGAGTCCCGGCGTACCACTTCCTCACAAACGCTCGTCTTCATTTCATCTCGATTACTCGTTCACGTTCTGATCACTCATTCATTCCAGTTACCTTCGTACATGTTTCAGCCTACTCGTTCTACATTCTCGATCGACTTGTTCATCTCATTCCGGCCAACTCGTTCACGTTCTTCACCACTGTCATTACCGATCGGCCTCATTTCCTTGTTATCATTGTGACCAAGTTTGACCAGATCTACGCTACATTACCATCAATGGCGTAAGTAAGAGAAAAAATAAAAGCATTCTGTTTTGAAACCATACGCCTGTCGACCGCTCTGACTCATCGCCGCTAATCCCACCTGTTTGACCGTCTCAGCCCACTGTGACATGGCGCTCAGCGCCGACATGCCCCACAGCCCAACTACATATCCCACATACCCCCACTCATCCAAGGACATACACTCCCACATGCACTCCTCCACACACACCTTCACACCACCCCACACACCTCAACCCACCTTATCCATATACCTGAATGTTCCACACATCCCACACTTCAGACACAAGCACACCCCTCACATACATCCAGACACACCCCTTCACCCACCCCACCTGCACCATACACACCCTACATGCCCCCAACCACATACTTCCTAAACTACACACCGCCCCCTACTCCTCCATGCACAATATACTCGACACCTCACCAAAACTTGTTAAGCTGCCCTCTAGCCAAAATAATTGACCAGTCCTGGTCTATGTACAATCACAGTAGTTATTGAGACCTTTGCCTCCATAGGGATTGTAAGACTAAGTATAGACAGGGTGTTGTTAAAGCGAACTTCATGCTACCTTCCCTTAACAGTAAATTAATGAAAATCAGCTGAAATACATGTTTTTAACATATGTAATATAATCGCTATAATGAAAAGAGAGCGGTTTCCATAATAAATCTAACAAACTATCTCTAAACTATGCAACAGAAGAAGTTTCATTCACTTATCACATTAATAGAGCTTTAATGGTTATGGAGCATAGCAACTTCCCAGTTACAGAAACATGTTTGTGTAAATAGTGAAATAGGGAAAGCACTACACTTTCAATTGCCACATTCTTCAGATGTTGAAATAAAGATGTAATTCATTATCCATATTCTACAGAAACTTTCAAAAGGTAAAAAAGTATGTCAACCATACATCCAGTGGAACAAAGCAAGGATATTTTGTTTTTAATTGTTGAATATCTGTAACCTGCTCCTAATAGATATGGCTTAGAGCAGCTTTTGAGTGAAACACTTTCTTCAGAGAACTGTAAAGCATTTTTTGTACTACCAATGTCCCAATTATTTTTTATTCAAACTATACAATTGATTTCTGTGATTGAGGTCATGGGGTCTCTGAGGGACTTATCTCATTTAGCTCTCACGCAGCCCTATTCATGTCTATGATCAAAAAATGTTTGGAGAGGTTCCTATGGAATGTAGGCTCAAGGCTTTGGCAGCCTCCTAACCAGCATAGAACAAGAATTCACACCTTCCCCCATACCTTAAATCAGAACTACCCAACAATGAAAACAATATAAAGGCCATTACTTTTGACCTTGTATTTTATACCATTAAGAGCTGTGTAACGTGAATGCATTGTGGTATAAATAAATATGTTGCAAGTCTGACATGGAAGCATTTTACATCTACATTAAAATTGTTATTGCCCATGTGCTTAGTGACTTTACAATGCACAAAATGTGGAAATTCAGGCTTACCATCTTGGTACATTTATGAAATTCACCCTTGATCAATCAGACAGCTTAAGGAGTATGTGCCACTAAAGTCTCATTTTACTTGATTACAGATCTCTAGGATCCTATGCAAATGAGCGAATGACTTTCAAAGAAAATATTATTGTCCATTAACAGTAAAGGGATTGTTATGTGATTTCTGCCATAGAGGCTAAATAATAATGCCTTGGCCATTGACCCTATATGCTGTAAACCTTTTGAGGCAGGAACTTTTTGTCTAGTGTTTGTACATTGCCTTGTATAAAAGTGTCCTCCTGGTCTATGGATGGGATAAAACTACAATATGCAAAATGAATAATGACAATAATGTTGCAAAATGTGTTCCCCTGTTCAGCTAGGCCCTTCACTTACAAAGATACTCTGAGGTTTGAATATGTAATCTGGATTTCCCGTTCCAATCTGCTTATGTCAGAAGTTAAATGCAGAATAGGAAGCAGAGAAGGCAGTTTGTTTCCCTAAGATTACTTCCCTTTGCTTTATTATCCAGGTGCTTGTAATGAAGAACCAAATGGGCGCAATATTTTTCTTTTTACTTAATGTGGTACAACAGAATCGTGTATAGGCTTTTAGGCTGTCTTGGACATTTCCCAAATCCTACATTAAATTCAGATTTCTGTTCTGATCCATTTAAGCTTCTCACTTTTATAGTTCAGTTTGTCTCAGTCTCATTGTGTGGTATTGTGTGGGCTATTTGCATATAGGTAGCATGCCTATCAGTACATTCTCAACATTGTTTCTACCATTCTTTTATGCATTATCTGTAATAAAGCCTGTCATTTTGGTATCCAGAATTGCATGTGATCTCTGTGTGATATTATAAGTCAAGGTACTGCTTTATCTTTGGCACATAAAGGAAAATATATGTTAACAATAATTTGTAAAGATGCATACCAGGCCAGATTTTCAGTAATAGGATTTTGATACCTTGCAAAGAAGCTGGTACTTATAGCGTTATGGATGTTTGCAACATAACTTTGCATTGCATGGCAATTTGAGCGAGGAACTTGCCAACATATTTCCAGTACTCCCACAAACTGCACACCAGAAAACAATACCCAACTACCTGTGGGGGCACATTTCTCACTAAATAGCCCTCTGTCTCCAGTCTCTCAGTCCTGATCCTCAAAGGGAATTTACAAACCACTTTTCAGATGGGCCTATGAACTTCACTTCATCAACCTCCTAGATTCAGAAACTCATGGACTCAATATAGGCATTGGGCTTATGACACACTAGAACCTGCTGGATGGTAAGGGAGATCATGTGTTGGTATGTGTGTGCATCCATAATATCTCTTCTTCTCTCTCTCTGTGTAACTAACTCTTCTCCGATTACTGTATGTGTCTGACTACTTCTTGTGTTTACTGTAAGTGTGTGTAATTAGTAATATTAATATCTCTTCTTCTGTGTGTGTGTGTGTGTGTGTGTGTGTGTGTGTGTGTGTGTGTAATGTATGTGCTTTCCTGCGCGGTGATGGATCACACTGCCAGTTAAAACACAGCTTTCTTTTGAAGTGTGGGGGGAAAAAATAAAACTAAAAAAGAGGTTTTTGGGGGAAGAATAAGCTGAAAGAAATGGACTGGATAAGGATAAGTAGAGGGATTCTAGGCAAGGGTTATTAGTAAGCTGCATCCAATCCTTTCCAAGAACAGATACTAGCAGGAGACTGACTAGGAAGCCAAGCCAGTCCAATAGTACTTTTCAGATGCTGTTGCTCAGGCTGAAATAACCCACAAAAGGGACAGAAAGGCTGCAGACAGAGGGTTATATGCTGTTTCTACGTCTCTCCTCCAGAGCACTGTGACTGGAAAAAGACTCAAGGAAAGATAACAGTCACCAGCCAGCTACAAACGTCAGTCTTACCACCCCCCACAGCTTCCCCTCCTTCAGTTTCTGTTCCCCTGAAAGTTTGCCTTCCAAATCACCAAATCATTTTCCAGATCTTTCCTGAATCAATCCAGAGGCTCCGAATCAGTTTGGAAGGGTTTTTTTTCCTCCTGCTTCGATTCAGATTTGGTGATTCAGCCTCTGAATCAGGCCAAATCTTCTCCGAATCAAATCGATGACTGAAGCTTTGCACACCCCTACTAGGTACCTCTCTCAAAGTTCAACTTCTTCCATGCAAATATCATATCCAAGAATAGATATATGAAGATGATGAAATCATGAATGTACATCAGTTCTAAGATCTGATTGTGAATTGTAGTTCAAATAGATTTATTTATTGATTAAATGTGCAATCTTTTCCAGCAATATAAAATAAATTACACCACTGGTTACATAGAAGATATAATATCAATGTATGTGGGGTTATTTCTAGTGGAACTCAGATATACAATTTTTTTTTTTTTAAATCCCTATTGACTTCTGTAAAACTAAGTTAACAGGATGATAGAAACTGTATCATGGCCCTCAAGGAGATTCTGAGCATTGCAATTATTTATATATGTATGGGGTGTGTGTGTGTGTGTGTGTGTGTGTACGTGTGTTTGTACACATAAATGTTGTTGCCATGTAAATGTAAATTATATACAGGTATACGACATAGCATCTAACTACGATATGATCACTCCCTATTTTTGTAGTAAATACAGCACTTTGAAATAGACAATGCATCATTTCTGCTAGAACATTGTATTGTGCTTTTCTAGGCATTTGATCAAAAAATTATTTTCTGCATTTTAATAAGTATATCATATTTCATATGACCTCCAGTAACTTTTCTTATGCTGCAAATTCTGTAAAACCTTTCTTAATTACGCGATCACTTCTTGATGAAGATTTAATGGTACAGGATAATTAAATGTTTATGTTTCCTTTAAACTCTCATTGTTCATAGTTTAAAAAATAAAATTGGCATTGGCTGCTTCCCCACATATTTAAACATAAAATTTTCCAGAATCCTACTTATAAGAAAACATGGTCTAGTTTTGAATCCTAAAACATGGCTTCACTAGGTAATGTGCTGATTTAGTTAACTGATCCAGTCAATTTTTTCTTCAAAGTTGGAATGAAAGGTGTTTATTTAGGACTTAATATACTAAGGGAAAGATTAACTTTGGCAATGAATGGACTTTATCATGGGACGTGAAGGAGGCATCTATTGAATTGCATGAGGGGAACCTCAAGATTGGCATGAGGTTGGTCCCTGAAATGAAATCCAGAATGTTGCATTAGGTACCTACCGAGTGCAGAACAATCTTCCAAATGGATCCAAACCAGTCAGCAGGGAGCCACCAAGCCAATAGGGAATATTGAGAAGAAGGGTGCATCTGAAATCCCACTTTCTAGGATGGTGGCAGGGGTTATTTTGAGTTCCTCTAGGGAGGGAAGGAAATTGAATCAGACTCTCCCAATCATGGAAGGGTTCTTTAACAACTGGAACCAACAGGGAAGCCAGAAAAGGAGTGACTCCTGCTCTTTTTCAAAGTAAAAGTATGGGCACCTACCTCCAGGAGAGGTAAATTCAGGCCTGTATATCCAGAATAGAAGCAGGTACCCAAGCACTAATGAAGAGCAGTATTAAGGCTCTCATCTTAAGCATTTCATTATTGTTTAAGACTAGGCAGCTACAAGCTGAAAATGCTTATTTCAGGTGTCCTCCTGCACAGCATACTGGGTGTTCTGGGTCCTCTCTGAGGCTCTTAACTTTCCCCATGTACTGAAACATCTAAATTTTAGCTTACTTTCTGGTAGCCAAGTGCCAACATATGGAATTGCAAGCTTCTGCTTTATGCTTTTTCTTTACGTCTATTTATTGGCTCCTTATTGTAATTGGCAATTTCCAAGAGCTACTGTTAACTGACTGACATTGTTATTAAAAAAACAACTTGCTTATATGTAAGAACAAGAACAAGATTATGCTTTACCCTCATAACAGTTACATGAGGGTATTGTTCCAAGTACTTTATCTTTGAAAAAATTCATTCTAAAACATATGAAAAATAGAAAAGATGTTAATAAAGATAGGGGTCAAGATACTGTAAATGGTTTGCATCTACAAATAGTAGGATAATTATCTTTCTATTTTTCATTTTCAATTAATGTCTTTAATTGATTAAGTAGCCTTAGTTATGTTTAGTAACATACTTTTAGTACAATTAACATATATATGTTAATTTGATCATACTATTTTTGTATCACCTGACTGCTGCCAGGAGTAGCAAATCTCCTCCTGCAGCCCCACACATGTAGATGCCTGCCCAGGGTGGGTTAACTCTAGAGTAAATTACTTTAGAGTAAACCCACCCACAGCCTTTGCATCTGTAGATGCACCCAGTGGCCACATCTACACATTTGACAGACTGTGCAGTTGTAAGTGTGCAGTCATTTAGTATTAATAGAATAAGCAAGTACTAAATGACTGTGCAATAACTGGCATTAATGCACAGTACCATCGTAGCATGGTTTTTTCTCAATGCTATTGTGCAGCAGCTTGTTACTACTGCACAGTAGCATCAAGGCGCTGTTAATGCCCAACAACACTACTGTGCAGTAGAAAAGAGCTGTGGCTCAATAGCTCATTGCTACCATGCCATAGCATCTTGTGTAGATGTGCCAAGTGATTCCTAACCTACATCTTGAAGAAACAGGTCTAAATTCTTTGGTACTTTTCCAGATTCTACAACATATCTGTATAGAAAAGCCATAGCATCTGTTTAACAATGTAGCCTTTTAGTTCTTCCAACTTCGTGATCATGAATTTAAAGAAGTTCATATTGTTATAAAAGAAAATTTAAAAGTATAGGTTACATGAGCCAGCAGGGGAAAGAAGTGTTATTTTTTCTAATCTTCATGAATAGAAATTGAATTGAGGAGCTCTATAGGAAGACTGAGACACAGTTGTTTCTATGTTTTCTTCTTCTTGAAATTCCACAACACTGGTGGGAAAAGTGATAGCTCTGTGTGTGTGTGTCCCAAGAGAATACTTTGTTCATTTTTTCAATCATGTAAATCTCATTTGCTCAGACATCTATAACGAGACAGAGGTAGCTTACAATAATTTACATTTCAATCTCTCAAATGCATGTGAAGTGGAAAACAGTTCCGTGACAATAAAATTTTATTAGCTGAGCTAAGTGTAATTTACAGTTAATATATGAAAAACTTCTCAGTTCACTTCATTCCGTCTGATAAATCAGAATGAGCAATATATTAACATAATGGATCCGTGAAGTGGTTAACGCTGTTTATTTACTATGTTGTCTATTACACACAGAATTTTTACCTGAGTTTTTTGCAAGGAAAGTGAAATCAACAATTGATAGTTATTGATTTGGAAGCAAGGTTATTTAACTCTTTTAAATATAAATGTACATCAAGATCCATTTAAACCTGACTCCTTAACTGAACTATGTGTCTTTGACAGCAGGCTGGGTGAAGACTACTAATACTCAGATCGGCCATGCCTAAAAACAAAGGAATTAGCAAGGATCCTGGTTTTCTCTGATTTAAAAAATCCCCAATTTTCAGATTTAAAAAAGTAACCCCAAATCCAAGGGTGACACATAGCGCATGCACGTACGTGCATGTGCACCTCCTGAGTGTGGCAGTGCACCCCCAACAAAAAGGCACCCCTGACACTGTAGGCAACACCTACAGGTGGTCCATGATCCCTGCTGGCTGCCGCCAATGCTGCTGGTAGTGTCTGTGGGTGGTCACCAACCCCCGGTTGGTGCTTGCCACTCCCTCCGTCCTCACTGCTGACAGCACTGGTGACATCTGTGGGAGCTCCATGCTTACTGTCACTGCACTCCTGCTGCTGCCACTGAGCTCCCGCCACCACCATGCCCCGCCAGCCACCAGAGGCATGCATCATTCATACCCAAATCCACATTTTTCTATTATTAAAATTAAATGCCATTGTATAAGTTTTTCATTTTAAAAATGGAAAAATGTGGATTTGGGGTTACTTTTTTAAATATGAAAACTGGGGATTTTTTTAAATCTGAGAAAAACAGGATCCCTGGAAATAAATTTGTTTTAACATAATCTAATCTAAAGAGGGCACCTGTCATTTCTCTTGGCTAATTGCAGACTCTAGTTAGTAGGTCTCCATTACAAACTAGTAACTGGCTTCCAAGTGTTAAACAGGTACAACACTGGGTGCATTCCTAAACTTCTTGGTGAAAAGCAAAATCAGAGATTAAAACCTTATCTTCAGTTTGTTAAAAGGCAACAATCCCACTAGGAAGATAATTTTTAATTACTCTTAATAAAACTTTCACAATGACGTTTTCCACCAAGTTTAATAATAACTTTACCGTAATCAAACAAATATCAAGATGGTGCTTTCTCAGTCAATATACAATCTCACTCCCTATGGCCAGGTATAGACATTACACTTTTACTGGTATAAGTGATCACAAACCAGTAACCCATAACAGAACAGAAGTTAGGCACTCCTAGACTGGTTAAAAAATGGCAGAACCTGGTCTA
>NW_017728909.1:70426705-70454146 GCF_001723895.1 Crocodylus porosus
TATATATTAGTCATCAAAGTCGTGGCGGGCGAGATTCTGAGGGTGCTACGTTCACCCTAACGTGACGGTAGGGGGCGCTAGGTAGTTCACGGCCGCCCCTAGGCCCCGCTCCCTCACATCCCTGTTCAGACACCATCTCCTATGACACAACATCAACTTCCCCCAACCTGAGCCATTGCAATGCACCACGGGAATCCCAAATTATGGAGCTTCTTTGAGATGAAATTCAGATGGTGCCCATGGAAGGGAGAGCTGGGAGTTGAGACACTGCGGTGGCATTAGGGACTTCATGAGATCATCAGGTCCAGCCCCCTGTCCAAAGGGCAGGAAGTCAACTGGAGTCAGATGACCCCAACAAGATAATTATTCAAATACTTGTCAAATGGGTTTAGAGTAGGAGCTTGCACCACTTCTGGGGGGGACTCTATTCCATAATCTGGAGACTTGGCCGGTAAAGAAGTCTTTTCTTATGTCCAGTCTAAAATGATCTTCCAGCAGCTTGTGACCATTTGACCTTATTTTCCCTTAGGGTACCCTGCTAAAAAGACATTCTCCCAGATCCTGATGCACACCCCTTATGTACTTATAGGCTGCTGCCAAGTCCTCCGTAAGCCTACTTCTCCAGGCTGAGAAGTCCCATGCCTCTCACTGTCTGTTCATAAGCCTTCTCTCTTGACCTCTGATCACGTGCATGGCTCTCCTCTGGACTCTCTTAAGCTTCTCCACATCCTTTTTAAAGTTTGGAGCCCAAATCTGGATGTAATACTCCAGCTGCAGCCTCAGCAAGGCTGAGTAAAGTGAGTCTTGCTTGAGATGCATTGGTAGATACAATACAGGATTGTATTTGCTTTCCTGGCTGCAGCATTGCATTGGTGGCTTATATTCATCTTGTGGTCAATCATGACCCCCAAGTCTCTTTTGCTTATGGTGCTAGTGAGTGTAGCTGAGGTACAATAAATAATAAGCCATTATAGACCATCAGTTGGCAAAATTAGAATCACACTGGCAGGTCCATATTCCTCTTTGCAAGAGGTAGGTAAGTGAAGTAGCTGTAAAGTTGGCACATCAAAAATCATCTGATGACAGAGTAAACTTCCAGTGACACATAGTCAACAAAGTGGTTTCAACACAGCAAACTATCCCTGGAGCCAATTCAGTAAGCTTAGCTGAAGTACAGGAAAAGAGGCAGGAGAAACAGGTCACAGTTGAGACTAGCCTACAGCCTGTGCATCACTAACCATGAAAACAGTGCCTCGCAGACATTGGAAGCCCTGCCTGTTGACTGTTGTAATTTATGTCTGGTGAAAAGCTACAGCTGCCTAGGAACAAGGGATTTTTAGAGCACCTTTAGAGCCCCTGTCTTCAATTGTACTACATATAAGCTCTTCAGTTATAGCCAAGAATCTTGACATTAAACTTTGTTCCCCTGAAGAGTGTATAATTTATTTGTATTATAGAGTTGCTTAGAAATACCTGAATGTCAACAAAGTTGCTGCACTACTTGACAGTAGGTTTAAAAACTTGGAGAAAGCTGAAATCTGCTGATTTAGCACAATCAAGACTAGAAGAACAAATATGAAACCATTGAAGAAAATCATAGAATGCAGAGAAAGACCTCATTCATTCCATCTGACTGTCAATTCAAGATAACTGCCTAAAGTACTTTTTCAAGGATTGTATCCAGTCTAGTTTTAAATACTTCAAGTACAGAAACAAACTCACCGAGCACAGAGAACTGAGAGCTTAGTAATAGAGTGCTACCTTAACACTTCTACTTGGTTGCTAAGTTAAATGCATCTCATTGGGAATGATGAATTACAACATAAATTACACTTTAAAAGTAATGCTGCCTACAGCTCTTTATCATTGTTTGCATTTTATGTTGCTTGAGATAGTGGTACATTTATATAGGAAACACAAAGAGGATAAAGATTCCTCAGTCTCTCTTGTTACAGAAATTAGGTTATGATAGTTGCACTTTATGCTCTTTTATTATTACAGGCAGTCACACGCTGGTTTTGCTTGCATACATGGTCACTCTGCTTTGTGGTAGTTTTATTGCATCTAGTTTACACAAAGTAGATGCAGTTTCTAGTCTTGTTAATGGCCTTCAAATACACTCTTTTTCTTAAACACATTTACCTTTACGTTTCCTGTGCATTGATTTATATAATAAAGTGGCATGTTTTAATGAAAAATATATGTCAGGAGTGGTTAAAAATTTTTAAACCCTTCTTAAGTGTCTTAAACTACTGCAGAGCTCCAAACTATAATATAGTAATTGTATTAAGGATTGGATTTTATTTGTATATCTAGATTTGTTTTCAGAAACTATTGCTTATTCACTTAACAAATGAAGAACCATATTCCTTTAACTTCTTTGATACTTGGGAGCACAGGTGAAGGGCCAGATTCATCTCTGTCTGGGCAGGCAATTAGAATTTGAACTCCTCAGGCATGTCCAGAAAAGTGCGTATGTGCAGTGTGTTGTGCTGCAGACAGAGATCCCAGGGTCAAAAAAAAACAATCCATGCCAAAAAAACCATGGAGGTGAACGTGGTAGCAGCAAGCACCAACCAAAACCAGAGCTTGGCCAACCGGAGCCACACTCCAGCTTCCAGCCAGGCTTCCTATCATGGCTGCAGCTCCTGGAGGTCCCCAGGACCCCAGGTAAGGCTGCTATGGCCAGTATAGTTGCTGACCCCAGCCTCCCCTACCCCACCTGGGGTAACCTGCTGCTCACCAGAGCACACATGGCATGGGTGTTCTCCAGACACAAGTAGCAGTGGCACAACGTGTGGTGCTGCTACTTGTCCCTGAGGAAACAAATGCTGCCACCCATCTGGACACATCCCTCTGCACCAGCAGGAGCTACTCCTTTATTGGAGGAGGATGGGGGGGTGGTCCCCAAACCTTCACAGAAAGGATTAGATTCTTTGATATGGGTTTTTTTTTCACTTTGTGCCACAGATCCACCTAGAAATGACTAGTATGATGCCTAGAAATTACTAGGATGTCCATAGGTGGATCTAGAATTTTGAAAAGGGGATGCAGATGGTGTGGTGCATTATTACATACAAAAACAACACAGATTTTTCTCCATTTAAAATAGACCAGAAGCTTTACTAATATGCTAGGGACCAAGCTATATTATTCCATTTAAGCTTGAAGCAAAAACAAATAGCACTTCATTGAACTGGGTCAAAACTATCTACAGGCTTATGAATTGGAGCTTCATTACCAGGAGCTACTAACAGATAGCAGAATTGCAGGACAAAGGATAGTTTGATTAGTGGAAGATCAAGACACTTAAAAGGATTTTCAAAGTTAAAAATGGCATTTTTGTGCCTAACTTCATGGGAACTGGATATTTTGTGGCATTTCAAAACTCCCCCTTTATCCTTTAGGCAAGCTACTGAAAAAAAAACTACTAGGCCAGGTACCTTAATACCAGCTACATGTACAAAATACCTATCACATAATTAAAAAGCTCCAACCAGCCCTGTCAGTTGTCAGGGCTCCCAGCTGCAAAGGTGCAGCATGGCCAACATGAAACTCCCAGGCCTGGGGAATCCAGGCAGCTATGAACCCCAAGGCTAGGGGAAGACGGTGGTGCATAAACCTCCCAGGCCCAGGGGATCAGAGTCCCACACCTGATGAGGTTTTGGATTTCGACTGCACCACATGCACAGCTGGGACCAAGAGCCCTGCACCTCATGGGACTCTCAGTCTGGGCTGCATGGTTGGTGCAGCCAGAACCAAGAACCCCATGAAGACCCAATGGGACCTAATGGGACACTATTATTCCTAGAACTATCTTTCAGGTTTGCCATTGTGAGAAGGCAATTACTTTAATGTTTTTCTGCCATAGGTAAAACAAGGACCACAATACTACAGAAGACCTTTAGTTTCAGACAGTTCTTCAGTCTGAAACATTAATTGCTCCTTACATCAGTACTGACCAAAGACTGTGAACTCTCCTGTGATTACTTAGGGTCTATGGAACATTAATTGCTGATCTCAGTATACATGCTATGGATCATTTTCCAACTGCAGTCATGAAACAAAAAACAAAACAACATTTCTGTTTCTACTGTCTAAAGTTTTACAAGGCAGACCACAGACTGAGTTTGAATATTCCTTAGAAAGATCTGGATACTGTGCACATCTACATATGCCCCAATGGCACCATTGTTACTGCACCATCATTAAGTACTTCCTTTTGGAAATACTAAATGATGGTGCAGTAACAGCCTGTACTGTGCCACACATGGTATATGTGTGTGTGTGTGTGTGTGTGTATGTGTGTTTCCTTAATTTAGAAGTATATAGCATTGCTATTAGTAGTTCAAGTTTGTCTCCCTTGTTCCACAAATAATTAGCCATATTCTTTCTTAGGACAAGAAACTTACTATTTTTTTCTGAAAAATATTATCAAGTAAAATAAAAGTATCAGAAAGTATTTAAAATATTTTCAGCATATATATTATTCAGAAATAATATCAAACTCTAAACTGGACTGGGTTTTTCCAGTAACGGACAAGTGGGGCACAAGTCCCAGGCACAAATTTAGAGTAGCCCCTGAGGCCATTGCACTGGGACAGCAGCATCTGCGATTATGTGGGGAGATAATCATGTTACACTCCTACCCTGTGCCCCTCTGCTCTTGGGCATCTTTGCACAGGGTGCCAAGAGTCCCAGTTTTGCCTCTGGGCTCTTCTTCTTCTAGCTAGAATTTCCCAAATGTCAAAGGGGGTACATTGCTTGTTACTTCCAAGTTGTTCAAAGGGAGTAGCAGTAGGAATTTGGAAATCTTTTCACAACAGATGGGATCGAGTCGGTGGTTAATAGAACTGTAATCACAGCCAGAACAGGAGAGGTGGTAAGATGCCAACATTTGGAGGAATATGTAACACATTAGTATAGCATTTTCATACATGCAATGTATTGTTTTTGTCTATGTAAATAAAGAAATTACAACAATGTTTAAAAATACATAGAATGTTTTAAAATACAGTAACTAATGTGTTTCCCAGTAGTTAACTTGAACAATATCATAATTTTTTCTCTGTTTCAGAATACAAAAAGTGCAATGCAAAAACAGCCTGTGTGGGCAGTTCACAATATTCCTAGCACTTGACACTTACTGCTCATCATGAATAGTGGCTAGAGCAAGGAAACCAATATTGTACAAGAATATCCATTGTTGGATGGCTCTCTTTTTTGGATGGTGTTATATTAATTTGCCTGGCCAACATTAAGCTTCAATTACAAATCAATAAGGATGCTCATTAATTATGCTACAAAGACCACAGCTGATATTTTACATGCAATATATTACCTTCAATACTAGCGTGAAGTAAACTTTTTTCTTATTTTTTATACAAATATTCAGTATGTTGTTTACTGACTAAATAAAACCTTGTGTAATGTCTGGCAGTTTTGTCTGCCACAAATAAAAGCTTTCCATCTGTGCAAGAACTAAGGCAGAACAAATATTTAGAAAGACAGTTGATAAACATTTTATGGCAGATTCATTCACTGTACTTTATAGTTTTACTGGAGTTGTTGTAAAACTGGCAGAGACATTTAGTAAATTTTGAATGTTTTTTTAAAAATGCTGGTTTGGTTCCTGATTTAATAACTCCGGTTTTCAGGGAGTTTCCTTTAAAGAATAAAATTTACTGACATTATACAACATTATGTCATACACAGATGTTATTTCATAGGACTAAGGTAATCATGCTCATGTAACAAGCAGTATAAGTATGAGTAGAAGTGTTTCTAGAGGAAAACTAGTATCAAAGAAAGAATAAGAGGGGGGGAAAAACAAATGCAGATACAGACTAGCCATATCAAGTACACAATTGATTTTATTAAAAGATTTTAATAATTTTTGGTCAGTTTCTATGGTAATTTGGAATTCTGCTTTCGTTAATACAATAAAAATTCACTTCACTAACTTGATAGAAAGTCACTAATCCTATACGACTTTTATCACATTAGTACCTTACTCATGTTATTAGAAACTCAATAGAGGACAAGAAAGTCACTGATCCTATAGCAAAGTAACTAATGGAATACAACAGTTGCTGGTATGCTATGAAATATGTATTATGTAGTCAGACTTAAAGCTTTTTGGGCAGTTTAGCCAGCTGTTGTGCAGAAAAGCAGCTGAACTTCAGTTGCGGATTTGGCCCCTTGGAATTTTCCAATAATAATTATCTATTAAATGGGAAATGAGCCTGGAACATCAATAAAATAATGGCACTGATATCCTTTATTGCATTTTGCAAAGTTTATTTTGCAGAACTAGGGCCTGATTTAAAGCCCATTGCAGTCAATGAGAATGCATCAAATGAATTTAATCAACATAGCACACTGAAGGAACAATGTTTAAGGAAGTTTCTGTCATAAAGTCAAGAAGGGAGAGATCTCCAAGGGATGTGATTTTCCATGTTCAAATAGATTTCAGTAGAGCTATCATAGTTTATACCAACTGAGGATCTGCCCCAAGGCTGGATTCCTCCCCCCACCACCTCCCAATATACTCTGCTGATTCACTATACTTGAAAATGAAGACAAATATACTTTATACCGAAGTAAAATTTAATTTTGTCCATCCCATAGCAAAATCACTGATACATAACTTTAAAAATATACTTTAAAAATGTAGGTAGCATTTTCCTTTTAACTGAATATCAATGAAATCACATAATGAACAATAAACTACAGAAAAAAATACAGAAAATAGTTCTAACACTTAGTTTCATACTTACATAGATAGTAGGATTGGAAGGGACCTGAGCAGATCATCAAGTCCGACCCCCTGCCATGGCAGGAAAGAATACTGGGGTCAAATGACCCCAGCAAGGTAATCACCTTGTCTTAAAGACCCCCAGGGTAGGAGCCAGCACCACTTCACTTGGAAGTTGGTTCCAGATCCTAGCTGCCCTGACTGTGAAGTAGCGCCTCTTGATGTCTAATCTGAATTTACCCTCTCCCAGCTTGTGACCGTTATTTCTAGTCACTCCTGGTAGTGCTCAGGGGAACAGGGACTCCCCCAATGCCTGCTGGTCCCTCCTGTTTGTAACAGGCCACCAGATCCCCCCTCAGACTTCTCTTATGGAGCCTGAACAGGTTCAGGTCCCGTAGCCTCTCCTCATAGGGCCTGCCCTGCTGCCCCCGATCATATGAGTGGCCCTCCTCTGGACCCTCTCCATGTTGTCCACGTCCCTCTTGAAGTACAGCACCCAGAACTGGACGCAGTACTCCAGCTGCATCCTGATCAGTGCCGTATAGAGGGAGAGGCTCACGTCCTTGGACCTGCTCGAGATGCATCTGTGGATGCATGACAAGGTGCGGTTGGCCTTCCTGACTGCCTCCCCACACTGCTGGCCCATGTTCATCTTGGAGTCAATGATGACTCCAAGATCCTTTTCTGCCTCTGCACTGATGAGGTTTTCTGCTTGTTTAGGTTTAAGGGGTTTGACCAATATGATTTAAATCAGTCTAAGTAAGTTTAGATATTTCTGAATATGAACTGAAATTTAGATATATGAGTGCCATCTCTAGAATGTGGGAGCATTTATCTACACCCCTGAGAAAAACAGAATAATCCCAAATATCCAGGGTTGCAATAATAAATATTTAAAATACAAGTAAATCAGAGCTATAGAACAGCCATAAACACTCAAGCTTCGGGCATGAGTTAGCTTCTAACAGTTGGTGTTAGGAAGACATTTTCCCTAGGTACAGGTAAGACCACAGTATCTTAACCGCACAGTTTCTTTCTCTGAAGCAGCTGGTACTGGCTTATCACAGAAAGTATACTGGACTAGAGAGACTATTAGTCTGATCCAGTTTGGCAGTTCCTATGTTTCTATGTAATTTCCAGAAGCAATGCTCTTCAAACTTATGCTTCTGGGAATGCTTTCCTGAGAATCATTGATTGGCTGATAGTGTATTCTCTGTCCCCAAAGCACAGGCTTATGGAGGTAAAACAATACTAATGACTTCTCATGGGAACGTAAACATTTTGAGCTTGTAAGGTTTAGTGCAAGTTTTACACCATTTATTAATTAATGCTTACTTACATTTGCATGATATCTAGTGGTCAGAGCTTACTATGAAAGTGTTCAATTTTTTATCCTGAATGCATCATCTTGAATTATATAGGAATGCTTCATGTACCCTTATACTGGGAGAGAGAAAATGACTATTATCAAACAACTAATAATTTGGAAAGGATGTCTTCTTCCGCATCAGCAATGAAATCCTAACATTGCTTCAGTCTTGAAGTGGTTTGGCACATCTTGTAACAGTTAGCTGGAATATAAATATATTGGTTTGCAGTAAAATTGATACTGTCTGACACCAAGGTACGAGTAAAATAAAATGGCTCTTTCAGAACTGTTAGATAATACTTTTACAGGAATCACTGATTTACTAGATATGATAAAATTAACCTGATACTTAGGTAAATTTCCTTTTAATATATTTTTCTTTTAATTTATTAATATTTCTTTTTTATGATTTTTTAATTTAGTTTAGCTAATTAAGTATATAAAATTGGAAACCTGTTGGGTTCAGATATCTAACTCCCTTGCATTGGAGTTTAAGACCTGAGGGGTCACAGGGCAGGTGAAAAAAGTCAACTCTATGATTCACCTAGTGATGATCATAGCTCTTCATAGTCCTCCTATAGCTTGTATACAAATGTGGACACAGCTAGACCTCGTAGTAGGAATCCTGGCTTCTGTGTTAATAATTTCTTTCAATAGTAATATGGGTCCCAGAGCACTGGAGGGCCCGTAAGGTGGTAATCAATTAGTAACCAATTCCCTACAGTAAGTCTTTACTCCTCAGAAGGTACATAGTGCATTTTGATCACAAATGCTTATGAAAAATAGTTTTACATCTGATAGTTGAAATATGCAAGGTGGTAAATAAAATAAGTTTTAAATCAAAGTACTACATTTATTATCTGAACAAAGGCCAGTTAATTCAAATATGGGACAGCAACAGAACTCAAAAAGAGAAAGTATATCATCATCATCATCATGGGGTTCAAAAGTTCAGGACCCTAAGTCAAGGAAGGAAGCACAATAAATTCACTGGACTTCAGAAAAGCAGACTTTAACAAATTCAAGGAACTGGTGGGCAGGATCCCCAGAAAGGCACATCTTAAGGGAAATGAAGTCCAGGAGAAATCACTGTATTTTAAAGAGGCCGTCTTAAAAGCACAGGAGTAAACTATTCCAATGTAATGGAAGAATGGGAAGTGCAACAGGAGGGCAGCCTGGCTATACAACAAGCTCTTCAATTAGCTGAAAGCAAAAAAGGAATCCTATAAAAAGTGGAAACTTGGTCAAATATAGTGCCTATCTTTCAGAAAGAGAAGGAGAATCCAGAGAATTACAGACCAGTCAGTGTGACCTCAGGACTTGGAAAAATCATGGAGCAGATCCTCAAGTAATCCATAAGGTGATCAGGAACAACCAGCATGGATTCTCCATGAGCTGAGCAAGTCATGTCTGACCAGCCTGATTTTTCTCTCTGGTAAGATGATTAACTCTATGGATGCAGAGAAAACTGTAAATGTGATATACCTGGACTTTAGAAAAGATTTTGACACTCTGTCTCACATTATTCTCATTAACAAGCTAATGTAATGCAGACTAGAAGAAAGTACCATAAAGTGGACACATAACTGGTTGGATCATCACAATCAATGAGCAGTCACCAATGGCTCAATGTCTAGTTAGGAGAAGGTATCAAGCAGCATTCATCAGGGCTCTGCCCTGGGTCCAGTATTGTTGATGTAACTGAGCATATATATGTTTAGGAATTTTGCAGATGACCTCAAGTTGAGTGGAGTTGCAGACACTCTGGAGATTAGGGATGGGATCCAAAATGATCTAAATAGACTGGAAAAATAGTTCACAATTAGAAGAGATTCAACAAGATTAGGTGCAGAGTTATGCACTTTGCATAGAATAACTGCATTCACAAATATAGACTGGGGAATGATTGGCTTGGATGCAGTAGTGCAGAGAAATATCTAAGCAGATAAGCTGAATATAAGCAAACAGTGTGCTTGTCTTGCAAAAAACATTGCAGCATTCTGAAGTGTCACTTGCAAATCAAGGGCAGGGATTCATCTGTTCTACTCAGCACTGGTGAGGCCTCACCTGGAGTGCTACATCTGGTTTTGGGTCCTACATTTCAAGATGGATGTGGACAGTTTGAAATGAGTCCATCCAGCATAGGGCAAGAAAAAACAATCAGGGGCCTGGAAGACAAAATTTTGAGGAAAAGCTGGAAGAAATAGGGTTATTTAGTTTAGAGAAGAGAAGATGGAGAGGAGTGAAGGGAAGTTGAAAATCAAATACCTGAAGGGCAATTGTAGGGAGGATGGAACTGGGCTTGTTTCTATGTAGGGAGCAGGACTATGAGCAGTGACCTCAAGCTTCAGCAGGGGAAATTTAAATTGGAGATTAGGAGGAAATTTGTGACTGTGAAGGTGGTCAAGCATTGGAACAGACTACCTCAATAAATTGTGGAATCTGCATCCTTGGAAGTTGTCAAGAGAAAGTTAGACAGACACTTGTCTGGGCCAGCTTAGTCAGAGATAATCCTGTCTTGAGCAGGGCACTAGACTAGATGAGCTTGTGAGGTCCATTCCAGCCCTACATTCCTCTAACCCTATGGTTATTATGTACAGAGTTCCACACTACACTCTATAGGATATGGTTTGGTCTACACTACAAAGTTTGGCCAACATAACTGTTTGGTGTAAGAATATGAAAAATCATATTCCCAGTCAACATAGTCCTTCAAAAGCTCTGTTTAGATGTAACTGTACTGACAGAAGAAAGCTCTTATCAGCTTAGCTAACATTAGTCAGAGACATGGTGCTGCTTGATGTATCCTTACATTGGGAGAGAGAATTTGGAAAGGATGTCTTCTTCAGCATCAGTAATGAAATCCTAACATTGCTTCAGTCTTGAAGTGGTTTGACACATCTTATAACAGTTAGCTGGAATATAAATATATCGGCTTGCACTGAAATTGATACAGCCTGACACTTGGATAAGAGTAAAATAAAGCGGTTCGTTCAGAACTGTTAGATAATAATACTTTTAAAGGAATCATTTGACCTCATTTGTCCTCATTTGACAATAGAAAAGGTCCTTCTAGTGGCATATATTGTCTGGCTACTTTGCCAATAGGAGGGGCTCTGTTGACATAGCTAGGTATAGGTCATAGGTAAAGGAGCAGACACTATTGGGTAAACTTGCTTGAAGATGAGAAAATATGAAAGGAATTGCAACAAAGAAGACTTTTTCCCCCTTGCAACCACAGTAGCTGATAGCAAAAAATAAATTGGTTAACTGTAATGATTCAAAAACAAGATGGCAGCAAAATGATGAAATTAGCTAACCTGAGGGCTGTTAAATCATTCATGCTTACAATTTATTTCTCAGCCTCACATCTGATTCACTGATACCTCTGGGGGCTTTTTTGCCTTTTTCTGCAGAACAGGGTATGACTTGCGCTTTGGGACCTAAAAAGTATATTTCAACGAAATACAACTTTGCCATTACAGGGTTCTAAAGCATTGTTAGTATCCTGGTCTCTACCTGTGGCATACAATTTAGTTTTTTGAGGACTAAATTATTTTTTTATGTAAATGAAGCATTTTTGGAATTTGAATGCTAATTAATCGCCTGTTATATATAGTAGTCTGACTAGGTGAGCTAGTGGTCCCTCTGGCTTTAATATCTATGGAAATCTTTGAAACATTCATGATTGATGCATGCTCATGGGAGAAAAAATATTGGATGCTAGATCGAATAATGGTTATAGAAAGAGGTTACGGCAAAGAAAAAAAACCAGTGTATATATTATTGCACATTATAAAAAGTGCTCAACATAGTTCACTACATAAATCTGCAATCAATTAGCATTTTTGGAAATGTGGTCATTTGCTGGCCTGTGCTTGTTGTGACCAGGAAGTAGCAGTTGCAAAACAAGGAGTGACAGAGAGGTTTAACACCTGGAAAGAAGTTCAGCAAGGGCACATTATGCCACTGCAATTGTTCAGGATTTGTACTGAGATGGTAATATATGTAGATCTTGATGGTTACAATGGTAGAATTCAAATTAGAGAAAGCAGATGCTGTAATCTCAGGTATGCTGCTGCTCTTGTCCTTATCACTGAGTCTGAGGAATCACTTCATGAACCAGTAATGAGAGTGGCTGAAGCTAGTTTTTACTGAGACTATGTGAGAATGTATAAAGACAAAGGAGCAATCTAGAAGATTAGAAACCAGAGTATTCAGACACTGATATATAATGAATATTGAGAAATCTAATAAGTATAGTTTCTGAATTAGTCTCCCTGTGTATGAAGATGAGATTGTTTGATCTACAACCAAAAGGCATTGGAATTCAGCTACATAATCTATATGAACAAAAAAGAATTTGGAAGAAAATTAAACCATTTTTAAATAACCAATAATGTCTCAAACCTAACAGCAGTAACTTATGAAATGTTAGAACCTTGATTTTCATCCAAATTTCATCCACTTTCCTGATTTACATTAATAGACAATATAAACAATAAAGATACAGGTTTTCCTTGTAAAGCAATCAGGACTCATAGTAGAGATGATATCTTTCATTAGATCAATAAGATTTTTGAAAAAAACCCCTTTGATTGCAAGTTTTTGGGCACAAACACCCTTCATCAGGCATTGGAGAAAAGGTTGTAAAAGTTCTCCCGGGTAGAAATAAAAGTTCATATTTCATAGGATTTAACAAAGGAGTCAATAGATGGAAAACTCCTCTGGGTAGTCAGTTCATAGCTGGTATGGAGTCTCCCACCTCTGTGTGAAGATCTGTGATGATGCAAATTACCCTGAAAAAAGGCAGGAGCAGGATCTCAGGTTTCAGGTAGTCACAGTTGCTTCCTGCTTGGGAAAATATGAAGATTTCATTTTAAAAAACGGCTAAAATTCCTTTTATACACTAATTAAGTGTTGTTTATTTTGCTTGAATATACTGTACAGTATACAAGTGAGGGGATACTATACCTTATAGTATTTTTCACATTGACTACAAAAACTAATAGCACACATTACCAAATATATTTGTACACTTTAAAGGGAATTATTTTATCTTTATATCAAAAGCACCCAAACTCAGTAATGGCTGGCAGCAGAACAACATAACAAACTGCTACCTACTAATAAACACAGCTGGAAATTAGCTGCATTTAGTCAAACTCCACTTGCAGAATGTGTAGCTTGCCATAAACCTTCCATTGAAAACAGAAAATAGTGTATGGTTCTAATATTTTAAATACATAAATAAATAAAAAGGAAATGGTCTGTTGGAAGAATAAGGAAAAGAACAGGACAAACAAAGAAGAAACAAAAAACACTGTTGGATAAATGAAACAAAAGAAAAAAAAAGATTAGCTAAAGCCAGTTAAGCTAAATAAGAAAAATGAATTTGTGTTTGAGAATCAGATACTTTGGGATTTATATTGAAACACCTGCTTTGAAACAATTATTACAGAAAACTTTTTAAAATAGATTTGCAAGCACAGAGAAGCTGTCAGTTGTTTTCTTCTGAGAACAGAGACTGTGATTTTCTGAATCCCAGGTCCTTCCTATAGTTCTTCTTAGGGATACCAGAACTTCCACACAGGACAAGGCCCTTATACCAGCTCCACAGGCTAGAAAAAGTGGATCATTAAGAACTGAGAAACTATACTGAATGAGCTAGAAATTCCATGGGGTCATTTTGAATAACTCGATTTTAAAAAAATAGGCATTGTTTTCCAGATGCTGTTCATTCCTTCTGTGAATCATAACATCATATGTATTGTAAAAGGAAGATTATGAGACTATTAGTTTAGAATCTGAATGTATTACATTTCCAAACTGGAAGAGAAATATTTTAAAGACCAAGAAATGAAATGTTAAATGTCATTATTCTGCAAATATTCAGTGCATTACTCATTCTGTGGTATTACTCAACATCATTAATGTTTGACACAATGGCAATTAAATACATCATACACTGCAAGAAGTGCCAATAATAATATTTGATTGCAATTTAAGGATAATTTGAACAAATAGAGTAACTACATGATGCGGCATAATTATGAAATGGGAGAACAAGATGGGATAAAATGAGAGCTGACAAAGAACTTAATCTAGCCCTTGAATGCAATCTTTTTATGAGGATAGAACAAATTCAGTGTATTTTTCTTTAAAATATTGTTTGTGTACCTGGTTCTATCTGGACCTGAAACCCTGATCTATTACCCATTGATATCAAGGAAAGAATACCATGTAGTGTAGCTGTGAGCTGCACCAAATATTGATGTATGTATAAATTTAAATGACAAAATTTAAATCCTAATCCTAGAAATATATATATATATATGAGTAATGTGTGCATACATCCTCACAGGTTTAAGGGTGTATGTAGTTAAATCTTCTTTTGTAATCAATTTCTTCTTTATGTATGTAAGTATGTTTACCAGGTTAGATTGGAAAAACAAAGTTTCCATGATTACTGTGACACAACAATTTTAAAAGTAGAGTTGGTCAGAAAAGTATGGATGAGAGGCTGGAAAACTAGTTGCATACATTTCTTCCCTTCATCATAACTGGAAAAAATGCAAATTTGAATTTTTGAAAATTGTGATTAGTCACACAAGTGATACAAAAAAATTAAGGTAAAATGTATGAAAATGTTGACCATTATATTCTTCAATTTAATTTTTTAACTTTTAAATATGAAAATTATCACTACCTCCTATTAAGAATGTATCGATAGTATGAGTGAATCTTATATTGTAGCATAATGTATAATATTTGTGTTTGAGATGTGGGTTTTATTCCATGAAGGTAATCAGCTAATCATTTACTAGAAGCTGAGAAATACATTATCTTCATTAAACCACAATGTTATATATTTTTTTCCTTTGTGGAAAATTTGCAGACATCCATTACTTAAAAAAAGTTATATTTTTATGCACCTTGCCTCTAAGTTACATTATAATGTGGGATGCAAATCAGAAATGAGCCAACGACACTCCAGTAGGTCTGAATACCCTTTAGCTGAAAGTTGACATCTGAACCATAATGTGGGTTTGAAACATGTTGCTTAAGCCTATCTCTGTTGCATACCATTTATTAACATCACTGTTATAAACATTAGACATGTATCTCTCTCATTCAGGCCATCAGATTAGCTGTAGCTCTGCCTAGGTCACTTGAGTTACCGTATCAAGTTTCATAGATTTCATAGGCATTAGGACTGGAATGGACCTTGCAAGATCAGCAGGTCCAGCTCCGTGCCCAAGGGGTAAAAGATCCCAGCAAGACAGGTACCCAAGTTGAGTTGGTCTCTTGAGTTACAGCACCAACACTATCACTTGTGCATGACTTATGGTTTAGTTAGGGGTATTTTTTTTATTATTGTGCTTGTTTGTGTCTCTTCCCCGCCCCCACCAAATTATTCGGTCTATGCCTATCAGTAGAATCCCTTCAGTAAACTCAGCATACATGACGAATCCCTTTGAAGTTAATAAAAGCCTGTACACAAATTAAAGCACCCATTTTGCTCTTTAGTTAATGTACATTAAGACAGGGTAATGCACATTTTCTTAGTACTTCACAATGGAGGGCACTTTTACACATGCCTCGGGGTTGGAGGTGGTGCAGCACTTTAATTAGAGCAGCTCCAAGAGCTCCTCTAATTAGAGCACTGCTACATCTTGTGTATCAATGTCCCTGCACTTAAAAATGGCAATGAGGGTGCTTGAACTAAAGTTCATTTGATGAGCTTTAGTTCAAGCACCCCCACTGCCATTTTAAAGTGCAGGGACACTGATACATGAGGCACAGGAGGCTTCTGGAGTGTGTTAATTGCCATGTGCCAGCAGACTTGATTAATCGAGTCTAGATGTAATGCTCATTAACTAAAGTGTGTTAATGCATATGTAGACACACTCACTAAGGAACATTACACGTTATGTGTGCTTCATGTGTGTCCTGAAATTGATATAATATAGCTACCTTATATGTATTAATAAATTTCCTCTTTATGGTACACCCAGCACCACACTAAGGAGGCCACCATACATCCATTTTGGTACATGGTGCTCCTAGACTGTTTGTTCATAGCAGTTCCTAGTGTATTCCTTTGATGCTGGATAAGCTTTAAGAATCTGCCCATTGATTTCAGTGGGCTCTGGACTGCCCCTAAGTTCAATGAGAAGCAGGCAGGTCCATTATTATTTGGCTTGTGTTCTGATATCTTCTTTAATTCTAGCTCATATAAACTGAATGAACAAGCTGTCCAGGCATAACTATGTAAGTCTGTGCACTCCCATGTGCCCATGTTGTCATATGAAGCTAGTGGCAGGTTGTTAATAACAGTGGAACAGGTTCTGCCCCCACTCAAGTCACTCCCATTTACTTCAGTGGTGCAGGAACAAGCTCCAGAGGAGCTCTGTATGCTGATTGAGGGCCTTTCTCTTCATTATTATAAAATATATGCATACTAGATGACAGCTGAAGAATAACTATGAAGGTTGAATCTGAGTGTTCCCTAGGCAGAACTTAAAATAAGCAAACAGGTTAAATATTCAGCTGACCTGCAACATTTTTAATTACCCAATATTTCATTTAACATGAATGGCAAAGCCAAAGCAAACTATTATGTGACAAAACCTAAAGTGACAGAAATACCTAGATGTGTTTCATCCTCTTTTTTTTTTTTTAGCTCTGGTGCTCCAAGTAAAATGAACCTTTTGATTTTCCTCCCTTAGCTTAGCTTGAAAAGCTTTATGTTGAAAATGTCTCTAAAGGAACCAACAGATTTTAATGCAAAGTTCTTCCCTTAAGGAAAAGACTCTAATTTTTCATTTTTCTGAGGATAAAAATATGACTCTCTTAACATGAAAGTTCTATCTCTTCTATTGCTGAGGGAAAAAAAAAAGCAGTGGAACTTCTTTAATATAGCCCAATTCATCAAACTGATTCTTTTTTGCTCTAGGTTATTTCTCATTGATATTCCCTTTGGTTGCTATGAGTTTTTAAATTAGTGTTTCATACATCTATGTAGCACAAATTATTTAGCTAACTATTACCTTTCATTTGTATTCATTATGTGTTTGTATGACTTTATCATTGCTCAGCATTATTACACCCATAAGGGAATGATTTATATTGCCATAGATACAGAGATAGAAGTATTTCATTTTGAAATCAGTATCTTTTCTTTTCATAATCAGATGAAGAAGCAAAGCGTCAGTGTAAATAAATTGGTCTTATTTATCTAGGCATCTTTTCTGTATAACATTGTTATCATATTGCGGCAACAAAGTCCAGTGTTTCTTTTTATTTTAACTTGCACAGTTCATTTACAAACTGTCATATAGGCAGCTAATACTAATGGCTAGCTACTGAAAGATTAAGAAAAATATATAAGCTGTATGTGAGTCAGTAGAGATGACTTACATCTTGTTTAGATTACAGAGGCCTCCAAACCAAATGGGATGGGTATTTTGCTTTTAGGTCTGGATTTTTTCTTCTTTCTCAATTTTTGGAAATTATTAATATTTCCTTTGTACCTCATTCTACTGATAAAAACATAAGCCCGCCATTTTTATTATCATCTGGTCTGCAGATGTCACTGAAGCTAAGTACTTGCCATCTTTTCAGGTAACAAAGCTTCCTGCTTGAGGATTAAGAAGCTACTGAGTCATTGTAATACAGCTGAGCACTCGTCAGCTACTTTACATAACAGATAAATAACTATATCCCAGCACTCTTTCTACCCAAGATTCCCATGTTTAGTTTAGTAAGTTCCATTTTCAAATATTATGTTGGAAGTATTCTGCACTCCATACCATAAATAGGCCTGGACTAACACTGTATGACTTGTTACTTTGTTATTGAGAGATTTTGAATATAAAAGATTCATATAAAACTTAAACTTTATTCTGTAGAGTTTAGGTTTATGTGCATTATATTTACACCAGTGTATTGTAAATATACATTTTTTCCATATGTGAAAATAGCAGTATAATATAGCTTATTACACAAGGAGGTACAAAAGTGTAGCCTTTAGGGGATTATAAATTCCCTTTAAAAATAGTGAGAAAATGAAGCAATGGAAAATCAAATCCTATCCAGAAACATACTTCTTTATTCTAGGCCATCACTAAACTTAAGCTAATATCACAAAACGAAAAGGCTTGAAACAATGAAAAATGTCTTCTTTTTTTCACTTGTATTCTTAGAGGTTTTAGCATGATAACAAGAAGCTGATAAATCTCTGAATAACATAAGGATTTTTTAGACCTCTCTTCTTTGGTAGCTTTCATTTAAAAGGCAGAAATCTGCTAGACAATTTTCAGTGCCAGTAGGTTAACATTGTTGAAAATTCAAAATGTTTTTTTTCCCTGAATGATTCATTCTATTGCTCTTGAGAGAAGTACAAATGAATGTGTCAGAAGTCACAGGATTTTTACTTATAATGAGGCATCATTTCTCAATATTTGTTTCCTTATGGGTGCATCTACAAGAGACATTTACTGTGCAATAGACTAATTAGCTGTGCAGTAAACATTGCACGTCTATATGTGTGCCCCATTAGGGTAATTTATTCCACAGCAAGATTGTATTTGTAAATATAAGTGCTTGTAAATACAAGTACTACCCGGCTGTGGAGTAAAAACCTTCACAGCAATGCATGTGTAGATGCTGTCCCAGCTGGCTATGGCCCAAGGGTGCTTCAGTGCAGGGGCTGCCTGCCAGTCAGCCCCTCCGCAGCACATTGAGCTGGGGGGAGCAGCCCAGGGCAGGCAGGCTGAGCCCCTGGACCTCTGGGCAGCTGAGGCTTTTCCAACCTGGCTCAGCGTGCTGTAATCCCAGATGCACATGTAAATACACATCAGAAAGTAATATCCTCTGGTGTGATAAGCACCAAAGTTTATTGTATTGCATTAATATGCAGAGGCAGACACGCCCATTTTGGTGCAAAATTGTAAGGCTTATATAAAACTATACATTCATTTGACTTTTTATTAATTCCTCACCCAAAAAGCACCACCTAATAGAAATCAGATACAATGGCTACTGGTTCATAGCAGTTCCCCAGCCCTTTCCACATGTTCAAAGTATGTAGCCAATAAAAAATATAAAGCCACTTTATACATTATACAGCTTGTAGCCTTATTTCATAGAATGCAGTACCAAGCTAAAGCTGAATTAGCCAAGCTAAACCTGAATTCGACCTGATGAAAACTGGGTGTATTATTGGGCACCTATACGCATGCCTGATGCCTACTCTGACGTGTTCTAATTAGAACATGCCAGAGTACACTCGATTAGTCAAGTCTGTTAAAGTGTGATAATTAGCACAGCGTCATGTGTATTCAGAGCCCCTGCACTTCAAAGTAGCGGTGGTGGCACTTTAACTAAAGCTTACTGTATAAACTTTAGTTCAAGTGCTCCTGCCACCATTTTTAAGCATGGGACACTGAATACACGAGACGCTGAGGCCAGTTTAATTAGAGTAGCACCCAAGAGCTACTTTAATTAAAGCCATCCCCCCAACCATGTGTAAAGATACTCATAAACTCTGGCAAAGTGTCGTACCCAATACAGCAATAATACTTCTGATACTCAGTCTGCCTAATTTAGAGATGGCGGCTCTGCATGACATTGCATTGTGCTATGTCAACACAGTTACAAATTCCTTTTGCTACATTTTCTGATATGCATAGATTTGCCTCAGTGAGCTGAGGAAGAATACCAAAGAGGATGTTTTAAGACTGTCTCCTTCCTAGAGCTCTGCCCTGGAATTTTATGAAATGAAATGAGAAATGTTAATTAATACACAGTTTTTATGTAAAGCAAATGTTGATCGGGGCTAGAAAGAATCTTCCCAAAGCTGCCATTTGAAGGTGAGGCCCCTCCATGCTTCCCGTTGATCTGGAGTGGGACCCCTCATTCTTTTGTAAGAGGAGCTCTTAAAAATGACTTCCCCCTTCACTCCTCTACCAAGATAATGATTACTTTTAGATTATCTACCAGACATCAGGCTCATCTCCCTCCTTGCCTGTCAGGGTAGGAATTCAAGCTCTGAGCACTGAAGAAAACTCCTAGAAACTGAAATGGAATAGGAGAAGGGCAAGGAACAGGTATTTCCTAGGACAATGCCATTAACAAGACTTTTACACCTTTTTATCTGCTGCACAAAGCAGAAGGTAACTCCACAGAAAGTGGACTCATTTATCTTCTGGACTAAGCTTTTACCTAAATGGAGATGAGCAGCTGCCAAAACCCTTTCTCTTACCTTCCATGCCTCAGGCAGACAGTCACAAATACTTATGGACATCAACAGCTTAAAAATGTGACATATTTTTTATCTCAAAAAAAAAAGGCTTTCAGTGCAAACTCTGTAAAATACTGAAGCTAACACAAAGAAATGTGCAATATCTATTGGAAATGTATTTATGAAGAGAATGCAGCATAATTAATAAGCTTTGTGTGGCTATCTTTGAGATAAAGTCAATACAAAAAAAGCTGTCTTTTGTTATGAAATATCCAACACAATAGTTAGCCTCACCATTCTGAACAATTTTTTTCCCCATATCATTCATGAATGACTTGCGGTATTGATGGGGATTTTTTTTATCTACTTGTCTTTCTCTTTTTTTCATATTTTTTCTGCTTAGCCCCTTCAGTTTGCTACTTCAGTTTGGCCATCTCTTTAAACCTGCTCTTGACTTGTATATAATAACAAAATTTAAAGATTTTTTTTTTCTAGACAGCCCTTGGAGGATTGATGAGTTTCTTTTCTACCATGTAAAAATGCAAAAGGAAAGATGGAAAACCAGACATATAATTTGGTTTTCTAATACTTCTCTTTTGCTATTTTACAATACAACAGAATTTTTAAAATATGATCCAAGTCCTATTGTTTTAAGTGCCCAAGCATCTGCCCCTACAGTGTTTCCTATTTTTAATCTAACAGTGCTGTATATCTGTATGTTTGTTTCTTGAGGGTGTTGACTTTGGCCTTTCTCATTAGATACAACCCTATAACAATATGTCAGTTCAGCCCTCTCTCTCCTTCTGTTAGAGACTCACTCTCTCTCCCTCTTGTTCTGCAGCACACTTAGGGCTTGCATCCCTTGCTTTTGTTTCTGTTAAGCCCTGCTACCTGTACAGTATGCAAGCCAGGCTAATGTTTATGTTATTGCTTCTCATGAATAACTTACTTTCTGGGTCATTTTAAAGGCCTACTTTCTGCTTCAATTGATAGTCCCAAAAATGGATTTAAATAGCTATTTAAAAGATTTAGAACAATTGAAGAAACCATGTCTCCTTTCCTGAAAGGAACCTATCACTGACTTTTTCATTTTAGTACATGCTTTAAGTCAAAAGATGATTCCATATCACCAGTTAGAAATACTTTAGGGTATTCTATAACTTCATTATTTATTTGCCTTGAAGTAGTATCTGAAGGAGCTCACCAGGGTCAGGGTTACATTGTATTGAAACTGTACAAACACCTAGAAGAACATAGTTCCTGTCGCAAAGAGCTTATAATTTCAGGCCCTGATTTATGCATGTTCCAAAATCAATTAAATTTGGGGTCCATGTACTTGCAGTCTTTGCAGGATCAGGAGCTAATATGAAGCAAGGCACAACAAGTGAGTGAAACAAAGCAGAGAAAAACACACGGTAGGGTTGAAGTAATCGTTTTATAGATTAAAAAGCCAGACGGTGATCATCTTTCCTGACATGCTTATAAAACAGGTCATGAGGACCTCCCCACCTTAATTCTCCTTTGAAGCGCAACATATACTCTGAAAAGTATCCACTCTCAGTTTAAAATTTACGAGGAATAGAGACTCCACCAAAACCCTTGGTAAATTATTCCAGTGGTAGTAACTTCACTGTTAAAAATCGTTGTCTAATTTTTATTTTGAATTTATCTAGGTTCATCTTCTAGCAATGGCTCATTTGATACCTTTGCTAAACTAAACTGAAGAGCTTATTATCTTCATGGACTGTCATTAAGTCATCCCTTAACCTTGATGAACTAAACAGACTAATCTCCTGGAGCTTTTGAGTATAAAGCATATCTTTCAGACCTTTAATCTGACATCTGGCTCTTCTCTGAACCCTCTAAGTCTGACCTCAGTCCTCGGTAAAATATTTGAAATTTGGTTAAGTAGGCCAACAATTACAAACTGCTAATGGATGGGATGCTAAAAAACAACCAACACAGCCTTGTTGAGGGAAGATCATGCCTGAGAAACTCATGTTCTTCTACGACCAGGTAATTAATCATCTGGATGAGGGACATGAGGTTGACATCAGCTACTTATACTTCAGTAAAGCCTTTGACTGTGTCTCCCATGGGATTGTCTCTAACAAACTGGGGATTACTGGGCTGGACCACTGTACAGTGAGGTGGGTGGACAACTGGTTTAGAGACCACTTCCAAAGAGTGGTAATTGATGGGATGGCCACATCCTGGAGAGCCATCTCCAGTGGTACCCCCCAAGGATCGTTGCTTGGACCTGTGCTATTCAATATATTCATTAATGACTTAGATGAGAGGGTGGAAAGCTCAATGATTGAGTTTGCAGATGATACCAAACTGTGGAGAAACATGGGCAAACCAGAGGATAGGAAAAAGATTCAGAATGACCTTGACAGACTGGATTATGGGCAGAACAAAATCAGATGAGGTTTAACAATGAAAAGTGCAAGGTCCTTCACCTGGGTAGGATGAACCCTCACTGCAATTATTGTGGTGGTCCACTGGCTGGCACAGAGTGGTGGACTGACAGGGTGGTTTGGAGGGGGCCATGACCCCCGGGCACCAGCCTGGGGATGGTGCTGCCCTGGCCCTTCAGAGTTCTTATTGTGCAATGTGACTTTAAGTATTGCTATGAGAAGGACGGGACGGGATGAGGGGGGCGCAAATGCAAGCATTGGTACCCAGGCGCCAGAGACCCACAGTGCATCACTGTTGGCAAAGCATCTGAACAAGACCTGGGGGTCACAATCAACTGTAAAATGAATATGAGTCAATACTATGATGAGGCTGCCAGAAAGGCAAATAAAACTCTGGTGTGTATCAGCCGATACGTGGCCAATAAATCCAAGGGGGTGCTTCTTCCTCTCTATTTGGCATTGGTGAGGCCCCAACTGGTGTACTGTGCCCAGCTGTGGGCACCACACTTCAAGAAGGATGTAGATAAGCTTGAGAGGGTATAAAGAAGGGCCACCCATATGGTAAAGGGCATGGAGGGTAGGCCCTGTGAGGAGAGAGACACAACTTGATAGCCGCCTACAAGTACATTGGGGGGAGCATCAAGAACTAGGAGAGCAACTCTTCAGGAGGGCACCTCAAGGGAGGACTTGAACCAATGGGCATAAACTAATATAAGGTAAATTCAGGCTGGACATAAGGAAAACTTTTTCTCTGTAAGAGTCACCACAATATGTAGTACACTCCCAGCAGAGGTGGTGCAGTCACCCTCCTTGGAGGTGTTCAAGGTGAGGCTGGACAGGCACCTTGTTGAGCTCATCTGAGCCCAATAACTTCCTGCCCATGGAAAGGAACCAGACTTGATGATATTACAAGTCCCTTCTGGTTCTGTGTTTCTATGATTCTGTCCAATTTGTCAACATCTTTTTTGATAGCTACAGATCATTTGAAAGCCTTTGTGTATCAATGAATAAAATCAACTATCTCCAAACTGCCCCCAACCTTAGCCATAATTAGATGGTAGAATTCTTGTAAACTGTTTAAATATACTGCCAAGTTACAAGGTGTTTTCCATTCAGTTTTGAAGTGGCGCTGCTGCAGAATCTTTTCATTGTTATTTCTAACAAGTAAGAAGATGCAAACAAAGTTATCTGCCAGTCAGTGTTTTCTTTTAACATTCAGCTTGCAAGTCAGCCCCATTGCCATAGAAGTGTAACAGGGAATTGTATTACCTGGAAAGGCAGTTGCTTTGAAATTGTAATAGAGAATTAAAAAACATGTTGTTGCTTGAAGCACGTTAATGTTGATTTACTACTCAATAAATACAACAAGCTTCCACAGAGGCTTACAGGCCAATAGAGAGAAACAGCACAAAATACCTATGTGATTAGTTGCTTGCCTAATTACTAACTGTGGCTGATTAGAGATGTTCTGTGTGACTTCCATGCAGTAGTTTCTCTCCCTGTATATAAACCTCTGAGTCCAAAACACAGCTTCAGATGCAGCAACCCAGGATAAAATCAGAATTTTAAATATTTTAGCAATCATCATGATCAGTTATTTGCTATACAAAACAGCCACATAATCAGTAGCATGACTCAGGGGAGGGTGACTGGGGCAGCAGCCCTAATCACTGCCTTTGTGGGGAGGGGGCACAAAAATAGCCATGACCACAGCTGCAGCTGATTATGCCAATGCAATTGGCACCATGGCAGCTGGCTGCAAGCATTGCATGGCAACCCAGAGTATGGTGCCATCCAGCTACACCTCTCCACATAATGGTATATAAAAGCTTAATTTAGTTAACAATTCTGCTGCTGCAAGCATACTGATGCTTTATAGTCTGAACCATATTGATAGGACTTTCTCACATGATAGGTAGGCTGATGCTCCACAGCAGTTATAGGCTGTTACATTAAGCTAATATTTCCTATCTGCTTTGATTGTGGCTTTCTTGTATCATCCACACACACAGTGCACGCACAGAGAATGAATGATACCACTATCTTCTGTTTTCTTCACATGTCCAGATTACAGGGCCTCTGCCAGAACATGTTCAGAGTGATAATTCAAATGGAAAGGCTAGTTATATTCTGCTCCTGACTAAAACGGCATAGAAGAGGTTTTCTTCAGGGAAAAAAAAAGCTGGAACCATCTAAAGTTGGATTAAGCTAACTGCTTTCGATGTCAATTAGAGGAAGAACTTTTATTTTGTGATTCAGGACTTGTGTGTACATGGACAAGGAGTTCATTTAGGAGAGAAATTGAAAAACCAGAAAGAATCAGATTAAAGACAGCAGCAAGGAAGGAAGGGGGGTAGAAAACCCCATGAAGTGGAAAACTCTGAGCCTATAGGTAACAACATGTACACTTATTTCTTTCTTTCAGATTTCCAAGGAAATTAAAAGAGTACTGGGTTGTAGTTAGTCAAAGAAACAAAGTTTGTTTCTTCTCTAGAGTGTAGTTAGGAACCCGTTTGATTATGTGCTACTAAGGTTGTTAATAATAACTAAATGGCTATATGTATTTGTACAGCCCCTCTCATTCTTTGATTAATGACTATGTCAACCTATATGAAAAGGAAGGGGTTGCTTACTGGATTCAAACTCTATGTGAACACCTTGTTTTTGCAACTCACTATCCTACCTTGGCTCAAAACTGTTCACATTGGTTTGTGTTTGAAACATGCTTTAAAGTGTGCTTTAAGGATTCTGCAAGGTATTTGAAAAGGAGGAGGAGAATTTGAAGGATTGTGAACTTTTTGGAGTAAGAGGGCTGGTACAATTTAATTTGTTTAGTCTGCTGGCTGAGTAAGGCAAGGACCAGAGTTGCTGCTATTCCATGCTACTAGTGTTCTAACATTTTGCTGTTCTGCACAAATCTAAGTTACCTAGTAACATGAAAAAATAACTCCTTGTTTACCACCGTAAGTTTTATGTATGTTGCATTTGTTAATGTTACTTTAGAAAACACACAAGTATTTTCCACTTGAACTTCAGGACACTTTATGCTCATGTGAGAGGTTTACTAGATCTGGTGTTATTTCACTTAGAAAGGGGCCTGTGTTTTGACAAATACCTCAGTCAATGACAGATGATACTATTGCAATATCGTCTTCTAAATATTTATTTGATAAAATGCATTTTTGTTTATATTTCATGAATAACAAGAGCCAAAAGAATCAGCTACATTGACTTAAAAAATACAAGTACAAATGAAAAGCTCCTTCTAGTATACAGTGAAGTTACACAGTACACTAAGATCATGGAAAGGGCACTTAAAATACAAGAGCATACACATTAAAGCTTGTTAACTCATGCTAAGTGCCCTCTGAGCATCTCAAAGTTATGCCACTTCAGGCAAGGGTTAGTTCTGGGCCATGCTATATATCTTGTGTTAGGGTAAATTCAGTCTGCTCTGGAAAGATAAATGAGCAATTTGCATTCCTCCAGTATCGCAGGTTGACCTCCCCCCTCCCACTGTCTTGAGCAGAAATAGGCCCCAGATGTCCTGGCTTCTAGCCACAGCCTTGCTTGCCAGCCCTCTAGTGGCAAGTCAGACAGATCTACACAGGCAACAAATATTATTAACCCTTAAGCTGTATACAGAAGTTAGGGGGAGTTTAGATCAAGTTAAAAATGACCACCCTATCTAAGGTAAGTTGGGATGGGGGCTACTGTGGGAAGGGGCTTTCAGGAGATTGGGGAGGCAAGCAGGTGGGGGGAGTCAGGCCAATCAAGGGGACAGGTGGCATCTGCAAGAAATCAGGGAAATATGCAGTCTGTGGGGGGGGATTGGAGGGATTGCAGGTTAAGTGGGGTCCATGAGGATATTGGGGACAGACAAGGTCTGTAGAGGGGTTAGTGGGGTTCAGTAGCAATGCGCAGAGTATGCATGGGGGTGCAAGTGCACCTCCTAAGAGTGCCGGTACACCCCCGGTCAGGCATCACTCCCACTCAGGCTATGGGCTGTGGGGCAGGCAGGAGTGCAAGTGCAAGATGTAGGCTCTGGCTGCTTCTGGAAGTGCTGTGGCATCTTCTGGGAGTCCCACTTTCAAGAGCAGTGTGGCTGCTCACCAGTTGGTAAGTTGACTCCCCACAAACCCCTTCCATGGACCCCTCCCCAGTCAGCGAGATTCACCCTCCCCCCCTTGTCAGCATGGAGGGATTGGCCATGGGGGGAACCCCCCCCCGATTGCTGACTGGTCACTGGGGGTCACATGCCCCCCATGAGTACGGTGTTACCAGTCGCCCATGGTGGGGTCTATGACAGTCTGCCAGGATCAGGGGAGCTTGCAGGGTCCATGGGTGGGGTTTGGGGGGGTGGTTCTCTCCCCAGCTGCACAGAGCCAGGAACTATTTTCAGCCCCCTGACTCCCCCCAATAATAGTTTCATAGTTTCTAGGGTCGGAAGGGACCTGAATAGATCATCTAGTCTGACCCCCCGCCATGGCAGGAAAGAATACTGGGGTCAAACGACCCCAGCAAGGTGCTCCTGTAACCTCCTCTTAAAGACCCCCAGGGTAGGGGCCAGCACCACTTCTCTTGGAAGTTGGTTCCAGACCCTAGCCGCCCTGACCGTGAAGTAGTGCCTCCTGATAACTAGCCTAAA
>NW_017728909.1:70454687-70557242 GCF_001723895.1 Crocodylus porosus
GCGGGCCCGAGGACCGAGCCCTGTGGAACCCCACTGCCCACATCCCTCCAGGCTGAAAATGACCCATCCACCACCACTCTCTGGGTGTGGCCCTCCAGCCAGTTGGCAACCCAACCCAATTGACTGTGGGGGTGTCGACACCACAGTCCCCCAGTTTCTTAATGAGAACAGGGTGAGAGACAGTGTCGAATGCCTTCTGAAAGTCCAGGAAGACTATGTCCACTGCTACCCCTGCATCTAATGATTTGGTGATCTGATCATAGTAGGCCACCAGGTTGATCTGACAGGACCTGCCACTAATGAACCCGTGTTGGTTGCCCCTAAGCATGAAATCCCCTGCTGGCCCCTCATGGATGTGTGCCAGCATAATTTTCTCCAACAGCTTGCCTAAGATCGAAGTAAGACTAACTGGCCTATAGTTTCCTGGGCTAACCCCCCCACCCCCAACTTTCTTGCACAGCTCCCAGCACTGATGAACACCAGTAAAGGTGGCAACAAGAGACACTTGTAGGATGGGAGGGCAGTCCATGGTGGTGGTGTTGTCCACCTGAGGGTGGGAAGGAGGGCAGAGGGCTAAAAATAGCCTGTGCTAAGGAGGTTATAAGAAACGCAGAGCCCCGAGGCTGTGACGAGGCTTTCCCAACCCTGGGGCTGGGTCTGTGCTGGGAACTGTACAAAAGTTCAGGACAGTTAGATCAGTCTAAAAATGGCTAATCCAATTTAAGTTAGGTGTACCTCGGAGACCACCTTAGATCATGTTGGCCATTTCAGGTTGGCCATTTAACTACCCAGAACTTCTGTATAGTTTCAACTTAGATCCACCTAAATAGTGTAAGATCCACATCTGGAAGAACTAAATTTGATCGAGTAGCCATTTTTAACACTATATAACCTCCTCTTAACCTCCCTGAATGTCTGTATGTAGCCTTAATGTTCAACTGCTCACAGCACATTCCATCTTTAAAACCACTTAACATTCCACAGATTTAGCATGGTCTAACTGTAACTTGTAACTTCACCTTTGTAACGCTCCAGAGATTTCTGATTGCTTTATTTTTTCAGCAAATATATTGCAAATTTGTTATCTCTTTACCCTGAAAAAAATCAGATAATAATCGAATGCCTACTCAAGCTAATAGAAAACATCCTGTTGACTTTAAGAGGTTTGGGATTTTAGCCTAAAACAAGTAGATTTATTTTCCCAGTTATAACTTGTTAAATGTCTTATCAGATATATAAACACATTATTGATAAGGCAATTATATTATCAATGTTTTATCAAAAAAGTACTGAAGAATTACCAGTGGCAATAGACACTGACATTAGATTAGATTAGATTAGATTAGGAACATACAAAGTGAAATACTGGGTCAGACCAATGGTCCATCTAGCCCAGTGTCTTGTTCATTACTTTCTCTAGCATTCACCATCATGTCTTTAGAGATGCCAGAGGATGACTGAATGATTACCTAGCTATTTTATCACCTCTTTTATATGTCTATTAATAGATCTACCATACATAAATGTGTTCTGTCCTTTTTTGAACCTGGTTGTGTTGTAGGACACTAAAATGTGCCTGCTCCTTTAAGGGAAGAAGCAGCTTAGCCAGAGAGCTCTGCAGGCTAGGCAGTACAGTACAGCTGCAGGTTTCCTGAGCAACAGGCTAATGAAGTAATTAGCTGGCACCTGTGGATGGTTAGCTGACCAGAAGGATATAGGACCCTGGGCACAGATAAGCCCAAGGCTGGGGCTGGCAGGGGTCACTTCTCTGACAGTTGGCAGGGGAAGGAGCTCCTGATTGAGAGAGCTACCCAAAGATGGGTGGTTGCCTGCTTTGCTGCCTATAGGAGCAGTAAGGCACCAGGATCTCACAAGTTCCCCGTGGCTAGGAGGCACACTATACTGGGGAGAAGTTTGGCTTCTTAAGGAGGCAGAGTACAGCCTACATCATTATTGTCATGTTATAGCTCAAGGGCTTATGTTTGTGTTGTTGTCTGAACCGGTGGTTTGGGATGAGGTTGTAAGGGCAGGTATGGAGATCTCATTAGTGCCCAGAGGGGCACATGAACACCTAGAGCCCTGCCAGCAGCTGATTCAGGGCTTGGGGAGTTCTAGAGCCTGTCGTGGGCAGAGTGTGCACAAAGCACAGAGCACACAAGAGGCCAGAGAGCCCAGTGCCAGAGGGGCACAACATTAGGGCCAGAGGGCCTGGCACCAGAGGGGTGCAGCAGACAGTGGCCAGGGGCCCGGTGAAAAGAAGAGATTGATTGGAGCTACTGCCTCAAAGCCACGTTCAACACAGTGCACCTAGGCTAGAAGGCCTAGCTAGATTAAAGGGATGGAGGCTGAGTAGGCTGAGACCAACAGAGGCAACAATATCTGTGTAACACCTGTGAGGAATGGGACGTGGTTGTGTGGAGCCACACAATTAGGCCACAAGGCTCAAGATGCCCCATGTGGCATAGTTCTGGAGAGAGGTCTGGTGAAGGGCTCAAGGACCAGTGAGTTCTGGTGAGGTTCAGTGGACCGGGGCACCTGAAGGCCCGTGGGTAGCCTCCCAAGTTACTTTACCAGTAAGACATAGCAGGAAAGACAAGAAGGCACCCTTGGGGCGGAGCTGGCACAGTCACGGATCTGCCAGGAGCATCACAGCCACTCGGGATCCCACCCCATGACAATCTGCTTCTACAATCTCCTGTAGTAGTGAATTCCACAAGTTAGCAATGTGCTTCAAAAAAAGTTTGTGCTGCATAAAAAATAGATTAGATTCAATTAATAATTGCATGCAAATACATAATACTTGGAAAGAGAAAACAAATCTGTACACTGAAGATTATAAAAAGAAGATAGCAAAGTAGAACTCTTAGTGCCTAAAGGGGGCCAGGGCTTCACCTACTGCATTTATTCATAATTAATTCCTTGTAACCCCTAAAGCAAGGACCTTCAAGGTACTAACTAGAGTTGAAAACTTTCTTGCCCGGCTGCTAGTCCCAGAGAGAACAGCAAAAGAAACTTTTGAGTCATAAAACTATCATCATAAAAATATTAAACATATATTATGATGTGTCCCATAGTAATAAACTAGAACCTGCAAATCCTCTGTTTGCAAAACTCTTACTGGCTTCATTAGCAACTCCATATGTGGTACATTACAGAGACAGTCCCTTCTCCATGTTCTTAGCCCACCCTGAGCACCATGCTGCTATGGCTAGCTTACCGCCAGTACCTGAGTTACCTGATTTAAATTACCTTAGATATCTCTCTATAATACATCACTATATATAATGTCAGTATCTGATAACACCTGCCATAAGAGAACAATATTTTCACTAGGCTGAGTCCTCTAGCCATTACAAAACAAAAGAAAAATAATTATTAGCATGCAAGGCCCATCCAGCTTCCATTCTTTTGGCTAAATCAAAATAAGGGCATCTTATGTTCCTTTGTATTTTCATGAACAAATCTTTCTTCATTTCCCTTTCTTTTTTACATTTTGCACACACACACACACACACACACACGCATGCGCGCACACACATGCACACTCCACCAAACATTTTTCTGTTAGGCTAAGGCCTCTTATGCTGCTTTAGCCTAAAGCAGATGCCTATTGCTGAATTATGAAGCACTGAAAACAGGGGTTTATAATGGAAATGTCAGTGCTGTTATAATAACTTCCAAATCATGTTCCTACAAAACATGCTGCTGTTCTTCTTGCACATAGCACTGTACTGATCTGTTTCCTTTGCTCTTTAGGTTCTTAGACAGTGTTCATCACTGTGAATTCTTTAAAATTTTTCTGGTGATTGGAACAAGGCTTCAGCAAAGACTTCTGTTTTCTTTTATTATACTGAAGCTCAGCTTTTTTGTTGATAGTATCTACTAAAATGCCTAAAATCTTTTTTTATATCTTGTGTATTAGATCACCATTCAATGTATCCATCCGCTTCCTTTAGTTTTATGACAAATAAAGAAAAGGAAAATATTCACCCCTACTAAAATCAAGCTCTAAAAATACAAGGAAGCACATTTCTGAGAAATCAATGTTATGTCAAACCTATGTGCAAACAGTATGTATTATTTATTGCATTGATAGTGTCCACATAACTCAAAATGGCAGCCATCATTTAAGAAAAAAATTTTTTTTAACATACCATGTGCATTTGTTGAGTTATAAGAAATTATTATACTCCAAATCATTCATAGGAAAAATATTCAAAGGCCCTCAAACAGTACTGATTTATGCAGTATTTTATTAATGCCCACCTGACTCCCTGAGCTGAATCTGGAAGTAGCAATTTGGATTAGCTCTCTCCTGGGGTTATAGGGTTACTGGACATTCAATCAATCCTTTTCACCCCTATGTGTGAGGTATAAAGCTTGCTCAGCCTGTGAGCATTTTTCCAGCTTCTGGTGAGGAAATTTTCTTCCAACAGAAGAGTGTTGAGTGTAATTCTCAGTCCATTTTCTTCTGCTTGGTTACCGTTTGCTCATTACCTCTAAAAAAGTGTTACTACTGTAGTTATATTTTCAAAGTTTACTGCTAGTTTTTCTGATGTGCTGAACAAGCAGTGAGGTTGGGAAGAGATTTTCCTATGCTGATGGTTGCTATGGCCAACTACTAGTAGATGTGAGAAGTGGTAGTAAATTCATAGACAAGGGCCATGTCTACACAAGACTCTGATTGCAGTTATTACTGCACCCTTATTTACTACTATGTGACTATGCAGTAACTGGAATTACCATACAGTAGCATCCCCAAATGTCTTTTTGGTGATGCTGACTGAGCAGTAGCTCATTATTATTGTGCAGTAGTTTATTACTACTGTGCAGTAGTGTTACATCATGCTTCATGCCATGCAATGCTACTGTGCAGTAGTAACGAACTACTGAGCAGTCGGCATCTTGTGGAGATGCAGCCAAGGTGCATCTGAGAAACGGTATTCTCAAAAATGTATTTTTTTTCCTTTGTTACATTATAGGCAGCAGAAAACTAATGTTACAAAGGTGCCTAGCAGGTTCCTGTGATTTATTTCAGTCCTGACTACAGAGCTAAGTTGTTTAGGCTTGAACAAGGGTAAAAAGGCTTGAACAGCAAGCTTAGGCTGAGATAGGTTTCCTCAACATTCAAATCTGCACATGAGGAATGTATAGACTGAGGGTTTTCTTGTGTTACACTAAAACAAGATATGCGGATGTTGGTAGGGAGGCTATCCGTAGACCCCAGGCCATAAATGGAGTCTTTCTGGTCAGATTATAGCGTGACATGGGTTGATTATCTGCTAAGGGAACATCATGTAAATTGCATCAGCTAATTATTACAGTTCAGTTAACTGCTCAGTAAAGCTGTATGCATCTCTTCACATCATAACCATATGTGTGACACCTGATTCCCTCACCTATGTGATATACACATACAATCATTTCTAAGGAAAAAAACAAGTATATTATTATATTAAAAATGGTGCACTTGAAGGTCTTTAACCAGTCTGCCAACAGTACTATGGTCACTCAAGAGGCATAATGCTTTCATAACTCTCCCTGTGCAAACCAATGGATCTGGTAGGTAACTGTGGCAGAATGTGTGTTAAGAATTTGTACAGGAACTATGGCAATGTGCCTCCCTACCATGCCTATTACCTATATAGACAACAGTCAACAGCCAGGATTGACTAGTAAATTGTAATTAACTTTCTGAAATTTCATCTGTCAGTTGGCTTCAAAGCAGTGGTGAATTGAACCCCCCTAACCCTAACAGACAGTACATATTTAATTCTCATGCCAGAAAATTGTAATTTTCAACATTATGAATGATTAGTTCATATATTTGCTTCTTACCTATTAGTTAACTTTCACTTGGCAAGTTGTACCAAGAACCTGTGGTTTCATATCCTAATCATCAATCTTCCATATGTGTCTTCGTTAAAAGAAACAAAAGATAAAAAATGAAAGGAAGTTATAAGCATTTTTGTAAAATGTATTCCATTCTTAACCACAACATAATATTCTCATAGAATTATAAGAACTTAGTAAAGCATGAACTTTTTTCTAGCTATAATTAGTTTTAACTTTAAAAGTTAAATTAGTTTCTAAGGCTTCTTTTCTTAAAATATATGTACCACATACAGTCATTTTCATACAAATTACACAAGGTTACTATAACAAGGTTATTCTCCCTTACAGCTTGCATGAAATGTCAGTTAATCAGCATAGATTAGTCAATCCGCAATGAGACCAATCTTCCAACTAATGCTTGGTGGTCAGTCAATCCAGAAAGGAGTACAGAATTAAGAATAATAGAACAATTGTCCAATACGCACAAATCCTTGACCGACTGATCATTAATAGGACAGAAGAGGTGATAATGAGTTTTATAATGTCATTAGGATAACCCTTCCTGATCATTAAGAACTAGTTGTGTCTTAGTACCATTAGAAATGGGGAATTCCAATAGTTCAACATTTTGTAAATTAGAAGTTAAAAAAAAGTCTCATGAATGTCAGAATGAACAGCTTTTACATTTTCACCTGAAATTAAAAATTTCCTTTTTAAAACACGGGGGAGGGAGGGGGGTAACGTTTCAGTCTCAAAAGATTCCATATTATTAATATAGAAATATTGTTTTAAAATTATTTTAAATGTCATCTTAGAATAAAGTGGTTACAATTTTCCTTTTCAAATACTGAAAAAAATTAATAAAATACTTCCTTTTTAGTAATTTTTGCTTTTAGTAAACCTTTGTATACCCTTGGGAAGGAGATTGGATATCCTGATTTCTAGGTCTACTTTTTCTGTCTTTGAAAGGTTGTATTTTCCATACCATTCTTTCCTAACATTTTCGTTCTTTACTCCACTTTATTCTAATTACTATATGCCAGGGCACTACTAAGATGTAGACTCAAGCTAATCTACCTACCTACCCACCTATCTGCCATTATGTTTATCATTATTTTATAAGAGTGGCTGCAGAAAACATCTCTCCAAGCCTAAGTGTTCCAAGAAAAAACGGCACTATCAAGTTCACTATATTCTGTCTGTAAAAAAATGGAATTAACTCTCTTCCTAATGGTATTTGAGTATATAGCATATTAACATTGCTTCCACTCAGTAAAAGTCTTTCGTTAACAGTGTAAAAGATACAGACAGTAATTTTATACTCAGTGTAGTCACCGCTCTTTGCACTTAATGTGACCTTTTATATAAAACTGAACCTATGGCAAACACCTGCCTAAAATTATGTAGATACATAGTACCCCTTCCAGTTCATCTGCAATGTAAAATAAGCTTAAAAACTGATAGCATTTTACTTATTTTTTTAGCAACTTTATCAGCAAATAAGAGCAGACAGCATATTAGGTATATAGATTTAACTTACACCTTTGGTTTTGACATAATTGATAATGCCTAACTCTCTACTGCCTTGCCACGCAACTCAGCTTGGATTATTCTATGCTATTATTCTAACTAATTGATTGGATATGACAAAATATTATGAAACTATTCCTTAGAGATGAGATTTTGATAACTTGGGCTCTTGACTTTAAGGGCATTGCTCTGTTCCAGACAGCGGTAATTATATCTCTTTTTCTGAAGCCAATCGGAATTTGAGTGCAATGCTCAGTCCATTTCTATCTGTTAAGTAACACGTACCATCTGTGGTAGGAGCAGCATTTTGTCACTTATCTCCAGAGTTCAGCCCCTATTATCTTGGTATGATAATAATTTGGCAATTCTTGCTCTTGTCATTTAGCTAAACTATTGTAATACCCTCTATTAGTGAGGTGATAGCTCCTAAGGATTGCATGACATACGCCAAAAATATGAAGAATTTTCAGTCTTTTACAGCGAGAAAAATACTCCCTTCTCTCTCTGAAAAAAGTCCATGACATGACCATATACACCTTCAGAATAAAGGACCTAGCACAAAATCATAAACGTAGATGACAGAAAAGCAGTACCACTCCCACCAGACTGACCTATTATATGCATTGCATATGGGATTTTCATGAGCACTCATTGGTGGACTTGTTTTTCTTCATCTGAAGATTATGCTAAAACACTCACTGACATCTATGAGAGAAGAATTAGGTTAGTGCTGAGCACTTCTGAAGATATCCCCTAGTCCCAGCTAGTCTTCTAATCTGCTTTCCTATCACAGATTAAAATGAAACGTTTCACAAGATTTATCACTTGCATGTATCTGAAAAATAAAAATCCTTCCTAACCACAGCTGGTGATGAGCTTCTAGTATTCCCCTGGAGTATAAGGACTGCTGTATAATAATTTTATCACCCTTTTATTTCTGGTCATCATAACTCTTTTTCCTGTTAAGACCATATGATTTGCACACATTGATAGCCTTTTGCTATTCAGGAAAAGGGGCAATGATATGGAATTTCTATTTTAACAGAAACAAAAGATTGTTCAAGCATTCTGCATTTTATACTGTTACAACCTTCCTAAAATCTACTTTGCTGAAACAAGGAATTTATGTCAGGCCTGAAAGTTTTGATCTACGATGAATGTCATACCAAACTCTTCAATAATAGAGACAGGTACTGATGGGTAATCAAATTTTTACACTGGTATCCAAATGCATGAAATCACAAACTGAAAAAGTATGTGTAAAGCCTGACAAATTAATACTGCCTTGTTTCCCTGTATCCATTTTTAGAATAAGGTCCTAGTTCTCTATACATTCAGCTGTCTCCTTCTCTGCTCAAAAGTACCATGTTGTTAATGGGATTATCATAATGTGCCATCATATATTTTGAGAGTGCCTGCCTTTTAAGCAATACCAAGTAATTTCATCTTCTTTTCCTAAGTGACATGCAAATTCAATATTTCCTTACCCCCAAAAAATCATTTTTCCTAATAAATGTTCTGGTGCTAGTGCTATTGCCCCATGTGGTTTTAAATAGGCCAATAGTGAGCCATGATTAATAGCGATAACTAGAAAAAACTATTCGTCTAGATGACATCATCATGGTAAGCTTTCAGCTTCTTGCATGGATTTAAGAAGTGAAGCCTGGTTCACAGCAGATAGAAGAAACATATGGTGAATTTTATTAGTCTTCTGAGGCAACTTGAAAATCCCAGGGACTTTTGTGATTGCTTTCTTCCCCATTATATCCACAACATTATAGAAACCATACCCAGTATAGTAAAGTGATGATGAAGATGCGGATTATCCTTGCATGCAGAAGGTATATTATGCAGTTAGACCTTGGTGCCACACTGCGAGGAAAACTCAGACAATAAATGCCACAAAGCATGTAAGCAGCAGGGAGGCACAAGTACAGTCCTGGTAAAGTGCTCCAAAGTGAAAATCAAAGTAAGTAGATAAAAGCAGACATTGGTCTGGGCTTTTTAATCAGGCGCCTGGAGCAAAGCTAAGGCAGGAATGATAAATCTGTGGCTATATTATGGCACAGAGGGAGCACTGCAGTCGATCAGGTCAATGTTTATGTTAACTGTGGTGGAAATCATTGAACATTCACCTTTAACCCGTGCAAATGAATCAGCAGGTTAGAAACTGTAGTTAATTTATGAAATAGCATGCAATCTCACTAACTATGCAGATGGAAAATGTAAGGTAGACAATTTTAAACAATTCATGTTTTAGATGTAGACTAGATAGAGTGATACATATATAAGCTGGCACTTTACAACATACATTTGCAAGACAACAGACAATTGAGGGAAAAGCTAGCCATGGGTCAAATTATTCATGTCCGTATAGGTTGGCACTTAGAAAAAAGGGTCGAATTTTCAGAAATGCTTAGGTATCAAACAACAAGGGCACTTGAGTTTGAAGTTGTTGACATGAGTATAGATTTTCATGAGTAGATAAACAGATTTTAACAGATTTCATTAAATTAGTTTTTAAATGAACCGAAAGAGACTGACAATATTTTTCCTAAAGGTTGCACTGGAGCAAAAGGCCTATTTGCATTCAGAAAATATCTCCTCTACATGTATACACTCTGAGGACATTCAGAGCAGCTGATTGTATCCCAGTTTTCTAAATAGTTTAGGGTCCTGACCTTTCTTGCATATACAAGGCTAGGCTTCATAAGGATAGGCCAGGGTAAGGGCTCAATCAGGATTTTCAAAAGCACTTGGATGTCCCTACATATCACTTATATCAAGAGAATGATTGAACCAGGAGATATAACATACCAGGTAAACTGAGATGCCAAGCACTTCCTGGTTACTTTTTATACTACACTCTCCAAACTGATTAATCCTTGTGGCTGAAACCCCCCCAAAATGAAAGTGGACGATAGAGAAATTCTAAGTCAGCCAGCAAAGAATGAGTGAAGAGTGCCTAGTAATGATAACTGACTCTGAGGGTTAGAGCAAGATCAAAGTTCAGAGCAGAGGATGCAAGGAGGCAAGAAATGTGGATGGAAAAGCACAGGGTTGAAAGGAAATTCAGGGGATTCTGAAGCAACCCAGCGGTAGCACATCAGTGCACCACCATACCCATATATATGAGAGACAATTAAGGAAACATATATGTGTATGTAAGGGTGTGAACATGCATTTGGAGGACCTGGTTTAGGTAGCTTACTTTAAACTCCCTACTCCTAAGCTGGGAGAGGCATGTGTGGGCTTCTGCCACTGCTCAGAGCAGCACAGGTAACCTGAGGTGAGTAACTCAGGGAGGAGTGATAGGTAGGATCAGGGGGCTGGTGACTCCTGGGGGTGTTGGCAGATCCAAGGGGGAGCTCTTGGGTCCATGTGGGGGGAGTTGCCTGATCTGTGGGAGAGGTAGTCAGGGAGTTAAAGATAGCCTCCTGAGGGGCAGGATAGGAACAGCACAGACATGGGGCTGGTGCAAGTGCCTGGGCTTTTCCACTCCCAGGGCTGTGCTGTGAACATGTTCAGGTTTTCATTAGAATAGGTTAACCCATTTTCGATTGGGTTAAGTGTTAAATGTAACACTTGTATGTACCCTAAATCACCCTACTTGTAAAGCAATAGACAGAAGATAATGCTGTCACTGTCTGGTATAAGCTAATAAAATCCTTCTCAGCGTCACAGAAGTGCAAACCATGCACAGGCTAACTACAGGAGTCATTATGCACTTCCGTGGTGAACTGTAAAGAGGTCTAGAGAGGTCTAGGACTGAAACTGTAGCACAACTAGTTAGGCTTAGTCAGCACTCTTTGAAAAGTATCTGCCGGTTCTTTTAAAGGACCTCAGGGTTGAAACTGAAATTAGTTAGCCATCTGCCTTTGGGGCCTTCTCATACAACGTGCTGACTTCACTAGGGAAAGAGCCAAGCAGTTACAAATCACCGTAGACTTTTGTGAAGTCAGAGCTTCCTTCCAGGGCTAGTCATATGGGGGACCTATACATGTGCCACGTATTTGCTGCAACATGAGCTAATTAGCACACATCACAGCAGACTCAATTAATTAACATGCTCCAGCACCCTCCATGTCATCTATTCAGCATCCCAGTACTTCTAAGTGGTGGTAGGGAAGCTTGAGTTCAAGCGCCCCCCACTGCCATTTTGAAGCACGGGATGCTGAATATATGTGATGAAGTGGGCGCTCTAGTTAAAGCTCCATCTCCTCCTCCTCCACCCCAGAGCAAGTGTATAGATGTCCATGGACAGCACAAGCTTAAATTAAAAGGTGGGAAATACAGCCTTTAAAAACAAGGAAACACCACACTCAGCTTGTGTGTCCATGTGGCACAAGGATGAGCTTTATGATTGTTGTGCTGAGATTCCTTTGAAAATGTCACTAGGCTTACACCTCTGGGAAGTCAGCACTTAGTGCTATTTTGAGAGTGCAACAGCGATTTGCAAAACTTAGGTCTGGCCTATTCTCAGCTGTGAAGATTTCCAGATTCCCCTAAAGAGAGCTCTTCAATTCTCTGTTGCATAACCTTTTGGAGATCACCTGTTCATAATATTTAGACAATATTGTCTTCTAACATGATCTAGTATTATGCCTCTGACTAATAAAAATAACACTGATGTGAAGCAGAAGGCAGAGGATATACGTGGATTTATATGTAAGCTGTGGAAACTTTCAAAGCTAGGAATAGAAACCTGCAAGTGTCTGCCTGTATTATGCAAGAGTATTATTAGTCTCTCACTTTCATCAGCATCAAATTAATTCACAAATTAAAAACTTGCAGGAAATTAAATATCACTGAATGCAATTGAAATGAAATTGAATTTGGATACTAAGGTTACAGTTTCATATAAGGTATTTCTATTTTAATTCATTATTGAAATTGTGATAACTACTAAAGGCTACAACCGCATTGTGCTGGGCAGTATACAAACTGTAAGAGGGACTCACCCCTGGCAATTTCAATCATAACCAAAATCTAACTCAAATCCAACATGTATGGTAGTAGATTAGCCTCATAAAGAGAATCTGTCAAGTCCAGTGAGAAGATATACAGTATGTGAAAGGGTCTTTACTTGTTGAAACCTCTGCATGCAGAAAAATCAGAGGAGAAATCAGCCACATTTTCTCCAGGGACCAGCACAATGAAGCCTGTAATAAAGCACTGAAGGCATTTTATAGAGAATGTGCTGAAGTGTTGGAAATAGATTTTCACCCAGTGAACAGGTCATTGTGTAAATTACAAATAGTGTGATCCTGCCAGATGCAACAATAATGATCCTCAGGTTATTAAAGACAAGAAATGTTGGGTCCTCATTTTGCAAATACAATGTACTATAGCACACTAGAAAGATGTATACATCTTGAGGCCAAGTGCCTGATAACTCCAACACCCCCGCATAAGTTCCCATCAACATGAGTGGATAAACAATATAGTAGGCTGTGTCATTCAGCTGTCTCAGTCCTGTATTTACAAAAACACTATGTACAACATCCACTGAGAGGAAGACTCAGAGTGGAGAAGTATATCCTGAAATGAGAAAATAAATTCTAAGAAACATTGGGCACATCTAAATGTGAACTTTAATGCACAGTAGCCTATTTTACTGCATATAAAAGCCTCAAATCAAAAATCATGCTAATATGCAGGAAAAAAGTCTCCCCAGTAGGAGCAGCCTAGAGAAGGCTGCTCCCTCCCTACTCTGCCCCTCTACAGAAGCCAAAGGGAGCTCCAGGCTTCCCCTGGGTGCTAGCCCAGGGTCTGGCAGGGAGTACAGGGCAGGAAGACAGCTGTTTCCTGGCCCTATACACATCAGGAGGGGTCCTGACATGTACAGGGCAAGAGAGCTGCTGCTGCAGAGCTTTCCCATCCTGTGCACATGGGGACTATGCCCAGTGAGGCTTCCCCATGCACTGGAGCCCAGGGCCAGCCGGGTCCTGTCCTGCTCCGGGCCAAATCCTAGCCAGCTCTGGGCTGGATGGAGAACTCTCCTGAGCTGCCAGGGTGGGCTCTGGGCTGGGACAACATCCCTGTGCCCTAGCAATAGGCAGCTCTTGGCCCTGGCTCCACAACTGCAGCTGAGGCCTGTTGCTGGGGTGGGCTCTGAGCACACAGCCCAGCCCGGGACAATGTCTCCATGCCCCAGCAGCAGGGAGTTCCTGGGCCTGGCTCTGCAATCAGAGCAGGGGCTAGGCCATTTCTCTCCTGCCCCTAGAAGCTGCCCGGCCCCTTCACAGAGTCCTACTGGACCACCATAACTGCCTATTGCAAAGTTTCCTTCCTAAGGCATCTGTGGACTCTCTTCCAGGACAGTGCCTATCTCAGGGAGGCACAGATGAAGGATATCTCAGCTTGCTGTCCATCTGGCTCCACATACCTTCCCCTCTTAGCTGCCCAGTGGGCCAGATTCAAAAGGTAAGTTCCAGGATGCTTTTGGTCCTACCTAACTTCTGGCCTGATAGTTAGGTTACTTTACTGGGAATTAGGAGATATGGGTTTAGACTCCAGATGGCTCAGTCTATCACTCCATGGGCAAGTTCCTTAACCATTAGGCTCTTCGGCTAAAAATGGTAAGGTTGGCCTCTTCCTCTTGGATGAATCACAACATTAGCTGTGTTTTTCCTGCAAGTAGCATTTCAGGAATTTACATGAGTGTATACACCTTCTTGGGTGGAGCAGGACCACAATTTACAACAATATATAAGTGGACATGATGTATGTCTTCTGAGTACGTTTAGAAGGACAAGGTGAACTACCCAAGGGAATAGGATCTAAAATCTGTAAAAATGACTTGAAATGCCATGTACAAGGCTAACTTTAGTCACTTAGGCTGCTTACAGATGTGGAAACACAAAACCAGCACTTTAAGCTCGGTGTGCCCCCACACAGAGTGCAGTGCATTACCAGCAGAGTCATTGCGTTTGTTTGACCTGGTTCACCCAGTGTCTGTATAGACAAGGCACTTCAGTGGGACTCTTTGGTGTTTTTATCTAATAGGTATTAGATAAAAGCACCAAAGAGCCCCATGGAAGCACCCAATCTATATAGACACTGCAGAGTTGTGTCGTACTAACACACTGCCTCTTCAGAGAACATGCTGTAGTTTGGGGTTTTTCCCCCCACATCTCTCAGCACCCTTAAGTACTACTTGCATGCCTCAAGGTCGAGCTGGATATGGGAATATCAAATTCAGACATAAAACAAAAAGCAGTGCTACCCTCAGAATGAAATACAAATCAAAGGATTATAAATCATAGTTTATGTTGAAGAAGTATACAGGGGAGGTAAATCTAAACAAGCTATGATCTAGGCCAGTTCCTTGGTGTAAGTCAGAAAAGAGAAAGGTAGTTAGCCATTTTAGTTTGAAATCAGGCAGAAGGCAGTGTAAATTTGCATCTCAGAGATGCATAAGCTTTTGTAAGTAGCAGCTTGCTTCAGGTCTGAATGCTACAATATATTATCTTGCCTGCAGACCACAAAAAAGTTGCAAATGGCAGATGTTAATATCAGTTTTAAATCAAGTAAATCTTGGCCGTATCCCCTCTGTGAGGACCACACTCCTATACTGACTTCAAGAGTTCCTCTCATGCTGATCATGTTACCTTTGTTAGCAGAATCATAGAAAATGAGGGTTGGAAGGGACCATAGGAGGTCATCTAGTCCAACCGCCTGCTCAAAGCAGGACCATCTCCACCTAGATCATCCCAGCCAGGGCTTTGTCAGCCTCCAAGGGTGGAGATTTTACTACCTTTCCAGATAACTTGTTCCAGTGGTTCACCACCCTCCTAGTAAGAAAGTGTTGTATGAACCCTTGGTAAAATGCAGACAGGTCAAAACTATACTAGTCCAGATATAGGAGTGGGAAATAAAGAGTTCTTTCAGTGAGAGGCTTGATATTATACAACATTTAAAATGAAATGTGGTTTAATCTATTTTTCCTTTGAAAGTTCTTTTCTTTTTTCCTCTTCCTTTTTCTCTAAATTTCATTTAAAAAATGTTAATATACTAATGCTGAGAATTTAAAATCCTTAGAACTTTGGAAAGTAAAGGGTTAAGACTGCCACATAAAAAATAACTTCAATACAATATATATACTGTACAGGTCTGTATGACAGCATTTCACAACATAGTCATTAATCCAAAATTCCACACACTGTAACTGCAATGTAATCATGTTAATGTTGCCATGGAAATCTTAACATGTGAATTTCTTGATCCCTGTGCATTTCTCATTGACAACACCATTTAATCACAGTAGATCAGATTCTTATCCACAATAAAATAGTGTAATATCATAGAAGGCACTGGACCTATGTCCACTTACATCAACTACATTTCTGTCCCAGTGTTATTCAAAATTGCTGCATCTCTTCTAATATACCAAATTATTTCTGTAAGAAGAGACCTTTCTTGCCACAGTTGGAATTGGTGGGGGGGCTAACAAAAACCCACCTCGCCGTTTGCCAGTGCCAGAGGTATTAATTGGTTTATGGGAAGTGATGTCTAAGACAGAAAATTCAACATTATTAGTCTTTATGACATATAATGCCCTTTCTTCACTGTGGACATAAAATATGGGTGAAGAACATTAAACTATGCTGAAGCAAATATTGGACTTTGCAATTAAACAGATTGGTTAGCATCCAAGCTGTTATAAAAATGCCTATGTTCTATCTTGGTATTGTGGGAAAAATGCCTCTGCAGGATATAAGTAGTGAAAATGAACTACCTGTGGTGAGCCAATCTCTGGATAATATAGGATTTAGCTGGATTTGGAGATCTAAAATAATCCACATTGAATTAAGAATTTAACCTCCAATTCCGCATATTCAAAAACTCCCGCTGAGATGGCTTGATCCTCGATGGTGGGTGGTCACAGAAATTTTCAGAGAGCAGTAGTTAGCCATATTAGTCCTTAGTCAGGAAGAAGGCAAGGTAGATTTGCACCTCTATAGACTAACTAAATCAGATGTGTCTAGCATAAGCTTTATTTTCCCCAGGAAGATTTTTAATGCCAAAATATTAAAAGAAGAATTCCTATTACTTTGGATTTTAAACGCATGGGAGGGAGGCCTTTGTGAAAAAAGGCTCTGCCTTTGTGAGGAGGTCCTGTCTTGCCAAACAAGGCCCTAACTTTACAAATTTTTGAAAGTTTGCCTGAGGTACTGGCCTATTTTACCTATAGAATTTGCCAAAGGGAAGTCCACTGAAAAGAAACAATAATGACTCATGAAGGATTGAATTGACAGCATGAAAGACAAGTATTCTGTTCATCTTCAACACAGTGATAGCTCAGGCCATATCAGCTTTGACCTTCATTTGGTACTTTGATCCAGTCCCCTTCTCTCATCCCAACACAACTAATCCTTATGGTGAGACTCCCATAATGAATACTAGTTAGTGTCTATTTGTAATGCTAGATTTGTGAAACAAATACCTATGTAGGAGAAACTAGCTGAAGTCCACTAATTCATCGACACATCTTAATCCAGTCAGAGTGTAATTCATTTCTTTCCAGATGATCAGCACAAATACTATTTAGCTAGGCATTTTTATTTGACTTAATTTATACAGGACATGTCTACATGTTCAATTAATGCAAATGAATAAACTCCGGCATGGTTTACACCAGAGTTTAAAGCTCCCAGGCACCACATTTACATGTGCACTCAGGGCCATAACATATTGAGCAAGGTTGGAGCAGCCCCAACTAGAAAGAGGTCTGGAGGGAGTAGGGACGGGGTCAGCCTGCCAGCCCAGGGCTGCTCTGACCCAGCTCAACATGCTGGGGGGGAGGAGGGGATGGCTGGGGCACAAAAGTGCTCCAGTGCAGAGCTAACTGGCGGGCAGCCCTCGCACTGCTTGTGCTCCAGCCAGCTCCATCAGCATCTATACACACGTTAAGGCTCACTAAATTACACCATCATAGGATACTATTTGTGCTGACAAGTACTACCCTACAGCAGCATTAATTAGTTTACTGAGGCCTAATATGGCCTAATATGGCCGCACATCTAGACATTGAGACTTTACCGAAGAGTTAATTAAGCAGCTTTACAGTGAACCTCTTGTGTAGACACACGAATATAGGCTTTGTTTTTATCCCTTGCACAAGGGTGAATTTCATCCTGAAATAACAATATCCATGCAATAGATCAGATTAACTAGATCATTGAACCCAAGTTAATTATTTAGAGTCATTACTGATCTCAGCCAAATTTAAAACAATGACTAGAAGGTTAAAAAGTCTATATCCCATTACTGATACTGGCTAAGTTGACTCAAGGCCATCAACACTGCTGCCAATCTACATCTAAACATATTAGGGGACAATAAATGCAGCAGAGCTGAACAGTTGTTAAAGATGACTGACTGCAGGAATGTGATGATGAGTTTTTAATCTGCACCCAAAAAGCTAGTTGGTAAGAAGCCTTACGGGGGGGAAAAATAAAGCAATTTTGCCTGCCTTTTAAGTATATAAATGATAGAGCCCTAGAGAGACTTTCTATTTAGAGATGGCTCAGCTCTAGTATGTTAATTTTGAGTCACAAATTCCTACTATTATACTCCCAGAAACAGTAGAGCTCTGCCACACATATTTACTACACTCAAACTGTAACATCTTTTAAAGGTACCCACTCACAGTCAAGACATAATTACCAAACAAAATGTATCTTTCTTTATTCAGATTGTTTAGTTTTTTATTCTAAAAATGTCTACTAGAAACCACAAGCTATATTGTTTAGCATTTCCAGTCAGCAGGTGTCTGTATTGTGATGTCTACCCTATGAAGATTCCTTAAAGTCATTAAAAGGGACAAAGCTGAAGGTGGCTTCCCTTTGGAACATATTACTGCACATCTGCACTCTCACCACTACAGCTCATACTGTAAATTTTACAGTTGCTCTTTAACTTTTTGGCAGCACAGACTGGTATGAAAACATCTTGCTTGCATGTGCTAGAAAAGCTTTTACTCCGACTATTAAACTTTTGATTTATTAGTCAGTGGCAAATTATACTCATTACATTGCTGACTACATACTGGACTAACAGCTTTAGTATTCCATCTTCACCTAACAAAAAAAAACCTTTGTGGGGGATTATACTTAATTTAAAATAAATATTCATTCTTATTTTTTTTTTACTCATTTTGTGTAATTATAAATATAAAAATATATTAATTCCTTATTCAAATCTTCAGCTGAAAAAGATCTTAAATAGGCAGGGAAAGTAATATTTGTTTAAAATCCTACCCTTTTGGCAAGTGTCTAGCAATGTCCAGTGTGTCCAATATGCAGTAATAATACATAGATCTTATATAGCATTTTTCATCCAAAGATCTTAAAATTCTTTACACAGGAAGTCAATATCATTATTCTCCTTTTAGATATATGAAAACAGAATCACAGAAATTGGAAGTGAAATGGAAGCTCATTAATACATGACCAACAGGTTCAAGAACAGAATACCTTGTCCCATTCTACCACTCCATCTATTAGGACATTTGCCTATGTATTTGAACTGTGTTCAAAAATATGGTGTCTAAGGTTCAATGGTGCTTTTAAAGAGAGGTGCAGAGTACCTCTGTGATAGTGGCCCAGACTTTTTCCAGGACTGCATATTGCAGTGACGTTTACTATCCTTTAAAATGTACCAACAAGCTCACATGACTCTGCTCTTTTTCCCTCCACCATTTGAATAGACAGGCAATGCATCTCCTCAGCTCCTTTCACTTAATTAATGTAAGTATTTGAAATGAATGATATCTAATTCATTATATAAATAAACAATCAATTTACTGTGATTTACAATATATTTACAAAGCAACCTGTCTGCTGCTCTGCAGGTGTGTCTACAAGAGACACTCCTGTGGAGTTGTTACTGAGTATTTATATGGTAGTTGTATTAGCAAGTACTAAATAAGTACTCAGTAACCAGAGTTACTATGCAGTAGTGCCAGCCAACATCTTTTAGGTGACACTACTGAACAGTAGCCTAAAAATATGGTGCAGTAACATAGTAGCACTGTCTGTGCTGTGACAATACTGCACAATATTATTCGGCAAGAGCACAGTCAGCATCTTGTGGAGACAGGCTCTGGATTTCCTTTATGGCTAAGGAATTTTCCTAACAAAAGGGAGGCAAATAATGCCAGGTATAGAATGCACAGATATAAATATCATCTCTATAAATGGAGTAACAGTTAATAAAGACCTAATTTCTTGTACTTATCAAAAATTCAGGGGGCTGTTCACAAGAATAAGACCATTCCTCCCACTATAATGGCCGTATTTATGTTTATCCAAAGTGTGTGTTCAATTAAATATGGAGTGTTTTTTCCCCTTCACTTCCCTGCCTTGAACTACTGCACAGTGTTTTTTGTGTCTGGACCCTTGCATTTCAGTCTGTATTTTATTGAAGAAGTACATATCACGCAAAACATTTTCCCTCTGATCTATTCATAAATTCACAGTTTAAGGCTAGAAGGGACCCATATAATTATTGAAAGTGACCTTCTGTAAACCATAGGCCAAAGAACCTCACCCACTAATTTTTGCCTGAAATTCAGCATTTGCTATTACATACCTTTTAGGAAGATAACCAGTCTTGATTTAAACACTTCAGGTAATGGAGAATTCACTGGGTCCTTAGGTAGGTTGTTCCAATAGTTAATTACCCTCACTGTGAAAGGTTAACACCTTAATTCTAGTCTGAATCTGTTTTACATCCACTTCTGGGAGCAGTAACATTGGCTTCAAAGTAACTTGTATGAACAGGGTATATAGCATTGGCCTATTATTAATAAAGCTAGTTATGCCAGCAGGATTCTTTAAGATGAAAAATACGACAATAGAAGAACCAGTTATGACTCTATAGTTAAGGCTGAGTACTGCTTTGAACATAAAGCATAGATTCAACTCTTTATTAAAAATGAAAAAATAGTATATATAGCACTTACTACTTGGATACATAGTATTTATACAAATAGATCTGTTAACTGGTTTATAAATTAGAAATGTCTAAAGCCTGGATCCTTTAAGAAATTTAGCATCTGAGTCCATATTTTTTTCTGAATGATGCTAGCAATTAAACAGACTTTTAAAATTTTTTCATATAGTTAAACTTATTTCAAATCTTGTGAATAGGGCATACTTGACAAAATATTGTAGTTCAAGTGCTTTATTAATGACTTGTATGCTCATATTTACTTATATCACTCTTAAGTAGTCACTACTTTGGGAACTAAAACAGTGTTAAAGACTTAGAAGTAAAACACAGAGCCATACATTTCGGGACTGGGCTCTTGCCTCCTCACTCTTTCACAAAATGCTGCCTACAGTAACAGCCCTTTAAACCAATATACTACTACCACTACTACTACTGCTGCTGCTGCTACTACTACTGCTACCACTACTACTACTAATGCATTAATCTGGAGGTCAGCCTGTCTGTAGCGATTTAGCATTTTAAGGGTAAAATCCATTACAGGTTTGTATTAATTGTCCTTAAGCTAGACATTACCCACTTAGGGCAACCTTAACTCTGCCCACTAATGATTTCATGAACTATTAATATGATAATTAAGTCATTTTAACATTTGTGGTCCCAAATTAAATTAACTTATTTTTAACGACACATTGATTTTTGTCCTATCTTCCTCATTCATTCAATAACTTTGGTAATGTACAAAATATTTGTAGGAAAATCATGGAAACAAACCTTCCCTTCCTTCATCCTTATGTGCCAAGGTATTTAGCAGAACTCGCAGATTTGTTGGACTCTGACAGAGCCGCACCATGAGCAGTTTTGCTATTGCCTTGAACTTGCAAACTCTGGGCTGTCAAACATATGCCTTGATGCCTGTGCCATGCCACTCTGGCCCCCATGGAAACAAATTAAAAACATAGAAATAAATCTAATTTGTTTTTACAAATCACTTAAAACTAATCTAGGATCATAAACACTTATTCATAACTATACTGTTGTCTGGTTACTTTCAGTATGTATACTTAAATTTGTATTTCCTGTGTTTATAAAAAAATAATAATTACAACATCCCTATATTTTTTCCCTCTTATGTTACTGAAAAGTATTCTTAGCCCTAAGTGCATTCAACTTTATTTTGGGAATGTGTACGTATATTTAATTTCATTAAAATTATTTAGGGACATGACAATCCAGTCATGCCATATTATCTCTTCCCTACAAGCAGGGATTTTTCTTGCTTTGGTTGTTCCAATAAGTAGGAGCTAAACATATATTCAGGCATTTTGTTCTGCAGGCTGGTACATGATATACTCCTGGTCAGTGCGGTGGTACCAGAGATAGTCTTGTTATGCATCCCCAGTCACGATTTGAGTTAACATTCCAGGCCCTCAGCTGAACTCATTGGTGAGATAAATTATACCACCCCTAGGGGAAAGAAATAAGCTACCTGTCACTTGTCAAAGAACCGGCACTAGTGTGATGGCACCTAATGTCCCTCCATCCCACCTGAAGGCACTGTGGCTGTTATGAAAGCACAGCCATGGATAAATGTGATGGAAAATAAGCAAAGATGTGAAGGATTTTGATAAATGAGTTCAAGTACAATTAGTAGCAAATCTTCCTAGCAATGGAGCTTCTCTAAGGAAACTTTTAAAAGGAAAGAGGTTTATGCATTCTCCTCACGGCATTCCAAAGCAAGAGACATAGGCTTCATCATGGTCTGTCTCTGTAAAGTTGCTAATTTGCCCAGGAAAAAAAAATTGGCGTTCAATTGTTTTCCATAGCTGATATATTTATATTGTTTTCCATAGCTGATATATTGTTTTCTTGAATACGGGTTGGAGGTTTGGGGTTTTTTCAGTCAAAAGTAAGCAATGAGACAAGGCTACTATCTATCCTGCAAATAGAGATTTGTATCAGTCTTTGCAATTAATCAGATCCGAAAGATTAGCAGCCACAGGAGTTACAATAATTGCTCTATGCTCTATTGGCATTATGAGATGAGAGTTTCAATAGTGCCTCTTCAAATTCAGTTCCATTTGTGCTTCACATTAATAATGATTTCAATTGACTGAAACTAGCAAAAAATATCCAATTAAGTGTCATTACATGAGTTCAGTTAAATGCCCTCTTTGAAAAGTCTCTCGGAAGATATTAAATTTCGGTGAGTTTACTGCAATATGCTGTGACTGACTGTTTAATTCTTAAAGGTATCCTGTCAGTTTAAGCTGACTGGCTCGAGTGGTTTGAAACTAATTACAGTACTTTGCTGTTGTCTCTTTCTGTGTCCTTGCAAATGCAGAAAGTTGGTGATATGACAAAAACAGCTAAAAACCTGTTTAACAGTTTATAATCTGATTTCGAGAGGCTGAGTTGTAAAGGATTGCTATATGTGAACCAAAGGATAAGCTGCATGCTGTTCAGTGGGAGTCAGACTTTTTGGCAGGTGTGCCACAAGTGAGCCCCTCACCTTTTCTACATGCCCCTCTGATCCCTTTCCCTGCCCAATATGCTGCTCTCCTTTCTGCTTCCTACTCTGTATTCCCTGCCTGATGAGCACTTCTGCTCTCTGCTCCATCTGCTGCCTGCAGTGGCATAACTGAGGTGTGGACCGACAATAGGGGCAACCTCTCCAGGCACTGACCTGGGGGAGGGGGTGGAAAAAAGAAGCAATTGCTGCCAGTTCTCAGCCACAGCAGCAACTGGAAGTCACCACTTCCGCTTTGCCATGGGCACCTGGCTATACTCCTGTGCTGCTGGCTGCCTGTTCCTTCCCTGATTGCTTGGCCAGCCCTACTGTAACTCATGAAGGAATAAGTTATTCTGTGTAAACCAACACAAACTCATGATATAAAACAAGAAGACAGAGTGGACACCAATTTAATGTATTTTAACCTGAATAACCAATAAATAACTTGCTTGCTTTGTTATACTACTAATAGATACAGATCTGATTCCTCACAGACAGTAATGGTCATAAAACTAGAAAATGAGAGGCAATTCCAGCCAAGCAAACACAATAAAGGGCAGGAATGTTAACTGTCTATACATAATTGAGTAGCAATAACATTAAAGAGTAATGCAATGGTCAATGGTTTACAATTAAAGAAGAGTAAATTTAAGTTATATGTTAAAGGAAAAAATGTACTGGTCAGTATAGACATCCCGAATGCTTTGCCACCACTGGTAGGTGATACTATAAGGACACTAGAAAAGTTCTAAACTAAAACATTTTTAGAGGGCAATTGATAAACTATCAAAGAATAATCCAGGAAGTCATTCCAACGATTTTATGAGAAGCAGTCACCGACCATATAATTTATTATGTTGTGCAATAGATCCCACCAAAGAAATCTAAAGAAGTTTTCACTGCAATAGTCACTGTAAAAAACTATGCAGAATATAGTCATAGCCCCAAGGAGTTTAAATACAAGCTCTATACAAATGGAGAGACATATAGATCTTTTTATTATTGTTGTTATTATTTATGTAACCAACATACCAATTATCCTTATCTGCTCTGTAAACTTAGCTTTATCAATGGGCTGAATTCGTATAATTATTGCCAGAGAATCCTGTCCTTCAGAAGAGTTCAAAAGAGGAGAAATTAGTAGCATTACAGGTCAGTTAAAGGAAGATTTGTTACGATGAGGGTGCAGAAAAAGACACAAAAATATTTGTAGGGGAAACTGACAAAGAGTTAAAGGAAGCCAGCATCAGTGTAAGGGGAGGCTATGACCAACCCAATAAGAGAGCACAGACAAATGGAGTTGGGAGTGTGGGGAGGGACTAGGATGTGAAAGACTTTAAGAGGAAGCTGTAGAAAATGTGAGGCATTTGAATATAAGAGTAATATAGGCAGCACAGGAAACAGTCCTTCAATATCTGCATTTTGAATGGACTGATAGGGCACATCCCCATGAGCGGGAATGTGCATTTCCCTGGGGACAAAGAGCAGCAGCACAATAACTCCCAGTGTCAAATCCTACACATCCCTGTGGTGCAAATTAGCAGCAGTGTGGAGAATGCCTGCATGTGCGGTGTGCATGGTGTGCAACACTGCAGACACATCTGGGGTGCCACATACTGCACATCCGCACTCATCTAGACATGCCTGTAGGGTGCAAACTGATAGTAACAGGTAAGTGAGACGCGACGAGTTTCAAAAATGCTGATAGGTGTCTTAGAAAAAGCATGTGTGCTGCCAACACAGGAGTAGAGAATTCTGCAAGCTGATAAAAGCATGCGCCATGGTGACGGGCCTTGCAAGTGCCCTTTTCATGACCTGAAGGCCTGTCAGTCAAGTGTGACCTACTTTTAGAGAAGCACAGGCTCAGTTGTAACAGAGAGCTTGTTGCTACGCATGCCCAACATATGAGAGATATGAAGTAATCTTTCTAGAAAGTTCGGTCTTCCTAGCAATCTAATTGGCCATGAGAGTTACTATAAAAGGTCTGACGAACCCTCCCTCGGGGGAGACCCACGGAACTGGAGATAGAGCCTGGTCTGTCCAGGGACTGTCTTCCAGTTAGGCCCTTAGGCTTTTTGGTCTTTTCCTTCGCCTTGTGTTATATTATATTGATCTATCAGCTTTCGACCTACCTGGCATCGATCTCTAACCACGACCTTGGATCACCCCTTGGACTCTGACTATGGTTTCAACTACTTACCTGGTTCTGGACCTCGGCAACCATCTCGACCACCCGACCATTCAGTTGTCAGTGGACACCAGCGAGTTACGGTTTTGTGTTGTCAGTTGTTCCTCCGTTATAAACTGTTGACCATCCCTGGGACTTATCCGACAGGCTTGTCCTGTCGGTGAACCCGGTGGGACAACAGGTTCCCCTGTTGTGAGTTAATACTGTAACTGAAGACTCCGTACCTGCGGTCTTCCAAGCGTAAGTCAAATAAATTCATTCTGTTAAAAGAACTCAGCTTCCGTGGCGCTCAGAACTCCACCGCCGCTAGACCCAGCCTGTTCGTTCGGTCTCATCGTGACACTGGGGACCCTTCACTGGGGGAGGATTACCCAGCAATAGGAAGACACAGAAGAAGGACAGATCTTACATATGTTAGGGCTTTGTTACACAGTAATTTTGGGTGGTTCCTGGAGCTCATGACCCTTGGATTATCTGCACATTAACACTTTAAAATGGCTTATAGCACTTGTTATGCAGCTCAGAGTTAAACAACTCCAGGGCAGGATTCTCTCTTGATCTGCACAACCCAGCTCCTGGTACATTAAGATGTGGCCACTTCTTAGAGATGTGCTGCTCAAATTGAACGTGTGACTGCTCCAAGCTAGCCCTAAACCAATCAGCATCTGTGCGGCTCACAGTGTAAGATGTAACAGGGTCCTTCTAATCAGTAAGATATAGGCACATCCTGAATTCATGCATTAGGACATTAGGTGGTGTTGCATATGGAGGATTGTGGACCTGAGTATGGGAAGTACAGTTACATAAGACTGAAGAATAAAAAGTGATATGGTGGATAGAGGAGGATTCACTTGTATACAAATAGGCAATACATATATAAAAAAAATTTTCTTCAGCTAGAAGAGTTGTTTCTGGAAATATTTTAATGTAAAAATAGGAAGCATATAATATATATTGCAAGCCCTAGTCATTTGGCACCTTTTAAAATGAAGTGTACTGTGTTATAACTTGCCAAAATATCTGATACTTTTAGGAGAGCAGATGGTTGTGCCTGTAAGCATTTTCCCTTTGGGTTTTATACAGCACAAAAAAACAAAAGGGAGATATAAATGTGGACTCAACAATTTCCTTTTCAGGAGATTTAACCACAGAATCAAGGAGTTTCCATTAGCACTGTGGAACCTTGATTTCACAATATATTTTACCTAACCCCATAGTGAGAGAAGGATTTCCCATGACGGGCTGGGGTTTGCAGGCTCATGGCTCCTTTACGTACAAATGGTGTCAACAGTGGACTGCTGGATTGGCCACAGCTTTGAGAATGGCTTATGGCAGTCCTCAGCCCAGGGTCCTCACACAAAGAATCTTATGTGGTGCAGAATGTGACAGTCTACTTGCTTAGCACTGCTTTCCTGAGGGAGAAGAAAAGATCATTACTTCATGAACAGTCCTGACTTCCAACTGATTTCTTCCTGGCTATAAAGGTAGCCTTTGAAGGTCAAATGGTTTGGTTCCTGGTTCCCTTAGAAAATACTGTTTTCCCAATCTGACACTTGAGCATCTGTATAATCAGGCGAGACATTTTAAACTTACACCTCTTTTTTCAAACACAAGGGGCCATGTACAGGCCTTTTCAATATGGGGCCCCCTTACACTGGAACTTTGTCTATTAGAAAACAGATTTGCAACCACCTAGACCTCTCTTCACATTATGTGGATGGAAGTCATGAATGATACGATCACAAAATCTTGCATTTTTTTATATTCCACACATGCCCAGATAAGATACATACCTCATTTTTGCCAGGTAATTTTTTCCCACCAGAGTTATGGCTGATTATGTGACATGGCATAAGTTCTTCTGGAAATACAGAGTGTCCAGGAAATGTAGCATCCTAGAAGACAGGCTGTGAAAGGCAGCAGGAGCTTCCTTGCAGAACAACAGCAAGACTAAGCTCCAGACCTTTGCAAAGGCAGTATCAAGACTGCTATTATTTCATTGTAAATAGTTCTTCATATAAGTATCTATAAATAATAAAGTGCTGTTTACATATTGCAAGCCTCATCAACGATTCTACAAACTGCATACAGTAGATTGTATTCTCTTACCCTGAGCCAGCTCAATTGCTTCTTCAGGGACAAGCTACTGTGTGTATGAGTGTGATAAGGTTAACACAGGACTTTGCCCCTTTAGCTTACTGGGCTAGAGACAAGCAGAAGCCAACTGCCCACAGGCTGGATGACATGGTTCCAAGGGCCAGATTTGGCCCATTGGCTGAAGGCTGAACACCACTGAACTAAAAACAAACTTGCCCAGGTCCTGTTTCTATGAAAGTTTAGCAAATAATCTAAAGATAGATCCATGCACTGAGTTTGTAATGCACTGAATCCAGAAGCTCTGTGTACCACTTCAAGATTCATTATAACATACTTTCAAAGTTTTTAGGCCTTCCTTCTGATAGTAACAGTTTTGAAAACTGTAAGAAACTAAAATATAACATAGCCTGGCTCTCTCAACATATATTTTAGTCTATAAGGTATATATCTATCCTGTCTGTTCACAATAAATATACCACACCAAAAATCCTTGTCTCTCATATAATGCCTGGACCACCAGACCTACAACATCACTTCCTTTAAACATGTCAGTAGCCCCACTGACTTCAAAGGGACTACTCGTGTACCAACCTGTCTTCCTGAATTAGGGTTTTTCCCACAAATGTGTGCTGCATCAAGTAGCGATTTCCCTGTTATCGTCCATGTTCATTCCATTGTGAAAAAAGTTTAGTTTCAGATATTTAAAAAAACCCAGTTATTCCAGTCTCAATCTCTGCCTTTTATTTAGGACAAAAACTTGAAAAAGATCACTGTTGAAAAGGATTTTTGATGAAGAACAGACCCCTTTGTACAATTTTAATTTATGAGCGTTATATTTTCCTGTTGCTGCAGGCTGCTTTTGCTTGCAGTTGCTGGTTGTCTGTGTGTGTTTTCTTCTGTTTTTTGTTTGCTGAGATGACTTTTCTGCAAAAAATATTTACTTTAGCAAAGGTTATAATTATAAACCATCACACTTACTTTGTTTCCCCCTGTAGCTGTTAACACGAAGTTTAACTTGTCTTCTAGGTCTGTCAAACACAATGAAAAAAAAAGAATGAGTATTTTTGAAAATTCAGAAGGTCAGCTTGGTCGTTGCAAGCCAGTCTTATTGAATAATCCCCCTGAAAAATAAACCAAAGATAATATAAAATGACATTTTATGCTCTGCACCAACAAAGTACACGGGTGGAGCTGATGGAAGCTCAGGCTAATAATAATGGAAAATAAGATTTAGAAATATAGTTCATAGTCATGTATGTATTTTTAATGGTTTTCCCTCTTTTCTGGGCCCTTCTTTGGGCTCTGGCGATGATGAAAGCATTATTGATTTTGGGATGCTCACAACGGCATCACTCTTTGGGCAAATTCAATTTGCCAAAGGAAATAATCAAAGTGATCATTCCGGCTGGGTGTGGCCCCTTCCCTGATAAAACCGGCAACTGCAACCTGTTCACTGGCAAAAAGAACGCTATTTCAAAATGGTAATTGTCCAATTTGTGCCCACAGTCAAGTAATAAGGGATGTAGAACCCCAGCCCAGCAAGCCAGATAAACAGACATAACTGGAAGCATCTAAGTCCTATTGAGTTAAATGGAACTATTTTGTTGTTTGACTATTTCTTCGATTTACAAAAGTGTTTACATTTTCACCCACAATTCAATTGCATGTGAAATAGGGGTGCATAAGTTTCAGCAACATATTATGCACAATTTAAGCTCCCTTTGGGAAGCACACCTATAAGTAAATCCAAACAAAAGAAAATGATTTACATTTCTTCTGAAAACAGGTTAAAATAACAAGCCCTTCCTTACTTTTCATTCATAAAATCTCTAAGGAAAAAGTAAAACCCCTGCTTCCTCGGGGTACAGACCTGCATCCAGTACAGCTGGATAATCAAGCTGGGGTTTTACATGCACTAAACACAATAGTATGCCTGCCTGCCAGCTCAGTCATAACAAATTATTGCCTATCATAATATCACAAAATAGAACATTTATATCCAGCCTCAAAGTCTGTTAAAAAAAGATGGAACTGAGAAGGGAAAAAGACAAAGAACATAGGCAGCAATAGAGGATCAAGTAACATGGAATCAGAATTTTGGAGTCTAAATTCTTAAACGCTGTGTTGACTTATAAATACACACAAAAGGAATATCAAAAATCTAGGAGTCCTTTTCATAACAAAAATGCCTTTCCGGATGAATGATATGTTGTATAAATGGCCAGAGTACAGAACATGCTTTTTCCCACGTAAAGTACTCCGCTCTGTGATTTATTAGACCCTTTTCCCCAAATGTAATTGGAAACTTTTCCGTTATGTTTCTGAAAGGTGCACGAATCCAAAGAAGGATGGATTCAACTGGAAAAAAAAGAAAAACCTCTTAACTCTAACACACACAATATGACTATTTAGTATAGAAAAATTCTCAAAAGCAGAGCATGTAATTAATATATTGCATCCCTGAGGCAACAGTAACAGAATGTGTGCGCCAAAAAAATAACATGTTTTTTATGCACCTACTTATTTAACTATTCAATAAAATGTGCAAGCACTTTCCAAGAGAGCCCTTACACCCTTCTGTCCCATGTTTCACATGCTAGTACTAGGACACAGATAATCTTCTTTAAAAAAACCTCAGATTCTCACACCTGCATGGAAAACCCTTTGAACATTTTATAGCATTTCAAGGGGAAAGTATATATTATAGCAGAGTGATATATTTTCTCCAGGTGTTTTTAACTTTCTTAAGAGTGTGTGTGGTGGGGGGGCTGGCGAGGTCTACTCTAAATATTTCTTTTTCTTTTTGGAATAATAATATTTATATAAGGAAAGTTTAAATTCAACAGTCATTTTTGTTGCCACTATTTTACTGCAACCCCATTACCCCATTGGCCCTTGCTTAATTGGTATAATCCCTGCATGTGGAAGGAGAAATGGGATGAATCATCAATACCACCATTTCACCTTCCATGTTAAAGACATTATTAAAAATGTATGTGGAAAAGGTATAGAAGTGGATGAGCTGATTCATATCTGAACAGCTGATCTCAAACACTGATTTGGATCACAAATGAATGTAGTTTTGTAACCTGATTTTTTACTTCCACTCCAGATCATTAATTAAATCCACATAGGCAGATCTCCAGGCCCATATAGAGATCCACTGGGTGGAATTATGGCCTGACTGATGTAAATGGAAGTTCTGACTTCAACTGACTTAAGTGAGGCTGCGATTTCAACCACTGACTCAAGTGTGGCCCTGTCTGTCTACTTAGATTATAAGATTGTGAAGGAGATTACTACATTGTTCTTCATTTTCTCTAAAGTCTCTAGCACACCTTTGGATATTTTTTAAATAACTGATACTCCTGTCAAAGCCACCACAGTTTTGTACTGTCGATAAAAAATAAAAATTCAATTTTTAGCAGAGGCTGTGTGACTCAGAGGTTTGTAAAGCACTTTTTCCTTTATATCACTGGAATGAATGTAGAACACTTAAGTATTAAGTACAGCTGTGTGAAAGCTTTGTAACTCTCTGAATTTCTCACAGTTTTCAAATCTCCTGGAAAACTGAGGGTTTTGGACAAGGCCCGAAACCCGTTCTTTTCTGATTTTACTTTTCACAGCATCTTTCCCTTTTCATAATCAGCTCTTGTGCCCCCATTTTAAATTCTGCCATTTTATGGGAATACATCTTTGAAAGTCCACATGGGTATGAGCCAGATGTGGGGGATCAGAGTTCAGAAACTGAGGGTCTTTCTTTTCTTTCTTTTTTATGGCTTTAGGAGCAAGAGCAATCATTACAGTTTTAATTCCAAATTCCCCCACTACACCATTGCTCTCCCAGAAAGTGAATATAACAATTTAGGAAGCACCTGATGTATTGCTCTAGAATTTGATTATTCATTCTGACTGCCCATTTGTTTGCGGGTGGCGTGCTGTAAAATGATGGAAAAGGATGTCTAGGGATGGTGCATCTCCTTCTAAAACTGGAACCTGAATGGCAGCCCAAGATTGCAAACTATATAGTTTGGAAGACCATACCACATGATGGACCAGCAGGTTGGCAGTAGACTTGGCAGATAGGAGCCAGGCACAGGGCCAGAAGTGATTCATTCTGGTCAATTGGCCTACCATGGTGAGAATGGTGTCCTGGCCCTTGGATGTTGGTAACTCCACTATGAAGTCCATAGTAACAGATGTCCAAGGTCATGAAGGTACCTCTGTGGATGTTAACAGTTCAAACAACTTGTGGTGGAGAGTCTTGGTGCAGCTACAGATAGTACAATCTCATGCATACTCATCAACTGGACTTCCAGAATGATAGGGAGGCTGCACAAAAGGTTTTGTTTTGACCAGTGTCCTACCCAAGTGGTATCATGGCAGGCCTAGAGTGCTTCCAGCACAATAATCCTTTAGGGAGGTGTATATAGTTCTGAATGTACAAGAAAATTTCTTCTAGATATGGGGAAATTAAAAGAAGTGCTGGTACCCTTGTGCTGGTGTTGAGAGTCCTTTGATCAATGGCTTGTCTGGGAAGGCTTCTTGGAAAAAGGTAAAGACATCTGGAGATGTGGCTCCATGCCAGAAATTCTGAAGTAGGATAATGTTTTGGGTCTCAGCCCAGTCATGTATAGCCACTATTTCGCAGGGGCCTATATGGATGTTTTGCCAAATTTACATTTCTCAAGTTTTGCCGAGTTCATGCTGACAAAGGCAAATTAAAAACTTTCAGACATGATGGTCATGGATGGCTAAAACCTCTGAATAAATCAGTATGCCATCCAGGTAAGCCACAACATGTAGATCCAGCATGACCTGGAGCACGTCATCAAAAAAAGTTGGACTGTGACACGAGCATTTCTGAGGCTGAAAGGCAAATTACTCAAAATGCCAATAGCACATTCTGAAAGCAGTCTTCCAATCATCTCCCTTTCTGATTTGGACAAAGTTGTACACCCCCCACCTCAGGTCTATCTTAGGAAAGACCTTAGCTGTCCTGATCTTGTAAAGGAGTTCAGGGAAAACAGGTAGAGGGTACCTGTCCTGTATAGTCACCTGGTCAGTTGGGTATCAATCTTCATGCAGAAGCATACAAGGGCCTCTAATTCTGAGGGGGAATCTGCCCAGGCCAGTTCATCCTTCACCTCCTTACAGAGACTAACCTGGAACTAGAAGACCAGTGTAGCATTGTTCCAGCTGGTATTAGATGCCCAATCCTGGAACTCATTTGACAGAGGTGGCAGCTGAGCTCAGAGTCTAACGGAGGTTCCTCCTGGCAGTTTCAACTCTCCTGGCTCTAATAGGGGTCATTGAACCAGGAAGCAAGCTCTTGCCAGAATGCTTCCTAGACCTGTAAAGGGGGGATGGTTTTGCTTCAACAATGGATAAGCCCAAACTAAGGCTCTTCCTGTGAGGAGACACAGCACAAGTACCTTTGCTTGGTCAGTGTGGTATGCTCAGGATTGCACAAGCAATTTGGTTGAGGAAGTCAAAGAATGCTTCTTGGGAGCCATCATACTGCTCAGACAGGGCTAACCATGCAATTCCTTTAGTAAGGGAAGCTAGGATGGCATTGCAGACAGTCTCAGTCTCCCCAAACTGGGATCACAAGTCCTAGTATTCTTCCCTCAGTTGGTTCACCAGGGAATGGGGCCCTTGAGCTGTCACCTGTAAGGGGGAATGGCCTGCTCCCAAGTCCCCTGGTAAAAGGGATCCTAAAGTTAGAGTGAAAACCATATTTCTAAAGCCTAGGAGGAGATGCTATGAGTGGTCTCAGCAAAATGTCCTGGGTGTGACCCAGGTGCAGGGGATCAGGGATCAGAAAACAAGATTTTACAAGTACTGTAAGTCCAGAAGCCAAGCCAAGTTTGAAGTATGGGGTCAAGCAAATCTATGACCAAGGCCACACCTTGGAATCTAATATGCAGGATAAGGTAGATAGGAGTAGGGCACAGGCAAAGCAGCAGGGTCCAGGGCAGAGGACCTGGTTTTGAGTCTGGAAGGGTGGGGGACAGGGACTTGGCAGACTGTTCAGCCTTTAAAGTGCAGTTATCAAGATAGACTTACTTCCTGTCCTCCCAAATCCTTCTAGAAAATATAATTTGGGGAAGAAAGAGGGAACACAATGAAAATAAAATCCACTTGAAAAATAAATTATACAGTTGTAAGCACAAGGACAAATATATGGAAAATAATATTGAGAGTGAATAAAGTGTTCTACCTAAAAACCTGTAATTAATTAAAATCTAGGTAAAATATTTAGTAAATCCACTACGTACACTATTGTCAGACTTACTCTTTTTTGGTTTCTTCTACCCCTGAGTAGAGAAAGGCTTTCCTTTTCCCAGGAAAACCTTTTTCTTTCTAATGGAATATCCTTTGGGAAAAGCCTTGGGGCAAATTCAATGGTGAAAAAAAAGAGTGAGGCAAGAAAGCTTTATGTAAATTGTAGATTCTTCAGAAAATAGACTGAATCCATAGTTAAACTAGCACAAAGAGTATTTCAGCTAGTTCCACTTCAATTCTATTGCTTTGTCATGCAAAATACAGGCAGTCCTTGGACTTACGACATAATTGTTCCCTGAAAATCGCATCTTAAGTCCAAGCGTAACTCAGAACTGATTTTCCCATAGGAAACAATGTTATAAATGGGGGATTTTTTCCTGAACCAAGGCCCAATACCTATTTTCACCAAAAATAACCCAGAATTTTGTACTGAATCAATTATAGATGAGTAATATAACTACAATAATATATTTATATTGTAAATATCAATCACATCACCTTGATTTGGAAGGACTTCTTTAAGGTGACATTGCTGGACTTTTTGAAGGGTTCTTCTCTGGAGTCTTCTTAGGAGTCTTGGTTGCAGGTTTTTCTGGAATGTTGTCTGCTTTCTTAAAGCAAGTGTCCAAGGAAGTTTGGACAGATGTTCTGCAGCAAATTTGTTCATTGGCATGGCGTGGCATAACATCAAGTGTTGTAAAGTTGAAACTCAGATCAGAAAATTCAAATGGGGTGTCAATTTATAAACGTTGTAAGTGCAAAATGTTGTAACTTGAAACGTCTTAAGTCAAGGACTGCCTGTATATGAAACTAACATATTGAGGGACAGATCCTGTCCCCTGACCTTCTCTCATTTAGTTAAAAAGAAAAAGGGGGTGGGGGGGGAGACATTGTCTGAATCTTCCCAGCTGTCACATGTCTAGGTAACATGATCACCATTGACACCATTGGAAGAGGGAGTTTGTTGAAATAGAGGGGAGTCATGTCCAGGGCAAGCTGTCCTCTGATTGTTCTCAGTGCTGGATGGTTTGTTAGGGCCCCTCTACATGTGTGGGTAAAGGTGCAATGGTATCTAATGTGCAATCTGCACAATTGCACTTCCTGTCATGCCACACATGAATGGCAGCAAGCATGACTGTGGTGGGATACAGCACCCAATCGTATCACATCTTATTACCGGTGCACCTGGACCTGGCAAATAGCAAGCCCCTGCAGCTGTGAGTACTGTCACTCTTTGTCTGAACAGTGCCCTGCTGACAGACTGTCAGCTCCAGCAGCTGTGGGGCATCCCTTGCAGTTGGGAGATTGCAGAAGCTAGGGAGTACAGGCTACAGGTGCAAATTAAAGTTGGATAGACACCAGCAATAATGTTATTACACATTTTCCTGCAAAGCTTTATAAGTTTTTAAGGCACCATTATCAATTTCCACGTTTAGCCAATCTTAATTAATTGTGTGATTAGCTAGATAATTGTGTAATAGATGTAATGTGTAGAGGGGACCTCAGAGCCATTAACAGACATATTCTGAAGTTGCATGGACACACAACAGAGCAGCCCCCAAGTTTTACATTCATCTCCATGAAGAGCTGATTGGAAAGGTAATGGAAAGAAACCTTAATTTTATTATATCCTACTCCGGGATCCTGCTTTACTATAAGTCCTGGTTGAAAGCTCAACAAGCAATACAGAGGTAAAAAGCTATAGTGCATTACCAATCCCCTGAATTGTACAGCCCCCAAAATATTTTTCATAATACCAGAGTACTTTTTCCCTTTTAAAATAAAGAATCATGTTGTTCCTTATTGAACACATACATTCCTTTGTTCTTTGCAACAGAGATTTTACAAGTGTTTGAAGTGTGGATTTTCTGCACTGCAGAAAAATGGGCCTTGCATTTAAGAGTCTCCAAGTACTCTCAGACATGGACAGCTGAAACATCTCCAAAAAAATCACCACAAACTATTGAATTACAAATCAGTACATTAAAAATTCACTGAATATGGTTTAAAATGGTAAAAAAAAAGAACCGTGCTGAAATAGGGAAATAAGATTTGTTTTAAAATATTTCTAAATGAGATCCACATGAACTGTTACCAATAGTTATACATTTTCAAGCCAAGGCTTTAAGGATATGCTTAGGTGTAAGTGACAGCCAAATATGTCATCCATTCATTTTTAGAAGGAAGTTTTCTTTTCCTGGTCAAAACCTTATTTTAAACAAGGAAGATCTGACACACACACATACAAAAAAAAAAACTGACAGAATGGTGCATAATGTTGGCTTGTCTTCCTTTATATTTACCTTGATTTACATTTTTGGAAGGATACAGACATATTAAAACAAATTATGGTTTTCTTAAACAACTTAATCAAGACTTATTGCATTACATAAAAATTCAGCTCAGTTTTATCTTCAGTTTGACATGGATACATCTGCATTCTTAAGCACAGAAATACTAGAAATTGAAATTTAAAGATATGGCATCTCAGGTTTGTCACCTGATAAATCTGGTTTTTGGTGATATACGCTGAGAATGTTGGATAGATACTTGGGTACATCAGAGATGAGCTCAGTCGAGACTGGATCGCTTACTTAGTTGTACCATTCTTTTCTACCCTGCATATGCAAGGAAATGAGTTATGTATGGTTTTCTAGCATTGACTCAGAACTTCTTGGCCTTTTTTTTTAGTTTAACCTAGACCAGTACCATGATTTTAACAGTTTTTAAGTGTGTTTCTAATCTGCACCACATGCTGGGTGTAAAAATTTAGTGGAAAAAATGTGACCTGGACATATATGTCTTATTTTTAATGGTATATTTTATGAATAGCAGCTGAGAATAAAATTCCATTCTTGGTATCATATAGAAACTAAAGATCTTTAAGCTTAGATTTTCTTCATTCATCTTAAATTGCAAGCTGACTGTATACAAGGAAAAGCTTGTAAATTTTGTTCTTTAGGCACATCTACACTTGCATTTCCTGTGGCACCAGTATACTTATAAGCAAATAACTCACAAGTAAATGGTGCCAAGCAGACATCTGCACATGCAGGGAAGTGCAAGGATTTGCTGCCAATCTGCTTCCACTTCCCAGGTCCCTGCAATGTGCCCCTGCCACTACTGGGGGGAGCTCCAGCAGCCCTCTTCAAAAGCCAGCCCCACTCACTGCTCTCTGGCCACCTACTTCCCTAACCAGAAGCAGTGTGCCCAGCACAGGGATAGCACATGGCAGCACTCTTCTTGCCACCTCTGCCTCCCCACACTATGGCTGCTCTAGTCCTTTCCCCTAACAGTGATAACCAATACCCCACACTCCTGCTGACTGCCACACTGGCCCTGCTGGCCCACCGCGCCAACCGCCACCTGGACCAGAGCTCTCTTACCCCTCCCAGCTTCCCCATATGCAGTGACTGTCTGCCAGGTCTCTGCATACCAAGGGCCACCACCATGTACATGCTGCCTACGCCTCATCAGCTTGCCTGGACCTCACCAGGGACACCAACAACAGGCTCCAGGATGCCACTGCCAGGGCCGCTTTTGCCTTCCTGGGCCACCAGCCTCACTGCCTCTGGGCTTGCTGGGCCAGCCAGGACTGGTGGCAGCAAGTCATCCAGCACACCTGAGATGATAAGCAGTGTCTAGAGGCCTTTCAAATGACTCCGGCCACCTTTCAAGACAACCTAGAGCAGCTCTGGCCATATTTAGGATGGCCGGATGCCAGCATGTGGCCATGCTTCCCCACAGACACCTACCTCGCCATTGCCCTGCACAAGCTGGCCATGCCCACCAGCCTGTGGTACATAAGCCATCTATTTGGCACGGGCAAGGCCACCACTAGGGAGGCCACCCTGGAGGTGTATGGAGCCCTTCAGGGCATGTTGGGGAACACTGTGCTCTGTGTGCATGAGCCTCCGGCGGTGGTGGCTGGGTTCCATGTCCTGGGATTTCCCCAGTGCATTGGGCCCTGCATGGGACCAACATCCCTGTCACTTGCCCACCCCACAGAGACTGCCCCTTCTACAACTAGAGGAGCTTTCACTCCATGTCACTCTAGGCTGTCATGGACTACCAAGGTGCCTCCATGCAAGTGAGTACTTGCTAAGTGGGCAGTGCCCACAATGCCCACATCTTCCAGAACTATGGCCTCCTGGGTCTGGTGGAGAGTGGGCACTTCTCACTGGGGGTGATAAACCTGCAGCTGGATGCTGTGGTGGTCCTGCCCCTCCTCATCAGGGGCCCACCTATTCACTCCTGCCCTGGCTCATGTGGCCCTACACTTGCCCCCTGGACCGCTGCCAGCTATGTCTCATGGCAGGGGCTGGGGCTGCAGAGCTGGCATGGCAAGTTCTTGCCCAAGCTCCCTGAGCTGCTGGTGAAGGGGGCAATTGGGGAACTTGGCAGGACAGGCTGCTGGATACCCGAGGGGCTTCCCCCAGTGATGTGTCACCACAGGTGCTAGGCCCAGGCAAGGACTCAAGCAGGCCTCCCCTGCTGCTATAGACAGCAGATCTGAGGCCAGGATCCCAGAGAATGAGGATGTCCATCATTTGCGGCATAAAGGGCATGGGCTTGTGGGCACTGCCTGATCGACAATTGTGGTCAGTGATGGAAATCCACTGTGTCTGTGAAGCCCTGACCTTTATGAGGAACTGCTGTGCCAACCAGCCATGCCCACACTCCCACATCCAGGCTCACAGCCCTTCATAGATGTGGGCATTGGAGAGCTTGGCCCGCTTATACTGGCACTGCACCTGCACCTCACCCCACAGTGCCACAAGGTCACCAGTCTCCTCCTGCAACCAGGTGGGGCCCTGGGTTGTTGGCATGGGCATAGCCACAGATGAGGAGGGCAGCATCGCCTGTGCCATCTCTCTGGGATCCCACATGGCTGTTCCTGTGCTGCTGGGCCTGGACAGCTGCCTGCAGCACCCAATACAGATGCCTGGCACAGAACTGGCAGCTGTATGGCAGAGGCAATGCCCTGAAGCACCTCCAATCTCAGCACAGGCTGTTGCAGTGGGCTGTGGACAGGTGGAGCTGGCCTCAGCAGCCAGAAGCTGCCTACATCTGGGCCTGGGTGCTGGCAGCCCTAGCTGGAGCCTGGAGCAGCCTGTAGGCCTGGACAGAGTGGACCTGGCAGCCATGCAGTAGTGCAGTGCCATGGAGTGGCACCAGGGTGCAGGCAGGCACTTGGCTTGCAGACTGCCTAGGGGGACACAAGGGCCTGAAGTGGCCTCAGGCTCCCCGCTTGTGGGATCCAGGGCTCTGAGTGCCTGCAGGCTTTTAAAGCCTGAGGCAGCACAGCCCTGGGGCAGGAGCGACTCCTAGACCAGAGCCTGGGGCTATCCTCAGGCCAGTCCCCTAGTGGTAGGGCTGCCCCAGGAGCAAACTTGCTCCTGGGTCATGATTACACATGCATAACTGCACAGTAACTAACTGCATGTAAATTTGCTACCTGGATTTGCAGGTAGCAAATTTACTCTTGATTAGGGGTTTTTACCGCACAGTAAGCACGTGCATGTGTAGACACATGAGCTTACTACACAGTAAACTATGCTACTGTGGAGTTAAGCATCTCATGTTGACACACCCTTTGAATAGGAAAATTACACTACAAAAATGCATTTTCTGATCATGACTTTAAAATAGCACATGCTAGAATTACAATAGTTTTACTATTGAGATTCCATTGAAACAACCCTGACTCAATTTTTGCGGCACTAGCTGATGATTATATTTTTCATTTCTCAGTAGGCTGCACAACATTCTCTTTTAAGTGACGGTGAAAAGGGAAACATGTAGGGGGAGGAATAGCCATAAGTTCCTTCTCCAAGTTTTGTCTGTATTCACCATTATGCGTGCATATGAAGGTATTGCTTCTCATACCCCAATGAGAAGTCGAGGTGACCTTTTCCCCAAATTAGTTTATATTCTGTGCTATCTGACAAATATGAAAAACAGGGCAATCCACAGGGACACCTGAGATAAAGTCCTGACCTCCACCTGAAGCAAATGGGAGAGAACCCATTCACTTTAATAGCATCAAGAATTCCAGGCTGCTTTGTGATTGCTGGGAGCACACACATCAAGACAATTCCTTATAGCTGCTGCCACCTAAATCTCTCTGAAGAAGGTGGTCTAATAAAAGATATCAGATTTACCCAAACAACCTTGTCTGAAAATGTGGAATTCATTCAGCCAAGATGCAAACCCAGAAACTAGTAATGACTGACCTAGCATTATTTTATATAGAGAGCGCCTTTGGGATTGAGATACAGTTTAATACCACAGTATCATGCTACCTGCTTCTACTCCACCAGCAGCCAGACTATGAAGCTTGTTATCTTCATTGTACCATCACAGGTGCTTTTTTGGAAAGAAGTGGGAGCCAGCCACCTTCCTGCCCCAGCCTAACCTCAATCTTGCTCTTCACTGAAATAGAAGGGACAATCAGACCCATTGTCTATATCACCTAATGGCAATAATAAGGAAAATCTCCTACAAGATATATATCAAATTATTTCCTTGTGAAGTTTAACAAGAGTTCAACTGCATGGAAAACACTACAAATATCATACAGTTTCATACTAATATTTATTTGCAATAGAATGTAGTGGTTAAATACTTTATGCTTACTAGGATTGTTTTTTCTTTACATTTTCTTGTTTGCTTTGCTACTTCTACAGAAAAGCAGGGATAAAATGTGTGAACTGAAAAATAAGCAGCTAAAACTAATGTCTTTCATCAGTTTGTGACTGTGCAATTTAACTGGCTTGCTCAAGTCTTATAGTGTGTTTGCCTTTATAACATTCAAAATGAAAGTGAAAATGAGGATGTGATGATTTCTTTCCTATTGTCATTACTCCTTTAACTTTATCTCACTTGTGAATATCCACCAGCATTTTTACAGCTCTCAGTGACTAGTCACAGTCTCTGACCAGTGACCATATCAAAACAGAAATAAGCAAACTGGAAAAAAATTCCATCCCCTTATAATAAGGCAGAGGGTGTCTTCCTTAACAACATAGTAAGAAATGATTTAAGAGGAGGAAGAGTGAGTTGTTATAACGGTTACTATCCACAAACCATTTTTACAAGTATTCACTCACATTTAAAAATTAATTTGCTTTCCCCATGCTCACACTAGATTTGTATTCAGTTCGCATTTGATGAGTAAATCATACTCATGTAAACCCACACAGAAGATGAAGCTTGCATGCATATAAGTTCATACTGGAAGTGCTATAATTTGCACTTGTTGTGCAATAAAAAAAGAGAGATGCTGCTTGTCATGCCAGGGAGTTGGGCTAAGACAAGATTTTCAAAAACTCTTGTCAGTACCCTAGCAAAGAGAAAGGTAACCAACCCAGAGAAAAAAAAACCTCACTACTTCCTCAGTAGCTAAGATTGCAAGTAAACCAATAACTTATCTCTGAATGAGATGCTGCTTGGCTAAAGTTGTGGCACCACTGGAGTCAGGAACCAGATCTTCCCAGTTCTTGAGGTCAGTGCCTGTTCTCTTGACATATACCTTCAGTATATGCTTGTAATATTTCCTGTGGCTGATGCAAGATCTCAGGCCACAACTAAGCCCAAATCCACACTGCTACACCTGCAGCAACCTCAGCCATAGGAGTTGTCACCAGAGTATGGAGAGCCAGGGCAGGTAAAATTCTGTTCCCTCTTCCCTCCCCCAGAACTCAAGGTGCTATGGCTCTGACATGAACACAGTTACACCCTACTGGATACTTACAGACACACAATTAACTACATAATTCCAGAGCCATAAGGCAATAGCATACTTGATAAGTTGTCTGTGGACAGCAGAATATATTAATCGTAATATAAAACTCCTCACCACAGCCATAGAAGCAATTAAATAATTCAGAGAAAGGGATGACCACATCCTTTACAACCATAACTTCACAGACCTATGCAGACATATGAGCTAACATGCCATTTCAAATCTGTATCCTGTCGATAAATCTTAGTAGTAGTTTCATTATCTTGCTTTCTTATGATTTGGGTGCTACTTCTATTGTTTAAAAACCTAACGTTTATAAGATGTCCTTAATTCTGCTTCTCTTTCTCTGTTTTTCTGCCTTTCTGCAAGATATTTGAAGTCTTGCTGATGTCTTCAAGCTTATTTTTTGAGATTATAGTTGTTATGTTCATGCAATCAGGAAGGAGAAAATTAGTGCTTAGGTGTAGAATCACTTAGCAATGCAGGTCCAATAACAAATAGTCATTGATTCCAATAAGACTTCAACACATGCTTTTCTGATTTGCTAAATTTGATCCTAAGTAACTTAGAGAACATTGAGTAAGTCATGGCAAATAAAAGTAAATTTCTTTCTATAAAGATGACCAATATTATCTGCCTCATTAATATATGATCAACATGTTAAATAAAAGACACAGCCATGTCTACATGAGCAGTGAACTGTGCAGTTGTGCATAAGCAAGTACTAAATGACTTAGCAGTAACCAGCTTTACTGCACAGTACTATCACCACTTGGTTTCTTTTCCTACACTCTACAGTAGCAATGAGCTACTGCGCTGTAGCTCGTTACTACTGTGCAATAATTTTGCATCATGGTTAGTGCCTGGCAACATTACTGTGAGGTAGCAATGAGCCAATAAACAGCCCTTCCCCCCCTCAAACTTACTGCTGGCTGTAACTGTGGACTACAAATCCCAGAGGTACCTGGAAGTAGGAAGAGAAAGTGATGAACAACCCTGCAGAGTCCTGCTGTTGTAATTCTGGACTGCAAATCCCAGAGACCTCGGGGGCAGCAGGAAGAAGAAGTCAGCACACAGCCAGAAAGTCATGCTCTAGAGCCCCTCCCCCCCAGCTTCTGGCTTGAGTCACTGCAGGCCTGTGGCTGCATTTCCTGAATCATAGGTAAATGTCTGTTCACTTCTGTTTCAATTGAATCTGTGCAGTTTAGACTAACCTGAAAAGACTGAATTGATTCAGCCTGGGGCTTTTTGACTGTCTGTACCTAGCCCAGAGTTCTATGTGCTCCATACCCTCTGCTTTGGGAAACAGGACAGGCCAGTGGATATCAATATGATGAGATTCACAATAATTTGCATAAAATTGCTAATATCTTTCTCATTAAAATAGACTTGAGGAAAATGATTTCCCCAAAATATCTACGTTCCTTTAATGAAAAAAGGAAAAGGAGTAAATTAGAACTATGTAAGAGACAACAAGGAACAAATATAACAGATTGGGATTCTGTAATAGAAAAAAAAAATAGGAGATGCAGGGGAGAAATTAGGCCCTCAATTCAGAAATGTTCATGTAGATGAGACATTCTAAAAACTACCTACACTATAGAGTGCAAATCTTGCAGCATTTTTTTCATCTATGAACAATGTGAAATTCTTGTGGCAAAGTTGTAGGCCACATGAAGAGGAACCCACCTGAAGATGGGTACTGTTGCAGAAAACTCTGTGATAAAATTGGCTTTTATTTAATAAAACAGGCTTTCACAAGTGATAATTCTGTGAAAGAATAAAGCCGAGAAAATGCAGGAAGACAGCCATTTCGACACGGTTCTTTTAGACAGGTTGATCTAAATGTGGTTGTGTCAAAAAAACCCAAAGTGCTTAGACTGACTCTTAATGAGTTTATCCATTCCAAATAGATCCCTAAAAACACTGTGTTTTCCAAATAATGAAGCTAGTTTTACCAGCATACATTTCTGGGCAAAGGGAAAGCACTGATGAGAAAATATTACTGATTAAACTGGAAAAACAATGCGACCCTAGGAAGTAATCGTAAGCTGTTTTATTTATACATTTTGATTTCCCAGAAGATAAGCAATCATAAGGTTAGTGTGAAACCTGAAAATCCTATATGGTAATGCTGCTGCCACAGGTAAACAGAATTTCTCTGAATTGAACTGGTAAAGCTCGAGTTACCCAGAAGAAGGTCATTGGTATTGAAAGACCATGTGGATGTGCGAAGATTCTGATCTATGTTCAGTTTGTCTTTGCGCTATTTGTGAAAGCAATTCCTAGAGATTTGTTAAATAATTTGCAATCATTCTGTCAGTTTTTAATGAGTTCTTTCAGTCAGTAAGTTGACTACCAGGACCCATCTTTTCAAGAAGTGAAGTGGTCCTGTGAGCACAAACTGAAGTGCTTAGCACCTTCCAAGCAGTACTCAGTGTATCTTGCAGGACTTGGTCTTAACTCAAAGAAGAATGCATCCATAAATATGAGCAAAAGTGGAAGATCTCAATCCTGACAGATTTCTGAAGTACAGCAGCTCAGATTCATTTTGAATAGTAAATTCTTACATTTGATGTTGTATGAACTACCAATGTATCCTTTACTAAATGTGCACCTACATAACACTACTAACCTCCCAGGAATAAAGCTGTGAATGACAGAGATAGATACAGGAAGAAAGAGAGGCTGCAATGGATAGAGGTGAGTGTCAGAGCTATTTGGGTATCAAAGCTGTCAAAACCATCAGGAAATATTATTTATGGTATCTGTGCAAAGAATAAAAACAGACATGACTCAGCCACGAGAGTTATGAAGCAATTAAAATGCTGTTCTCATTCTGATCGTCACTGTATTCTAAACTCTTTGGGTATCTGTGAAGCTTGACGTGTATGAATTATATTATGCCATATTCTCATTTTATAATGCACCACTACCTACTGTGAGTCAGAAGGAAGACACCTCTATCTCAGCATTTTGCAGTTGATAGCAAATGTTAATGTGGGACAGAACCATCCATTCACTTTGAAGAATCAAATGTGTGTGTACAGTATGTATAAATATTAAATAGGTTTGGAGTGCATTCCCTTTCTAATGAGAGCCCCAGAAGTCAAACTTAACCCAGACCACACTGAGTAAGACTTGGAGAGACCTTCCTGTAGTTTGTACGCTCTCTTTCCTTGCTTTTAAAATTTTAAATCTATTTTTATTTCTTGCTGGTTTCTACTCTCCAGTAAATAATGCTAGTAAAGACATCACTACCCTAAAAGACTATGTATTACAACCTGAAAACATAACCCAGATACCTTGTCATGCACAAGCTCTAAAAAGTATAATACGTGTTTGGATCTCCAAAATTATAAACGCGGTATTATCAAAGGAAACACAATATTAAACAGTTGGAAATTTATTATGGAAAATGTAGAAAATTAAAGTGCTTCAGTAATCTTTTTCTTAAACAGCATTTAGGTTTGATTCAGGGAGGATCTGAGCAGCACAAGAGGTGTTCAGCTCCTTATTCTCCCATTGTCTTGAATGCCTCCAAACAGCATTCAGTGCCTAGCAGGACTGAAGTCTTAATAATTGTCCACAGCACAATCCTCTCCTATCACAAATGCTTTGTAAATCATGGCTTGCCAAATCAAGCAAAAGAGACAATTAATCCTGTAACTTTTATACCTTTCTGCATCAAGCAACCTCCCTACTACGCAGAGTGTACAATCCACATAATCATGGTATTCGCCTGCCAACCAAACAGTTAATTTGTTCATTGTAAAAATATATTAAATCTAATGAATTCTTGTATAAACAGGTCTGCAACTACTTTATACCTATGGCTAAACTGTTATTGGCCTTGTCCATTTTTCAGTCTTAAATAATCAGTATGCTACATATAGAGACGCTAAAATACTATGTATCAGACAGTCATACTGCAACCAGGACTGTCTGGAAGAGTTGTGTCCACTCCAAAACAAATACCAGATCCAACATAGGCATATGTTTTAAATAACCTAGGGATAGCGTGCAGTCAGAAATAATTTATTATGCACATCTGTAGGAGAGCTACATTTTAAAGGACACAGTTTTTATTATAGCTTAAATGCTATTCATTTGAAAAAAATATCTGACAGTTTTGAAGAATCAGTTTGCTTCTAAAAATATATCTGCATACAATTCGATCCAGATTTTATTTGATCATTTTGCCTGGTTTTGTGACTTTTATACTTTCCAGCAAGGTAAAGCAGAGGATAAGAATGCAATCCCTCCCTGCCTCCCAAAAAAGAAAACAGTTTTTTTTTCCCCCAGCACCAGACAAAATCTATTTTCCTAATTGATGGAAAAGAGATGCACCCCGTACTTGATACAAACATCTACCTCCCATCAATGTCAATGGGGAGCCTCAGACATGAGCTGAAGAATTACCTGCCCATCCTGCAGGGCTTTTCTGCCAGGAAGGAAATGCTTTAAGTTGTAGATTAGGCTAGCTATACAGGAACCTCACTAGCTAAATTTGTTCTTGAGCTACTCCTATTCATTGCATCCCTTCCTTCAGTTTTAGTCCCCTGTCCATGCTCTTCACTTCTGGGGACATGCTGACCTCTGCAGGGCTCTTCACAGAAGCCACATTCAAATGCTGCAATTGCCCTCAGGATACCAGAGTTGATTTCCCATTGCTGTGGGTTTCCTCCATAGCCTGGAACAGCAGAAGCCAACAAAAATCTGCCTATCTACTGTTTGTGAGTCTATAATAATTTGGTAATAATTAAAGTTAATTTCTAATGCAGTCCTTCCCAAAATTTTTTGAGTGAAAAGATCATTGTCAACCCCCAAAATTTCCATGAACCCAGGTTTTAGCCGTATTGGTCTATAGGCAAAAGGAATCAGAACTTGTGGTAGAGGTGGTATATTTTATTAGACAAACTAGATTTTTGCAAAAAAAGGTCTTTCATTGTTAATTAATTGCAAAAATTTTTGCCAGCAAATTTATTTAATTCACTGACCATTGTGCACTTACAATTTAAAACACTATAATTATGGGTACAGCCTAGTGTAGACAAGATAAAGATCACTTGCCATGGACTTTCAGACCACCAGACATCTGTTGAATACAACCTGGGAATTACAGATTTAGAAGATAAAATACAGGATTAAGGTCCTTGTTTCTATTCTATGCTCAGCCATTGATTCCTTCTGTGATAGTAACCATGGAAAAACCAGGCTCTTGAACAACAAAAACGTCTTTCTTTAGGAGCTGAGTTGATGCTGACCTGCTGGTGTTGCAAGGTACCAAGTTGGACCTGCTGGTGCTGCAAGGTACAAAGTCATTTCAAATGGTACAGCAGGAACCACTTGTAAAGACTGAAAAGAAAGGCTATGTGTAAGGATTCAACAATGGCAGGCATGACGTTGTGGCCAGGAAGCAGCTGAAGCTGCAGAAGGGAGAAAATGAGAGCTGGAAGAAGAGTTCATCACTCAACAACAGAACAAGGAATTTTCCACTGGGAACCTGGCCTTTCTCGTTCTCTACGCTAAAATATTCAGTGATCTTTAATCCTCTCTGTCCTACTGAACAACAGGAAGAAGCAACCTTGCCATGGTTTCAAGTCCAAGCAGTCCCTTTGTTTTACACCTAACAGGGCAATCTCCAAGTAGTCCAGATTGCCCATTGCTTATGTTAATGAAGCCCCCTCACTACCCTTATTTTTTTAATGAGTGCACTTGTTTTAATATATTAACATTTTGTTAATCCGTTAACATTTGGAAACAGCTTCAAAGGATGCAGCCCTATCTTTTCCCATACTGCTCCATGCAGAAGAGAAAACGGGCGTAGGCTGTAGCTGTGTTGGTCTAAGGACACAGGCAGACAAAGTTCTTTGGGTGAATCTGATATCTTCTAGACCAACTTAAATAGTTGGAAAAAAAATTCTTACCAGGCTTTGGGGTTTAAAAACTCTTCCTCAGTTGCTTCCTCAGCCTGACGAAGAGTTTTTAAACCCCAAAACCTGCTAAGGAAAACATTTCCAACTATTTAAGTTGGTCTAATAAAAGATATCAGTTTCATCCAAAGAACCTTGTCTGCAGAAAAGAAAACAGTACTTTCCAGACAAAAACCACGTCTACAGTATATTTTATTCAATTTAACAGGGATATTTTTTTAATAGTTGTACAAAATCAAAACTGAATGATCAATTTTTACTCTTAGGTAATAATTGGTTGTGACTGTGCCTTCATGCCTAATACTTCTATCTCATTTTTAATATGCAACTAATGCTGTTAAATTACAGTGCTACACAAAATAATTTCTGTTCACAAATGTGCAAAAGTCTACAATCATCATTTAATTCAATTTGGATATACCCATCATTCATAGAAGCTCTATTACACAAACTATGGAATATTATTTTATGCAAGTATCTATGAACTACACATTGCATAGCGAAATGATGATTTCACTAATATAATTTCATCAAGAAGTGATGATGCTGAACTTAATCATGAGAATAAAGGCATGAGCAATTTTTGGAATTATCAGAACCTTTAGGTGAAATAAGCTACACAATGACCCTTTTAATCCATGAAATATAAAGCAAGAACAAAAAAATTAAATAAATTATTTGGAATGACATGCCTGTAGGATGTGATAGTACATGCTGCCACAATATGCACAAGTTTAATAAAAAAAAAAGTGATCATGAACAAAACATTAAGTCATTGATTATTTTAACCAAATGGTTATTGTATCAAAACATGGTGAATTATAAAGCTTTAAATGTACCAGGAGTTGGGTGAAAGAGTTAAATCTATCATATTTAAAACAAAAAATTGAATGATATTTTTGTTTTAGTTGTTTCCTGTACCTCAAGAAAGAATTTTCACATTTTGGGTCAGACAAATTCAGAGGACTCCTGCCTATGTAATATTTTTGTCTATTACCAAATAAAATAAAAGTAATAATTTAAAAAGAAGTCTCTTGCTCTTGTGCAAAGCTTCGGTCACTGATTCAATTCAGAAGTGATTTGGCCTGATTCAGTGGCCAAATCTCTGAATCCAAATCAAATCAGGAGACTCATTAATCTCTCCCAGTCAAATCGGAAGCCTCCGATTTGATTCAGAGGGATTTGATGATTCGGACATAAACACAGCTTTATATGTTTTTTCTGCATATCCAAAGTACCAGGTGGCTCATGAATGTTGAGATGGTGGGGCAAATGGAGCGTCTCACAGGACTGCGGGGGTGTCCACAGCACATTCAATGGCAGACCTGGAAACGGACCAAAGGCACTTCTGGTCCACTTTCAGGTCTGCCATGGAGTGGGTGCGGGGAGACCCCTCCACCCCCCAGGTTTGGAGACTGGTGCCTCCTGGGTCTGAGGGGGGGCACCCAGGGTCCCCCCACAGCTGATCGCCTATCTGGGAGGGCACAAGGGGATATGCTGCTGAGCATGTAGCCCCCACCCCCACTCCATCCACCCCACCATCTCAGCTATTTGCTATTGTAACATTTTAAACCTAAGTTTAACAAACTTCAGGAAACAGCTGTTCTTTTAAAAGAGACTTAAAGTGACTAAACACTACGTTCAGACACTCAGTTTCTCCTGGGAGTATCACTTCTGTCCCAGGAGAAACCATAAGTGTACAGATGTCCAGGATTTTTCTCCCAGAGCAAAAATGGTCCTTCCAAGAAAAAGAAAACCTGGAAACAACTAGAGTTATATCATTCCCAGGAGATTTTCTCCTAGAAGAGCTAATGTCTGTACAGCTTACCCTTCTAAGAGAAGCCACAACACTATTTCCACCATCCTAAGCTGCTTTGCCACCCTCTTCCTTCCAGAGACAGTGTGTCACTAAGGCTGAGTAGGGAGCAAAACACACCCACTTCATACTCTGAAATTGTTGCTATGGAAACACAGTCTGACTGAGCAGTCTGGGTCAGCCAATCAGGGGGATGCCCTGTGAACTGCTGTTATCTGTCTTCAGGTAGACAAAGGGTCGTCTTCAGAGCTGAGATGTTTTTCCTAGTGGCCCCATAGCTAAGCAGCATCAGCACTGTAAGCTCTCTGTTCTTCAGGGTCTCAGCATTTGAAAAGCTGTTCAGGCATCTCCAGGTAAGTTTTCTATCAAGAGAACAAACCCAGATGAATTCTCCTAGGTCATTTTCACATGTATACACAGCCAGAGGATAAAAAGTCTGGCAGGTCAAGCCTAAAAGTGGGCAACAGATACAAAATAGTGTACAGAAGAATGCCTCTGTATGGCCAAATAAGAGTAGAGAAAAAGAAGTAAAAGGTCTGATTATTATGGCTGTGAAGTAAAAAACAAAACAAACAAACAAACAAAAAACAATACAAATATAAATTGCAGTTGCAGTTAACTACTTTTTTAGGGCTCTTTTCTTTCTTCCATTCTTCCTTCCTTTCTTTTTACTGCCCATAGTTTTCAGGGAGAATTGTTGGCTTTTTTCCCACATTAATTTACTTCAGGACAAATATATTTATCATTTTTCCAGCTCTACTAACAAGACATTTCATACAAAACCTTGGGTTCTGAAAGTAAAATACAACATGCTTGCTGGTAAAAAAATACTTGGAAAAATATAATATAACAATAGCCAGTAAGGTAACTTGATTGACAATATAGAAAAATACAGAATATAAAATAATATAGAAAAGTACTAGTTCAGGGGACAGCAGGGCAGGCCCTATGAGGAGAGGCTATGGGACCTGAACCTGTTCAGCCTCCAAAAGAGAAGGCTGAGTGGGGATCTTGTGGCCTGTTATAAACTAGTCAGGGGGGATCAGCAGGCATTGGGGAAGTCCCTGTTCCCCCAAGCACCGCCAGGAGTGACCAGGAATAACGGTCACAAGCTGGCAGAGGGTAGGTTTAGGTTAGATATCAGGAGGCGCTACTTCACAGTCAGGGTGGCTAGGGCCTGGAACCAACTTCCAAGAGAAGTGGTGCAGGCTCCTACCCTGGCGGGTTTTAAGAGGAGGTTAGATGAACACCTTGCTGGGGTCATTTGACCCCAGTACTCTTTCCTGCCATGGCTGGGGGGTCGGACTAGATGATCTGCTCAGGTCCCTTCCGACCCTAGAAACTATGAAACTATGAAAATAACATATTCTGACTGCATGCATACTGGTTATAAAAGAAAGATTAAGTACTGTGGGAACTCTGCTGTTTGTCTGTTCATCACACCTACAAGTCATAAACAACAAATATCAATCATAGTTTCTGTACTGAAAAATGAGTCTCTCATAAACTGAGTTTTAATCACATTCATTGTGGTTTCTATACATAGGAACAGAATTTTTAAATCACACATCATTCAGATTAATTTCATTTTGAAACCACAAACAATTAAGGTAAAAGACAGTGTTAAGAGTCCAAGCCTCACATTGTCATATACATACACTTCTTATGGGTTTTGTCAAATTGCAGATCTCAGGATTGGGCCTAAACACAATTCAGGCACAATTTTAGTTGTTATTTATACAATAAAAACAACACCTAACGTAAGTTAGCAGCTCCCTTTTGTTCATATTAATGATCACTGAAAAGTAATAACTTAACAGCTGTGACTTATTTTAACAGGATTTTAATCATAGAAACACAAGTTGTTTCAGCAAAAATGTGTTGACCACCCCATTTATAACTTCAGCTTCCTGCTTTACCCCTCTTGTTCCCAATTCAATGAAACACTTAAACAAACAAAATAAACAAAACACTTTCCATTTGTCAAATCCCACTCACTGATGGGAGCTGAATCAGACTTTAAGACTGGGAACTTTTAAGCAGGTGCCATCTCTGCATCTTTCTATAAAGCACAAAACATATTTCTGGGTTCTCAAAATTAATAATCTTTAAATTAATTAGAATTACTATCAGGTACGCACAAATTAAACCCCTATGGATAGATCTAATTTTGATATGACTATCTCAGCAAGGGGCTTAATCATGCTTTCATTGAAGTCAATGGCAAACTTAATGGAGCAGTATCAAACTGTAACTGTTCTGTATTTCATCCTGAGATAAACACATGGAAAATAACATATCTGTTAATAACAGGGATATTCAAAATCTTTTACCTACCTGTGGGAATTCATCACATATTTTGACATAACTTCTGGCAATACTGATTTAGATGTTAGTGTTACTGGAAATTCTCATAGACTGATGTGTAGTTCTGACAGAGAAGTTGTGTGGAACATAGGAATAACACACATTTTTAAAGTTTTCAACACTGAGAGACCAGGGATTCATTTTCAGCCATATTTCCAAGACAAAATTCTTCTCAAACACTTACCATCTGCGAAACAATATAGTATTTCATCTAGATTGTTTGGGTTTTTTTAATTTTTGTTTTGTGATTATAACTGAATCCTTCACATAACAGAAGGTATAGCCTTAACATTCATTCAGTATCACTGTACTAGAGTTTTGGTTACTTAAATTTATATTAGTGCTAATCCTATAAATAAGGCTGGTGTCTTGGAATTTTGAGAGGTCATAAATCAAATTCCTTCAGGGGCAGGTGGGCTTAAACTGAGAGTACTCAGTTCTCACCAGTCCTGGGCAGGTCGGCTGCACATGCAAACATGCCAGCACCAGTCACTAGTCATTACTTTTAGTAAACTACAAATTTGAGAGTTTGTGCTGCACTTCTTTAAGTCCAGAACAGAGTTGAATCAAAAGCCTTAATAAACATGATTGTAAGAACATAAAAATGGCCATTTACTGGGTCAGGCAATAGGTCCCACTGTGGCAGGACAATAGATGCTGAAAGGCAGAGTGAACAAGGTATGACCAGGGATTTTCCCTTATTCCTCTTCCACTTACAGACTCCAGCATTTAAGGTCCAGAAGTTCTGATTCAGAGGCTGTACCATTAACTCTGAATGCCACTGGAGCACCATCGAATCCTTTTTTAGAATACAGTGGGCACAAAGTTGGTTGCATATGGCAAAACTGTAGCTGCATAAGGCCTATAGCCTTGTATATCTGTTCAGATCATTACATGAAGTAGAATGTCACCAGGTAACTTAGATATCTAAAAAACAATGGGTGCATGTACATGAGACATTTATTGTATAGTTGACAAATTAATGGCCCAGTAAACGTCTCAGTGTCTACACATGCACCCCTATTAAAGTCAGCTTTTGTGACCTGATCATAAAAGGCAATCAGGTTGGTCTGACATGACCTGCCCCTAATGAAACCATGCTGGTTGCCCTTGAGCATCATCCCTGAGGCTGGCCCATCACAGATGTGCTCCATGATGATCTTCTCAAAGAGTTTCTCTAGGATTGAGGTAAGACTGATGGGCCTATAGTTGCCCGGGTCCTCCCTCCTCCCTTTTTTAAAAATGAGGACCATGTTGGCTATCTTCCAATCATCTGGCACCAGGCCTGAGCACCACGAGCACTCATAAAGCTATGCCAAGGGCCCTGTGTGACCGCTGGACTAGGGCTCTCCCTGTAGGTGGTTCGCCTTCGGTAGGGGGAACGCTGCTGATCACATCGGATAACTGCGGGTTCGGAGTAGGTCTCTTAACGTCCAGTCCCCGCCTTAGTTCTCGCCTGCCACAACTTGCTATTAGGTTCAGTTAAGGTCAGTTCGTGGGTGCTCCACGGCCCAGGATCCCTCGGCGGTCACATTGCGGGACTCTGCCACCCCTGCACCCCGGCCTCACGCCACCTCTAGTGCTTTCCCCTCTTTTGTGGGACCAACCTCCTGTTGATGGTAGCTCCCCTTGGCCTGACCTGCCCTTATAGGATTACTCGTGGGCCAGCCTGCCCTGGCCTCTACTTCCCCATGTCCTGTTTGGCCCTACACTGGGTCCCAGCACAGGTAGGGCTCCATTAAAGTATCTTTGACCCTCTCTTCCTGAATGTGCCCCCTCGGCTATTCCTGCTGGGGTACCCCTTTAACTGGGAAACAAAACCTGAAAACAACTTAAAGCTTGGCCCCAGGGCCCCTTACTGGCTGGGGACTCCTATTCGGACCTCCCTGGGTCCCCTTGGGCAATATCTGTCGCTCAATCTCTCCAGTACCCCTATAGGTTTCTGACTACGGCCGGCTGGTGGCGACCTCCGCCCGACTGCGCCCTCTCAGGGCTCTTCCGGGTCCTGGCCCCCTCTAGCAGGGTCGTGTCCCCACACCACCACCCCAGCACTTGACCTGGGAGTCTCACGGCTTCAGGTCCGTAATCTGCAGAGCCCTCATCGAACGTTCCGCCAGCTTCTCTATCCTTGTGGTCCGTCTCCGGCCTCCTTGCCTGCCTCTGCTTACTCAACGCCCTGCAGCTGGCCATCGCTGCTGTTCTCTCCTCCGGCTGAGCAGGTTGCAGCTCCTCTCTGGCACTCTCTGCCCCTCTCACTGGGGAAGCTGCCATCTGCTCCACTCTGGAGCTCTCTGCCCCTCCTATTGGGGAATCTGCCGCCTGTCCCACTCTGGGACTCTCCACCCCTCCTGCTGTGGGACCCGGTCCTGGTTCCTCTGTCTCCCCCTGCCTTTCTTCTGTGGCTGCTTTTATCCCCGCCGGCCGCCTGCTCGCAGTGACGTCATCTTCCGGGGTTGGTATAAACAAGCGGCAGATGTGCTGTGTGGGTTTCTCCGCCATCGCCGGTAAGTCCCATCCTAGCTCCCAGGGACACCCTGCAATAAACCCTGCTAGCTCCCTCAACACCCTGGGGTGGAGAGCATCTGGGCCCACTGATTTGAACACATCCAGCCCCTTCAGAAGCTCTCTAACCTGGTCCTCCCCAACCTGAGGTCTGGAGGCATTCCCCTCAAGTCCGTCTTGCATCACGGTGGGGAAGTTCTGAACCCTGCACAAAAAAATGGAGATGAAGAATTGTTTAAAGAGGTCTGCTTTTTCCCCTGGCGTAACCACCAGATTGCCCAGAGGATCTTGCAGGGGCCCCACATTTCCCGGTGCTTTCTTCATCCTCCCTATATATTTGAAAAAGGACTTTTTATTACCTTTCATCTTGGACACTAGTCCTAGCTCTAAGTCCACCTTAGCTTTCCTGACAGCCCCCCTAGAGGCCCAAGCAGAGGAGGTATACTCCTCTTTGGAGACAGCACTCCCCTTCCACCGGTTGTACGCCGCCTTTTTGGCAATCAGGCATTCCCATACACCCTTGGTGAGCCAGGGGGGCTTTTGGGTACTCCTGCCCCCCTTGCTTTTTGTTGGGATGGTCACCCCTTGGGCCCTGAGTATCATCTCCTTAAGGTACAACCACTCATCTTGGGCACTGAGCGCCCCTGCTCTCAGGAACCCCAGCGCCTCTCCCACTAATCTCCTCAACACATTGAAGCTGGCCCTCTTGAAGTCTAGGGCTACTGCCTTGCTGCAGGCCCTTGACACCCTGCACTGGATGGTGAATTCCAGCAAGTGATGATTGCTATCACTCAGGTGGTCAAGGACCTAGAGGCCCCTTACCAGGTCATCGCTTGTGGCCAGGACCAGGTCCAACAGGGCATTTCCTCTGGTGGGACTATGCACCTCCTGAATTAAGTGGAGGTCCTGTATCTCAGCCAGGAACCTCCTGGAACGGTCTGACCTGGCTGACTGTTCCTCCCAGCAGATGTCCAGGTAATTTAAATCACCCATGACAGCTACATCCTTCGCCTTAAGTGCCTGTGCAAGCTGGCCTGAAAATTCCCGATCCAGCTCCTCCCCTTGGTTGGGGATCTGTAGTAAACCCCCACCGTTAGATCCCTCTCCCCGTGGCCCCCTTGTATCTTGACCCAGAGCACTTCCGCTTGCCCTCTGACCCCATTTTGCTGGCAGAGGATGTGTATTGCTCCTTGACATAGAGCGTCACACCCCCGCATTTCCTTCCTTCTCTATCCCGCCTGCAAAGCCTATAGCCCCTAATGCTAACTGCCCAGTCGTGGGATGAATCCCACCAAGTTTCTGTAAGCCCTATTATGTCTGGGTCTGAACTGGCTATTCTGAGGGCAAGTTCTTCCTGCTTATTCCCCATACCATGAGCACTGGATATATATGCATTTAAGGCCCTGCCTAGCTATGTGTGCCACCCCCTGATTTGGGAGACTGTTTGGAACCCTGTTTCTTACCTGGGCACTCCTTGCATTTGTCACCTGTCTTGCACGGGTGGTGTCTCCTCATCTTCCTGCTGCCCCCTCCCCAGGAGATGCTAGTTTAAAGCTTGCCGTATGAGATCAGCCAACCTGGAAAAGAAGATATGCTTGCCTTTAGGAGAGAGGTGAAGCCCATCCCACCCCAGCAATAGACTCCACAGTAGGGTAGTACTTGTATTTTACAAGTACTACCGTGCTGTGGAGTTTTTTCATATGCAGCAGCACACATGTAGATACTCACCCAAGTGGCTGGGGCACAAGATGTTTTAGCGCAGGCCTAGCCAGCAGCACCCTGTGCCTCAGTCAGCCACTCTGCAGCATGTGGAGCCCAGTTGGAGCAGGCCAAGCTGGCAGAGGACCTGGGGGATCAGTTGGACAGACGAGGGCTGCTCCAACCAGGGCTGCTGTGCATGAATAAACTCTGGAACAATATGGTCCAGAGTTTTTTTGCTCCTGGGCACACATTCAAATGGTGTGCCTGGGAGAAAAAAACTCCAGAGCAATAAGGTCCAACGTTTATTTGTGCACATTAATCACTTAGGATCATAGGAAAGTAGGGCTGGAAGGGACCTCACAAATCCATCTAATCCAGCCCCTACTCAGAACAGTATTATCCCTGACTAAACCTTCCCAGCCAAGTTTCTGTCTAATCTGTTCTTCCAAGGATGGAGATTCCACAACCTCTCTAGGTATGCTTAACCAACCTCATCTTCAGAAAATTCCTCCTCATCTCCAACCTACATTTCCTCTGCTGCAGCTTGAGGCCATTGTTCCTATTCCTGTCCCCTAGTCCTACCCCCTAGGGCCACAGAGAAGAGTTCATATCCATCCTCTACAACCACCCTTCATGTATTTGAAGACTATTTTGAAATCCCCTCCCCTCAGTCTTCTTTTCTCCAAAATAAACATCCCTAGCTCTTTCAGCTTTCCTCATAAGTTTCGCCTCTGAGGCCCCTAATCATTTTTGTCACTCTGCCCTGAATTCACTCCAATCTGTCTACACCCTTCCTGAAGTGCAGAGCCCAAAGCTGGACACAGTAGTCTAGGTGAGTCCTCACCAATTATGAATAGAATGGAAGAAACACTTTCCCTGATTTGTAAGTGACACTCCTGTTAATATAAGTTTTGTTGGCTTTTTTGCAACATGAGCACACTTGTTTCATATTCAGCATATGATGTGCTGTAACCCTCAGGTCCTTCTCTGCAGTACTTCAGCCTAGCCAGGCATTCCATAGTCTGTATCTGTGTATGCAAGGAATCTGTCAAAAGTGTAGGACTTTGCACTTACACTTGTTGATTGTCATCTCACTAATTGCAGTCTGTTTTTTCAGTTGGTTGCCTCACCCTTACAGGGTGGATCTAAAGGGGGTGCCACAGCATAGTTGTGCCCCATTTCACAGCAGGCTGCAGGAGCCACATCCAGAGATTTTTAAGTCCCAAAATAGGTAAAAATTCCACCCCTCTCAGCAGCCCTCCCCTTCCCCTCAATGCTCAGTAGCACAACCACTCCTTTCCCATTCTGTGCCCCCTACTACCACTCTCCTGTTGTCCTTGGCTGTCCCAGATTTGGTGGGGGGACTTCAGAGTCAGACTGTGAAGGGACTTGGGCTCAGCCAGGAAGGAATTCCTCCTTCCTGCCAAGTTCTGGGTGTTCTCTGCCAGACTGGGAGCCTATACAAGGACAGGGGAACCCATCCACCTCTTCCACTGCCCTTGCCCCTGCTGCTGTCCCCATCCAAGCCAAGCTCCCTATGCAGTCACTCAGCCCCAGCTGGCATGTGGCAGGAGTGGCCAGGGCAGCATCAGCATCAGGCAGGTCTCATTGCACACAGAGAGGTAAGTAGAGAGAGGAAGGAGGAGAATGGGTATGAAGGGTGGGGAAAAGAGAAGGCAGGCACACCACAAATAAAGCAGAGAACCCCATGGATCATTTCAGGCACCCACCCACCTTCTCAAACACACACACAGGGTTGTTAAGCCTCTATACCCTACCAACCTCCCCATTAGATTCGAAGGACACCAAAGAGTTAAATCTCTCTGGAAATTGACCTACTGCCTAGCCCTGACCAGAGGTGCAAAATACCAAGCAAAACCCCACATGAATGTAAAGTTTAACAAGTGTATTAAGACAAGAGCCAACAAAACCAAACACAACAGTATACAGACATAGTATACGGTGCTATAAACAGTTAAACTACAGAACAGCTAAGGATCCGACACCAATCTGTCTCCCAAGGTGGCCGACCAGCACCCTAGAGAGCTGACAGGCAGGGAAGGCCTGCTGTGCAGCCTCACGCCCCTGAGGATTTCGATGCTGTTCCCTCAGATGCAGGTGGGTACTAAGCACCCCAGAAAAGAGGCAGATGATACTTTACCCGACCAACACGATGTACAGAAGCAGTTGAGTGGCCGGCAAATGCTCAGGTGATCAGGACCCTCCTGCCATTCCTCCTGGACACTGTCCCACGCACACACTGTTCTCACTCGCTCCACAGTCACTATATGACGGGTTCCACAAACACAAGTACTTAAAAACTAAATCAGTTGTGCATGCACACACGTGTCCTCAGCCAAAAGAGGGAGAGAGCATGAGACAGAGCAGGTCTCAGCGAGCTCTAACTCTGATGATGATGACCCCCCAAAGCCACCCTGGCCCCTACACCAGGCAGGCTTTATAAAGTCCGAACCACGCCACCCGTCAATCACATGCAGATCCAATCATTACTCTCTCAGTCAATGCCAATCAAAGTTAATCACAGATACAACCATACAAATCAACCTATCCCAATAACTCATAATAACTCATTAACATAATGGTCCTAACTGCCACGGTTCCCCTGGTTACCAAACAAACGACTAGGTACTGGTCAAATGACTCACTGCATATGCTCGGCTTTCAGAAGTGGGTCATGACTTCATTAAAGTTAGGGGATCAAACGTTCTAAAATACTCCAACCTCTCGTCATCCTATGCATATGTAACAATGCCTGGACTCCACTGTCTACAGGAGGGAATGGAAGGGGCCTGCAGCTGAGCACAGAGAAGAAAGGAGTTGCCAAGGACAGGGGTGGATTCATACCTGCTTCAGGGATTCAATAAAAGTTTCAGGCTGCTGTCCCCATGGCATGGTCTGCCCGCCCAATGCGGAGTTGGGGAGAAGGCTGGGAGCCAGGAACGCAGCCATCCCTACAGTGCTGGTCACTGCTCCCACACCCCACTTTTAAAAATCCTGGATCAGCCTATTCATCTATATCTACTATAGGAGTCATTATATGAGGACGTATTCCCTTGGATGTAGTCTTAGCTCCTTTTTGAGCTTTTCCCTTTCCATTATTCTTTGAAGTTTCTTCTGAAAAAGCAGGGCTCACCCTTCCAGAACTTACTGAATTTTAATGGTATTTTAATTTTAATTTTAATGCAGTTCAGTTATCCATTTATCTCTGTCAGGAATTAACTCTTACTCCATTTTAAGGTCCCACTTGTGACTTTTCTCTTAATCATCTTGTGACCACACTTGACCTTGATATGCTGCATTGACCTTCATCCACTCCCTTCTAGTATGTGAGACTTCAGCCTTACATTTCAAACGTATATTTGTGTGCAAATTGTACTCACTTTCTTCTACACATTTTATTGGAATGGTTTGGCAGCTGCCATAATTTTCTATGCACAGGGGGACAATAGGGCCCCTATTTAGGGTTTGGTCTGTTGAACTTTTATAGATTTTTCCCCTTAGAAATTATTTTAAATGTTTTTGTGACATGCCCACCTGCGTGTTGGTCACAAGCTGCACTTGAAATAATAGCATTTAAACTCAGTCCAAGCACTGCACATATATGAGGAGTGGTTTCTCTTCAGTCACACTTCATTCATATGCTTGTCCTGAAGTGAAGTGTTTTTTTCCCCTCTCTCTGTCTCTCATACACTCCTATCTACTCCCCGCATTTTCCTTTGGCAGTTCATTTGCAATTCATTTTGAAATATTTTAGCAACCCTGTCATCCTACATAATTTAAACTCAAGTACCCCCAAAACTTTTCTGTGATTTCCTTTTGCTGTAAGATATAAAATCAGATCTGTTCAACCCTATGTTGGCTACCAATAATTCTTCTTGTTTCTGTCATTCCTTAATTACTTTTGCCTTAAGTCTTTCACTTATCAGTAATAATATTAAGAAGAGCCTTTCCATCATTGTTAATTATAAGTGTGACTGTGAATAATTATTCTACAAGTTTGTGGGTTTTATTTTACATTTACATTTCAGGGCTAGAAAGGATAGAATTCCCTATAAAAAGTACAGCTAAGTATATAATTCACACTGAATAATTTAGTTGATGGATATAGTCTTTATTCATGATCACAGCGATATCTATGAAAAGGTCATAATTTAGTTTTTGTGAAGTCAACGGAATATCTCCAATTTGTACCACTTTAATCGAGAGCAGAATTTGGCACCAAATATACCCAAATTCCAACACAACGTACTTAGAACAGCTCCATATCATTAAATCTGCAGAGGATCATAGAATTATAGAAAATTAGGGTTGGAGAGCACCTCAGGAAGTCATCCAGTTCAACCCCCTGCTCAAAGCAGGACCATCCCCAACTAGGTCATCCCAGCCAAGGCTTTATCTAGTTAAGTCTTTAAAACCTCCAAGAATGGACATGTCACAATCTCTCTGGATAACCTATTCCAGTTTCTTCACTAGTGAGAAAGTTTTCCTAACACCTAAGGATACTCTTTTGGCTCCCCAAGCATATCAGTAAATTGTGTGAATCCAGTTCTATTTTTGGCTGCTGCAATGTGAGACAAGAGCACACACTTGAAAGCTAGCCACCAAATGGGGACTCTGATAATTGTTAGAGTCTGCACTAACATCTGGCTACCAGTTGGTAAACACAATATCAGACAGGTAAAGTTCTGCCTTATTCTGCTAACAGAATAATTCATTAATGATTAATTTAATCTATGGCAGTCATGAGTAAAGCCCAGATTTAAACTTTCTGCCTGTTCTAAGTGACTTTTAGTTTCTTCTCTGATTCACAAATTGTAGCTCTCCAATGAAAGATTACTACTCATACATAATTTAAACTAAGGAATTTAGGACTAATTAGATCCCTTAGGCCTGTAGCTGAGGAATCATTTGTACACGCTCAATGGTGCTTCATAAAATACATGGTAGGACAGGTGTTTTCCTCAAACAGCTACATTGTGGACATGATTTAGTCTGTAAGATTAAATACACAACAAAATAAGGAAAAGCTGAAAAGGGACAGGATTAAATAAATAATTGTAACATGTGGGCTATTCCTTTAAGCACTTTAGCTGTGTTTGAAGGGCCTAGCATGGCAAGGCATTCAGGATCCTGTCAGCATTGGTGATGCATAGGGGGTGCATGCAGGTGCACATGCACCCCCTGAAATTGGCCGTGCACCACCTGAGATTAGCCACTGCTGACACTGCTGGGGGCATCTCTGCCCCTCGCTGCTGGCAGCATCTCCAGGCAGTTGCTAATCACCGCTGATCACTCCGAACACTGCTGGTGGCATCTGCAGGTGGTCACCAATTGCTGGTTGGCGCTCATCACCGCCCCTGCCTTCCTGACACCACTGCGGCTGCCTGCAGGAGCTGCTTGCTCATGTCTGCTCCACTGCCGACAGCACCAGCAGCATCTGCGGGAGCTCCCGCTCACCGGTGGCTGCTTGCAGAAGCTCCCCACTTGCCACTGCCATGCCCCCACCACCAAAACTGCCCGCCGCCACCTGCAGGCGGTCACCATGCCCCCCCAGCCTCAGTAGGCACGCAACGTTCATGCCTGTCAACTTGTAGTAAAGCATTCTGGGAGGAAAGGTGAGCCAAAAGTATCTTGTCTTCCTCAGCAGAAAAAAAGACTGGACCAGAAAAGAGACTGGATCAGAACAGATTGGTTTGCAAGAACTCTATAGTCAAGGAGATTAATAAGCAACCTTGAAAAGGTGTCAGAGGAATCTCAGGAAAAAGAAGATACTTGACTGTGATACAGAGCCTGGAGGGGATAGGAACGGTAGCAGGTTTGCAGACAGAATTCTGGATTATGGTTGTGTGGTGGTCTGTTTTGTTTTTAAAGTCACTTGAGTGGTTCAGACAAAGCCTATAAAATATTGTTGTGTTTTTGTATTCATCTTGTACCCTGGAGGGGATGCACTCTTATGTTTTCTAGCAAGTGAATCCATCCGTTGCTACAAAGGAACATCTGACAGAACAAATTTAACTATTCAGGAGAATACAGGAAACTGAGGCAGAAGTCTCACCTCATCTCATGCGGCCACTCGCATGATCGGGGGCAGCAGGGCAGGCCCTACGAGGAGAGGCTCAGGGACCTGAACCTGTTCAGGCTTCACAAGAGAAGGCTGAGGGGGGATCTAGTGGCCTGTTACAAACTAGTCAGAGGGGATCAGCAGGCATTGGGAGAGTCCCTGTCCCCCCCCGAGCACTACGAGGAACGACTAGAAATAATGGTCACAAGCTAGCAGAGGGTAAATGCAGACTAGACATCAGGAAGCGCTACTTCACGGTCAGGGCGGCTAGGGTCTGGAACCAACTTCCAAGAGAAGTGGTTCTGGCTCCTACCCTGGGGGTCTTTAAAAGGAGGCTAGATGAACATCTTGCTGGGGTCGTTTGACCCCAGTACTCTTTCCTGCCATGGCAGAGGGTCAGACTTGATGATCAGTTCCCTTCCGACGCTACTAACTATGAAACCCGTGGCACATATCCCTCAAAAGGGCATGTACAGCCTCTGAGTATGGCATACAACTGATCAGGGAGGGAACAAGGAACACAGCAGAAAGCAGAGCAGTGGACTGGGAGAAAAAGATCAGAGAGACACTCAGGAAGGGTGTGGAGCTTGCCTTGTGACATACCTGCCAGAAGGTTTGGTTCACACTCAAATAAGTTACAAAGATGTCTGTGGGGAAATAAAGAGAAGCTAAGGGACTCACGTATCCTTTATTACTCTTTGTATTTGAGTGCTTCCCCATTGTTCACATATTTATTTACAGATGTTTTACATACGAGGAAATTAAGCACAAAGGGCTCCAATAAATGTGCAGGACAGCTGCTCTGACACACTATAATTTCAGTGTGGTGGAGTGTAGTAATTACTGTGCTCCAGCAGACTCCAGCATCATATGTATCAGTGTCCCCATGCTGAAAAATGGTGGCAGGGAGCTTTAAACTAAAGCTCATCTGATGAACTTTAGTTCAAAGTGCCCCACCACCATTTTTCAGCACAGAGATGCTGTGACGCACTGGGTGCTCTTAATTAGCACGGCTCTCAGAGTGCTATCCTCCCTTAACAAGTCTCTGGCTAAAACTAAAACTCCCCAGTACCTTTTTAAAAAACAGGAAGGTAACTTTTTCTTCACTATTTTTCATTATCCACCACCTCGGCTCTACACACTTCCAACTTGAACTTGAAAAAGGTAGCAAAGCACTATGAGAAAAGGCTGCTTTCATATATTCAGTTAAATCAATAGTCAAATCTTTGCATCATGCCCTACACACCAACCAAAAAAAAAATCCATCTTTTCCCAAGAGAGTCCTTGCTCAGTTTGGTAGGAGGTTTCCAGGTGAATTTTTTGGGATTGAAAGTTTATACAACAAAAGTACACCCACCAGCAATTGGGTGCAAGCTCTGATGTAATTGCGCTGACTTCAAAGAATCATAGGATTGCAAGCAACCTCAAAGGGCATCCAGTTCAGCCTGCTGCATAGATGAAGGATTTGCTTTTTCTTAAGCCAGCCCAAAGAGAGGCTGATCCAGCTTCTTGAACACCACCAGTGAGGGAGATTACCTAAGAAGTTATGCTGCAACTTAATTTGGCCCTTTAAACACAATTGCAAGTACTTGCCAGCTGTAGCTGTTGCCACCTTTGCTGAGGGCTGGCTTTTCCAAGCAGTTCTCTTTTAGACAGGGCTGGTATTGAAGAACCAGTGACAGCACTGAAAATGGATGACATGCAGGCTGGAAAGAAAGCAGGGGGCAGAGCAGCCCACTGCTTCAGCTGAGCTGACACTAACATGATTTGGGTTGTGCCATTCATACAGAATGCTGGTATCAGCTAAGCAGCCGCTGCTTGGGATCAGCACTTCATTTTCTTTATTGTGTGTAGTGACTTTTTAAAGTTATTTAAGGCTCTGGCTGTAACTCCATTCCCAGAAGGCAGCAGTTCCAGGAATAACGTTAGTGCTGGAAGTGCTCAGTCCAAATGTACTACTTCTGGAAAGGTTGTGACAGCTTTGTGTGTGCGTGTGTGGCTACATTACAAGAAGATGTACCCATAAGTAGAGAATATTTTTAAACATACTTGTCTATGAGGAAGCCTGCTAGTGTTTGTTCCAAAGTCATATATATGAATTGAACAAATAGCTGTATAGCCACGAACAAGGCATAAAAAATGTGAAGCAATTCCATAAATCTGAGTCATATTTTCTATGACAAATAACCATTATCAATCTCATGCTAAGTGGGTGTTTAATTTTTCAGAAATCAAAACAATTGGAAAATAAAATCTTCCATCACAGCAGGCAACACTAGAGTTCATTTCTCTTTAGGTGTCACAGAGCCCCACATTCCCATAACCCAATTCAATCTGAAATAATCAGACAGAGAAAATAAGTTCTAAAATACATAAATGTCACATTCACTTCCCAAGCGCTTTTGAACTGTGTAAATCTGCATCTTTCTGAGTCTCTGCTTTTACAGTTCATCTGACTAACCAGCCATGCTGTTTTCTTTCCACTCATACTGCAAATACAAAAACAAAGCTGTGAAGTAGACCACACAATCTGTTATGTTTCACAAGAAAAATCAATCCAATGACCATGTCATGCTCTTGCTTCTTGGTGAAAAATAAATACTCCTTGTTTGAATGTGCTTCATAGGCAGCATATCAATGAGCTAACATTTTTTTTTAGATTAATTCCTTGAAAACAATTCTGTCATATCATTTCAGCAAAATGTGAGTATTGAAAATCCCTTTCTATCTTCAACTCATATTTTGTATACGATATCTGCCCCCATCCATCTACCAACTCAGGAACAACTTTAAAAAAACAGTCAGATTCAACATTTAAAATGATCCTCTGTGCAGCTTTTAAATTTATAGGACTGCCACAAATACACCAGAGATAATATAAGCAGACACTGATTTTGTCAGAAGCAGTGTTTTGTAGCATGGTTCTTTAGCAGTGCCTCCAATGTGCCAGGCACAAATATGTCTTCTCTTTGAACATTTTTCTACTATTATCACTGTTTCCTGTGTTAAAAAAGAAAAAAGCTATTGTAACATATGTAAGGAAAATTCCACTTGTGTTTGAATTTCACTTTTTTTCCCCCCTTCTCACTCTTAAAATAGATTCAGGAATTGATACAGTCCCAAAATCTTGTTTGGGGCTTCTTTTTCTTTCTCTTACACTGCCCATGCCTTTGAGATGTCATCACTGTTGTTTAATTGATAATATGCAGTAACCTTCTGCTCTGTTGGCTTTATCTTTTGGGAATGGAAGATTTTTTTCTTCTTTTTGACTCAAGATGCAGTTCTTGTGACATTGCCCAACTGTGGAGAGTGGCACCAAGAGCAGAGAATGTGCAGGCAGGTGCTTTACAGGCACCAGTGGCAGCATCAACAGCATCTGCATAAGCAGGCTGTGTCTTGCCAGGTTTTCCACAGTGCACAGTGAAGCAAATTGTTTCTCTTCCCAGCTCTAAGATGCTGGTGAAGGCTGTTTTATGTTACTGAATAAACACCATGCCAGAGGTTCAGGATGCTCTGCACAAGTTTGGAATGGGCACTAATGTACAAGCCTGGCCAAAGTGTGCATAGATACCAGTCATCAGCAAGGCTTTTTGTTGAATAGTAGGTAGCCAATACCCATTTTATTACACAGGAAAAAAGAAAAACATTCACCTATAAGCTTTTGGTGTCAATGAATCAAACAAACGTATTTAATTTTTTCTGTTAATAAAAGTACTTTACAAGGGGGAAAAAAAACATATATTTCCTGAGTCTCTAAATAGACTTCATTTTATAAAGGCAGTTTAGAGTCTTGCTGAGTGTATAAAGGGAAAAAAGGATGCAAGGGGCCCTCTCACTTTGGGATCAGGAGAGTAGATTGAGAATGCGGCAAGGGCCCACAGCCACCAAAGGTAAATCAGTGCTCTAATCTATGGACAGAGCAGCAAAATTTTTGTAACTTTGCTTTACCATGGCTCTGAGACAGGCTGTTCCTTAAAAGCAACAATGTCAGAGTACTGTTACTGGTTAGCTTTAAACCATTCACTCGCTATGGAATGTTAGGTGATGTTAAAGTCAGAACAGTTTTCAATGCAGTTGCTGTTTTAATGCTGTCTCTAACCTGCACAACTGCAGTTTACTACTACGGGACCTGGTCAGAAGCCAGGATTTGATCCCTCCTCTGGGAGTGCAGCATGCTACCCTGGGCTTTATGCTGTTGCCACCCAGTGGCTCCACTACCAGTGCAGAGCCACTGAGAACTAACCACCGTGACAGCATGGACCCCAGGGAAGCAGGCCTCCCTGCTCTCATCAGACTTGGAGCTAGGCAGCCCCTTCCCCTGCTAGAAACATGAGCCTGGGGAAGGAAGCCATGCCCCCCCGCCCCGACCAAGATTCTTCTGGCAGGGAGACAGATGCCCAGATATGGGGCAAAGGGGAGGGCCATGTGCCTGGACCCTACCCCAGGGGTCAGAATAAGTCCTCTGGGGGTCCTTAGAGCCAGCAGTATGGGGCCATATGGACTGGGGTCATATCCACTGTTGATAGGTAGTGGTGTTGCCTTGGGCACAATACTACACCCAAGGCAGTAGAGCTTGGGAGGATGAAATGTTTGTCAGGTAGAGAGGTTGGGAGCCATGCATCTTGGGATGCTGAATGACTGCAAATTGGTCACTTTATTTCCATGGAGCAGACTAACAATACCTACCTCGTGCTAGGTAAAACAGCTCAAAGGTAACCTTCACCTGAAGGGGTGAAATGCTTAGAAGGTCCTTAACAGTTTACTGTTCAGATGATCCCATTTGAAGTGCTTTTAGAATGGGTTAAAGTTAACCTACAACACTGTCGGGGAATAAAGGCCCCAAGGTCACGGTGGGCCAAGGGTTCGTATACGGAACAGGCGGGATTAGTGGCGAGGACTCTGAGCGGTACGCGGAATCGCGCGGTTTCAAAAATAGTTGAATTGTATTTACTTACACTTCTGTAGCATAGGTAGGAAGTTTGCTTCAGTTACAGTGCTACCAAAACGAACAACAGAGGGGTCTGTTGGCCCACGGGGTTCCCGAGTGAGCCCTTGCTTTCTACCCCGAAGGATAGGTGCGGCTGCCCACTCACTAGTCCCAGGGCTGGTCAACAGTTCATTAAAGGGATACGAACAACAAAACTGTAACACATTGTGACGCCAGTCCAAAGTGGAATCAATGCCGGAGTTGATGGAGAACGATGCCGAGGTCAGTGCCGGGTACGATGAGGTAAAGCCGTGATCTCAGTAAGTCGGGTTGATCGAAATTGTGGTCAGGGTCGGTGCCAGAAATCAGTCCAGTAGCCAAAAGATCAAGACAGGAAACAAAGAGGAATCGAATAGCCAAAAATCGCAGCGAGGAAGAGACCAGTGGGCTAGAAGCCCTTCTTAGGAGTAGCCCCTGCAGCCGCAGCCCCTGCTTTAAGGATCGTTCTCTCCCTGTGAAACAGTCCCTAGCCTCTGCTCACAGGTTGAGCACAGTCTCTCCTCCAAAACAAACACACACACCACCTCACCACCCCGGGGGGTGGGGAAAAGAGGCGTTCACAAGCCTTTTGTATGAATTTAGTGGCCAATCAGGCTGCTCGCTTCATAGAAATTTCTAGTCCAATTACATCATGCAGTCAGTGAACTGAGCATGTGCGTTAGATCAGATTACCTCATGCTCTGAGTAAACTGAGCATTTGTGTTATGGCAGTCTTGATTGACAAGCCTTGGGGTCGAGCAGGGGGCACATGCTGGGCATGCAGTGGAATTATCCGCTTGCTAGGTTTGTCTGTGCAGGTTCAGATCTAACTCTCTGTGTTATCAGCATACATACAAAATTTTGCTCTGACAAACACCACCCCTGCCTTTAAATGAGTATAGCCCCAACTTTCATTTGTTTTGAAAGGTAACCAACTGTCCGATTTTTCAAAAAATGTTCACCACTCATAAGTCTCATTGGTATCATGTCTCATAGCTATTTAGGAACTAACGTAGGCACTTAGGACTGAAAACTTTTTCCATCTTTTTTATTTTTTTAATTCAGGCCTATCATTAATACTGGAGTTTTACAAAAGAAAATTTTTAGTGAGCTGTGCAAAAAAATTTGGGTTGTAAATTCTGGAATTTTCCAGATAACTGTCAAAATTATTTTTAACAGGCATATCAATGGAGGAAAAGGTGTTTGTCATTACACTTTTACACTATAATTCGAAAGTTAAAGCAACCAGCTAGGATATGTGCATGACTCAGGTTCAAGTCCCTGACATGCCAATAACAGCCATTAAGGATGTTTTAGTACCAGAATGTAGGCTATTCTAGGGTAAGACGTTTTCAGCCTCTCCCACTGACACCATGGCACTTTGTAGAAATAAGTAAAATGCAATTAAGCACAGAATAAAGACTGAATGGATGTTCCATTTTTTGTACTGAGTGGATGCATCTGCACAAGGCAATTTACTGTGGAGTTAACTAATTAACTTCATAGCAAAGTATCACCATCTACACGCGTGCCCCTATTAGGCCACAGTACGCTAATTAACTCCACTGTAGGATATTACTGCCGGATACAGTGACTATCCTACTCGCCACAATGTACATGTAGACTGTGACCAGGGCTGGCTGGGTCATGAGGGTGCTACAGTGCAGGGCTACCTCCCAGCTAGCACTACACTGTTGCACACTTGTGCCCCAGCCAGCCCCTCCACAGCACATTAAGCTGGGGGGAGCAGCTTCAGGCTGGCAGGCTGATGCACTAGGCCCCCTGCGAGCTGGTGCTGCACTGCCCCAGTTCAATGTGCTGCAGTCTCAGGCACACATGTAAATGCTGCACCCAGGAGCAATACACTCCAGGGCAAACTGCACCAGAGTGTATTGTGTTGCACTAATATCATGTGTAGACATGCCCAGTGATTAGCAATAAGCTACAGTGATTCTCTTGCTCTCCGTCTCAGTAATTATTTAAGTATTTTATACCTAAATAATATGTACAGAGGGCAACAGCTCAAGCTGGAAGGATTTAGGGGCCCTACCCCATAGCCTGGTGGTTAGAGTATGCTTCCTCAAGCAGAGCAGCAAAGTGAATTCACTTCTATCATGTCCAGGATAAATGCTCTAATTTCTGAGTTGCTGTATAAAACAAGGATGATACACACCTCCAAAAAAATCAATTACTTGCACAGCATTAATAAATCTACTATCTACCACCTGGTCAGGAAATCTGCAAGTTCTTCAGTTGCAAAGCTAAAATACAACCTTTGCAAATGTTCTAGAATTTAATAAGAAAAAGTGATTCATTTTCCCTGTCATTGTCATGCAGACTTAAAAGCAACTTTTACTGTTTGCTTTCATTTTTTTCTGCCACAGTAAGATGTATTCAACATAATATCATCCTTTGCTGTCAAAGCCAAAAGCATCAAGACAGGTAAGCAATATTAAGTCACCTTCATTAAATGCAGTAGATCTATTCCACATTCTCAATTAGGTGGAATCAAATTTGGAGTTATGCCACCTGTATTTCAAGAAGGCACCCTGCTAACTGCCATAACTCATGACAGGACAGAGGTCAGATGATATAAAAATAACCTGACTCTCTACCTCCCCCTCCCCCACCACCTCTCCCCACCCCCATTCAAAGTTCTGGCAGATGATTTTAGGTCTGGCTTACCAGAAAGAAAAATAGCATTTAACATCATGATAATTCAGCTGTCACTGGATCTACTGGCAATATTGCTGCCTGCTTTTACAGCTATATCATTTCATCCTTCATAAACATGCAGACAATTATTCAGATTTATAGCAGATTTGCAACCTCACTACCAGGGTTTTGTGCTGCACTGGCAAAGAAGGCCAATGACTAAGACCTCCAAGGGCTTCTCTTATTAAGGAGAAAACCCCAGAGACATAACTCCTGCACCTTTTCCATCCTCAGGGAAAGTCTATTTTTGGTAAAAGGAAAAAGATGCTGCCTACATGATCTCCATTGCCAAAACAGCTCCTGGGACTGAAACAACCAGGGATTACTTGCAGCAGCCTTTCTGTTCCTCTAATTAATTTTAGGGACTGGTCCAGTTCTTGGCCAGCACCAGGGTCAAGTGACTATAAAAATGGCTTAAAGACATCTTTACTAATTTTTGGACTAAGCACAGACTGTCAAAAATCAGATAATGTGGCCCAAAGCAGTTCTGAAGGCAACTAATTATCAATTGTTAATAATCAAGCAGGGTCTTTTTTGGGGGCGGGGTTTGGGGAAGGGAGGGTTCTACAACCTGTAACAGTTTTTAACACGTATTACAGTTGTATTGCATAGATACCTGCTATACTTCAAATAAAGGGACTTAGGGCTAATCTAGACTTCTGGGTGTGACTGACAACTGGTCTGAAAAGATGTAGCAGAGAGTATCATTGGAGAGCTGCTAAACCTCCATGGGCTAATATAGAAAGAAGATTATTAGGAATAGAGAAAGTTAATTGTGAGGGAGCGGGGCCTAGGAGTGGCCGTGTACTCCCTAGCGCCCCCTACCGTCACGTAAGGTGGACTCAGCACCCTCGGATTCTCGTCTGCCACGACTTTGATGATAAATAGGTATAGATGGGAAGCTGCCTTTATCCCCCTGGTGAGTGGTGTGAATGTCCCTGCCCCTACTCTGTATGGGGTACCTCTGTGCACCCCTTGCCTTAAGGGCTATGCGTGCCTCCTACCTCCCCTTTAACACGCCCCAAGCCTCGCAGTTGTTCCTGGATGTTTATCCTGTCCTGGTCCTCCGACCGGCCCTCACTGGCACCCCTTGGGCTCGTCCCACCCTGGTGCCCCTCTCCAGCAACCCCGAGTTTGTCCACTCCCTGGTGCCCCTGGGGCTCACTACGCCCCAATGCCAGTCTCCAACTTCCCGAGGCTATCACGCCGCCTGGGCCATCTTCCTAAACCTTTGCTAGTCACTCTACTGTCCGAATGCTGGTGGATACCTGATTGGGCTCAGGCGGCCAGAGCCTTACCTGGCCTCTTTGACCCTACTGGGTAATGTCAGTCTCTGAGGTCCACTTAGGCTCAGGCGGCCAAAGCCTTACCTGGCCCTTTAGGCCCTTCGGGGTCCCCAATACTGAGGAACCCCTCAAGGGTCCTTTTTAGTCCCCCTGTTACCGGGTTCCTAATAATCAGAACATGCCCCACCCTGGGGCCTGTGCCGCGCCTCTCGCGCCCGCTGCCCCACTCAGGGGCCTGTGCCGTGCCTCTCGTGGCTAGGGCTACAACCCCCACTCAGCGAGCACCTTTCCGGCACCCCTTGTGCTGTGCCTGCTGTGGCACTGTTCCCCTACTGGGCACCGGGAACCCCTAAGCTACTGGGGAGTCCCCGTGAGGTCTCCTCTCACCCCTACAGCCTCACCCGGTCCTCCAGTGTAACTATAACTGAAACCCGAGCCACCTGGCTACAACATAAACAATACAGAGCCTCCCCGCTCATAAGGTAAACTCCAAGCCCCTCTAGAGCTTGCAACCCTACCTCCCTTTACGGTGTTCTCATCCCTAGTATCATTGCAGCCAGTCAGCACGGTAAGGCTGCAACCCCCGGCCCGGCCTGGCTCCTGCGGCCACCAGAAGGGAACTGCTCCTCTGGCTCAGGCCTGGGCAGTTTATAAGGCCCAGCCCTGCCCCCTTCTGGTCAGCTGACCTATCTGGTTGCTGCGGCAACCGGCACCTGAGCTGCCTCTGGTGATTAGCAGCTCCTTAACCCTCTATTAGTCACAGGACACCTCCTTGATCCTGTGACATTAATAATTGCTCAAAAAAAGAAAAAAGAAAAAATGACATCGTTGGTATCAGAGTTAATCAGAAACTGTTAAGTTTCCCTATGTACTTAATCCTCATGCAAAGGCAGGATTGTGAAGTCCCACAAGAGGCTGGAAACCAGCTGTACAGGATGATGGTAGGAGAAAATCCTGACCTTTGCTATACATGCTACTGGCAGATAGTTTTGTTGCAGCTTTATTAAAGGATCCCATCTGCAGAAGTAACACTATGATGACTAGTCATTTTTTCATTCAATTCATCACAATTATGTTGTCCTAGACGCACAGAAAGACTCCTCATCACTGCTTTTTTGTGACTCAATCTTAAGGTAAAAATGATGGTGTATTACAAAAGTAGATGCATTTTTAGGACTTGAGCAGGGTGGAATAGAATAGTACTTAGTGCCTACATCCACTTAGATGCCTAATAAATTAATCGAATCTGTCCCAAAGAACTTAAACCTTATCCTACTTTCAGACCTATTAATTAGAAATGACTCATCCCAGGAGTTGCACCAGTATACAACTGCTTAAAGCTAACATTAATATAATTTTTAAAGTAACAGTAGAATTCCTTAATATTGAAAAATATATATACGAATGAGACTAGAATTGAAATAGAAAAAATAAGTTTTGAAAAATACTTCCTATTTTTAGAATTGTTTTGCAATATACTGAGCTACTATAAGTATAAATGGCACTTTATATGCAAGTGTGCATTTACAAGCTATTGTATTTTGTTAATCTCAAAGCAGTCTCGTCCTTAGGGCTTTTCCCCCCCCATCTACTACACACACAGACACACACACACATATACATCCTGTGCACAGAGCTGCAGGCTCATAAATAGCACTTCTTGTCAGTGGCAATTCGACAGCTAAATTTATTTCCTTGAAAGCCACTTCCCTCATTCCCTTACAAGCCACAAAAGATATACCACATTATCCTTGAAATAAAAGGAACTGATTGAACATAAAGGTGGTCTGAAAAAAAAATTGACCTCCAGCAGTGTTCACAGAGGTAATAGGATAAAAAAAGAGTCAGTGAGGGGTTTTTTTCCCCTTTTCCTAAGGAAGAATTCATAAATGGGCTACTTGAGAAGTGAGTAATATTATCAGGCTTGTATAAAGCCTATTAACAATCACTGCAAAACTGTGGACTAGACATAGATGCCCCCCACACATCAATAGAAAATGATTGGTGATTCATTTTAGTAAGGATGGAAGCAAAATTAGAAAAGAGTAGGGACAATCACACAAAAGAGTAGGAACAATAGTCACTCTATGGATTGCCTTTGTGTGCTCCAGTATTAAAATATGGTCATGCTGAAGGTTCTTTGTTCATGCCACCTTGCCCATGCCATCTAATCATTCATCTCAAGCTTAATAACTACTGGGACTTGCTATTTAAGATAGTATTTGAGGAAATTATCCTCAGTTCTCTCTTCCTGCAGCCAACACTGAAACTTAGGAGCCTGGTTTTAGAGAAACATACCACACAAGTACAGTAGTTGTCAGAAGCCCATTTCCAATCATTGCCCTGTTCACTACTTATCCTACAATTGCTCTCCTGCTTTTTAATGTTAGCCAGATTTACAGTTTTTGCTGTGAAATTGATAGATATATAGTGTGCATACTAAAGCACCTCTTTCACAGGAAGATTTATATTGCTTGCAAAAGATTATTTGCCTAGTAGTTATCTGTAGGCATTTATTTTGTTTTAAAATTTTCTTGCATGACTTCAGACATCCTCTATAGAAAAACAAACAAACAAACCAGCCTTCCTAAGTCATAATTGCACTATTTTATTCCTGATATCTGAGCACCCTTTCTGGAACTTAGTTTTGCCTCGCCTGAACAGTTGGGAAATTTTTTTTTATTAGATCAGATGAATAAGAATTCTAAATAAAACAGTGGTTTCAGGCATAACTCCTTGTGGAGAATTAAATATGCCATAAAGCCACCACAACAGAATCTATGTTTTCTAAAAAGTCTGAAAGATGGAAATTTAGGGGGGTGAGCTCAAAACCCCATTGGAAATAGCGGTTTCTTTGGGTTATGACCAGTTACTAGAAAAATCTATAAGGAATTAGAGTAAAGAAGAAAAAGAGTATCTGATATCTGTGGAAAGACGTATATGTGCTTTATCAACATTTTGTACAGTTTTCACAAAGATTTTTCATCTTTATATTTCATTTAGCTCTGTTCATTCTTTAATGGAAGAGATCGCTAAGTAAAAAATGTCATTAACTTCATTAAATTGAACTGTGCAAATGCAACTTGTTTGGAAAGAAATGAGAGCCATGGCCAGGTAGTCAGTCTTTGCCCCCAAATCAAACCAAATCTCCATTTGTTCTTTCTTTTTTTAAGGTTCAGAAAAGTTTACTTTAGTTTTTTTCTTTTTATCATCTTCATATTTCCATGTCTTTCTGGTTTGGCCAGAATAGGTAGACAAAATGCAGCAATGCCACAAATAAGGTTATATGTTCAGCTATTTCCATAGTTGGAATTCTCCACAAAAATAAAGCTTGAGCCTGGAGTTTCATCCTGTCCCATGCGCTTCATTGAGATTCTTAGGAGTAAAGACTGAAAGACCTAAGTGATGAGATTTTCAGCCTAAGTGCTTGAGTGGAGATTCTCAGCATGCAGGAATTATTCACCAGGTTTCAGGATCTGGCCCTGGGGCATGCAGACACTTATACATGTATATGAGTATGTGCACATTGCCTTGGAGCCTGTTGCTGCACTGGAACTCTGCCAGAAGGAAACCTTTTGGATGAAGTTAAAAAAGCCTCTGACATGTCTAACAATTCCTTAAAGGGTTCAATGGGTAGAGAGTGGTGTGGCAATCTACTAAGCAGACTTCAAGCCCCCAGCTGCAATTCTTACTTTGGCAAGGCTCCTGTTGAAACCAGTGCCGACTCAGACCTTGAGTTAAAACAAAGCTTTGTAGTTAATATTTCAGTAAGATAAATAGAGGAAGTTCACCCTTGTTTTGGCACCACAGTACATCGTTTCAGCCTCTAGAAAAGGCAGCAATTAATTTATAGCTTTAATTTATAATATGAGGATTGCATTCACAACCAGAAAGACCAGAACTTTTCTTTAATAAGCAAGTTCAGTTTCCCCAGAACATACAGATAAAACAGAAAAATTCACTACACTGGTTGGCTTCAGTCAATTTTATGTGAAAGAATTTTGTGAAACAAAAAGACTATATCCATCTAGTTACTCCTGTTAAGAACTTGGCTTTTGTTGTTCTGGATCTTTAGTACCTCTAAAATTTACTATAAAAATCAGAAACAACTAAACCAAGTCTCTGAGAAAACTACTATTGAAGATTGTGTTGTTTCAATATATATTGTTTGTAAGCTGGTCAGAAAATAACAATTTTCATTCTACCAGAAATTCAGATATATCAAGATATATAAAGCTAGAAGACAAAATTTTGAAATTATATTAAGTCAATCCTAATGTAGTAAATTGATATAAACAATAACTTTTTGGCATTTTGGAAATAAGAAAGCTGAAACTCATTTAATTCTTTTCCATGAGAAAATTTTGTGGAAAATTTGTCATTCCCATAAAATATTTTTTTTATTTTGCCTAAACTGCATCTTCGTACAAACAGTTACTTCACCAAAAAAAAAATAAAAAGCTCAGCTCTGTTCATTAAGTACATGAATAATTTCACCTTCTCAGTTTAATTGTAGCAAAGTAATTGAAGTAAACTTCAAAAGAGCATTTTAAACTGCTTTGATGTCTTTATATGATGCATCTTTTGACATGTTACCTTCAATCCATCAAAGTGTCTCATTCTACAAATGGCATGATGTTCTGAAACCAGAAGGCAGGTGTAACAGGGAGACGGGGACTTCCTGTTACTGTAAGGGTGGCAAAGAGCCACAGGGGGCCCTGGGTTCAGGGAGTTGCTCACCAGGAGCCAGGAAAGGCTGGGTATTAAGGGACAAAAAGGCTGCAGGTACCCAGTGCAGAATAAGTGGCCAGCAATAAGGTGCATTAAGGACATACATATGTAGATGTGTACCCTTAATGCACATTAACTTAGGCTAATGCACATTAAGCCATCACATGTAGACACACCCTAAGAGCATGAGAGCATTTGACGGGCAAAGCTAGAGCCCTAGATGAGTGAGTACTAAACCTGCAAAGAGAGTATCTGGGGCTTGGGGTAGATGAATCCTGAGCTCATGAAAAGGCCGCGTCTAAGACAGAGGCTGAGAGTCCACTGGAACTCTTAAAGACACAGAGGACTGAAAGGGATGAGGTCCTATCCAGACAAGTAACTGGTAACACCTGCAAGGCATGGTCATGGTTGTAGAGGAGGTTGGAGGCTACAAAATTGACCACTAAGGCCAAGGGTATACCAGGGCACTGATCAAACACAGATAAGAAGTTCCTTTGTGTTCCCAGGCAGCCTGCCTTTTCCCAAGCTAAACAATTACAACAAAGGATAGCAGGCAAGAGAATAGAGAGGAGAATCAGGAACCACAGCAAAGCAGGAGCTACGTGGCCACCAGAGAGTATTACTGCCACACCTGGAGACCTAGTCCTGCTACAGCAGGTTAGACAGTACATTGCATTGCCCAACAAATTGGTAGAATCCATAAAGTAACAAAAGAAACCCCTTTATATATTAATTGTCATTATAAATTTGAGCTAGACATGGTGATCTGGACTATTGAGATGAATTCAAGCAAAGAGAAAGTTTGCCTAATAGAAGCATTTTATAATTGAAATAATGCTAAAGAAACAAAATTGTGTAGAGAAACTTTTTGGCTACATGCCTTCTCCAGTGTTTAGTCAGGCACTGAGCCAAACTTTTTTACTGAAGAATTCCATGTCTTCAGTTATTCAGATTTATAATTGAGTGTTTTAAAGGGATGGATGTTCCCAGCACATTACAACATTGTTTGCATGGGGAAGGGAGGGCCAACAGAACCAGGTCACCATGTATTTTTAAAACTCAGGTCTGACCTTTGGTACATCAGTGTTCCAAAACAGAACACTTAATGGGGCATCCATACTTACTGTGACTTTTATAATCTCAGCGGAAAGATGATGTCCCCAAAGAGGAGAGAACTGGGGCATAGCCAAATCTTGTAATGTTCTGAGCAATTCGTTCAAGGAGGTGAGTGCCCTTGGATTCTCTTGACTTGAACAAGAATTGAGTGTATTCTTCATCTCACAGGATTTAGCAACTCACATGATCACATTCCAATGCTGGAAGATAGGAACATTTTTAAGTGTTGGTTTATTTGCGGGTTTTTTAAGGCATATTTGCTAGATAAATAAGTTTTAGTTCAACATAGTGATTCCTTATTTTTCTCCAGGCCAATTCATTTTCTTGAAATGTTCTTCACTTTGAAATAGGAAAAATATATATCACAGGTCACTCTATTATACTTCAAGTTTCTCATGAAATTACATCACACCCTAGAAAGAAGACATTTTGATAGAGTCGCTGCCAGTCCAACCTTTTACGATATATTCTCTTAATGGAATGAAGTCAATTTTTAGAAGTCTAGCATGGTGGACTAGCCTATTCAACAAAGCAAAAGGTTAGAAACTGAATGTTTAAATGGCAAAAGAGATATAGATTTATAACTTCATATCGAGTGCCTTTTTTATTAATTTGGATGGTCCTTTCTAATGAAACATGTTCTTTCACTGGTTTCTAGACAAGATATACTTAAGAAAGAAGCAAAGAAATGTAATCAATCTTTTTGTAAGTTTCCAATACTGTTGGGTCACATCACAGCAGAAACAGTACTGTTCAGAGAAGATAAGTTGCAGGAAAATGGATATTATTTGTTCTCCATCCCTTTTGTAACTCTTTCTCTATACTTATTACTGTGAATTAGAATTTTTGAGTGAAATCCAACTGGTATAGAAGGCTTTCAAACAGCATTCAGGCTTTTAATGAACTGATCAGAATGAGTTTAACAAATCCTTCATGTGCATAGAGTCCCTGATTACAATGAAACCATTCCAGCACATCCCTGGGGTATGACAAAGTCTTTGAGCAACAAAAATTAAACTGCTTGAATACACTGCAACTACAATAAGCAGCCTCAGCCAAAACAGCATTCAGGCAGATTCTTGGAGTCAGCCAGATTAGGTAGCTGATGTTTATCTAAAATGATTGTAATTTACCAATTCTACATTTCAAATTGACATCAAATGTATAAGGAGCTGCTCTAAGTTACTTCATACCTTGCTGCTGCTTACTTCAAATCAGACAGAGTACAAAACCCCACATCCATTCTAATAAGATACATTTCTCTGGCTTGCAGCTGATACATTTTGCTGAAGCAGAATACATCTGCAACAGAAACCTGGTTCCATGGACAGAGAACAAAAACAAGAAGTGGAAATTTTCATTCTAGTTGTTTAAAAATATTTTATTCTGTGATGTCTGTTGGTTTGCCTTTTAAAGAATATATACAACTTACAGTTCATGAATAATAAAATATAGCAAAAGCAGTAAAAAAGTTGGATTTTTAGTGTGATTGAAACAGTTTACAAGAGATTAATTTTATACCAAAGCCAGGATAGCTTCTGGATGTACAGGTAGCAGCAGACATCACATAATGAAGTGTTTATGGGCTTTCCTTTCAGATAAACAGCTCACCCTTGCTATGTAAATTATTTGTCATTTCCATAGTAGAATACTGCAATGCACTTTACTTGGAGCTATAGTTGAAGACCATTTAGAAAACTCAACTAATACAGGCTATGGCTTTTTCCTGCTTCATTCAGTGGCATTGCACCTGCATGCTGTATCTGCACTGAAACTCACTTTATTTCTGGTGGAATCCAAATGTTTGTTTATAATCTATAAAGTCTTTTAAGATTCGTGTCCTTAGAGACTGAGGCCAGACTCAAACTGGTTCCATACACACCTGCACTTACACACTGAAGAATCAGTCCCTCTTTTTTGTAGAGTGACGTAATTTGAATAGGCTAGGTGCCTAGACTCCCTAAAGAGTCAATGGAGAGACCCAACTTTCCGTCTCTAGCAGTGACAGTGCATAGGGTGTGCAGGGGGGGGTGCAGCGATTGGCCATCTCGCAATCAGCCATCTCGCATCACTCCATGTCATCAAGATTGGCCACAGGGGTCCCCCCCAGTCATTGAATGGTCACTGGTGGCACATGTGCCCCCCTCCCCTGGACTAAGGTGACACCAATCACCCATGGTCTCTGGGAACCAAGACTGGGGATCAGTAGGCACTTCCAAATGGTGGGATGCAGATTAAGGCAATAGAAAACTTTAATCACGCAGATGGATTTGAACCGCTGCCTTGAGAAATATTGTCTACCCAAATAAAATGAAACCTTTGAATGGTATAATTTCCACATGAGACAGCAGAAAGAATATGAGACAATAGAGAAGTTTGTCAAAGACCTCAGACTGATGAGCCAAACATGCAACTTTAGAGACCTAAAAAAGGCCATGATCAGAGCCCAAATAGTACTAGATATAATAGATATAAACCTCAGAAAAAGACTATCAGTTAGAATGTGCCAAGCAGCTAAGATAAAAAATGCCAGGCTGCAGAAGTTGGAGGAAAAAGCAACTGAACTAAGCAGGATTACAGGACTGCAGAACCGTAAGGCAACACACAAACAATACAGAAAGGTGAACCTTGTGGTGGGCCAGTAGGGGGCGCTCCTGCCTTGAGCCACCCACCTCACTGCGCCCGACCACCTTCCAGGCTCTGAGCCCCTGCCTGGGAGCACCTCATGTCTGGCCAACCCCCTTCCTGATGCAAACCCGCTAGCCTGGGGGTAACACTACCACCACCCAGGGACGGGCTTGATTCTGGCTCTGCATACCCTGGGAAATACAGGCCTAGTAGCCCTCAAGGGTACTTGATTCACTTCAAGAACTTGGGATGCTTCCCAAGTTCAGAAACACAAGTAGTGGTCTCCCTTAGTCAGCTGAGCCAAGGGGACCCCAAGACATAATCTAGACCCATCCTAATAAGTCTCCCATGCTAGGTACAAAGAAGAACTTTATTGGTTACAAGGGGTATGGTTGGAATAGAGTACAGGGTAGAGAAATATCAGAGAAATCCCATACAGCAAACTGGCATGGCTGGGTAGCCGTTGATCATGCATCTGAGTTACTGCAAGCTATATATCGAGTTAGATGTCAGGTAGCTTACTCACAAGTATCATCCAGAGGCAGGTGGAGATTCCCTCTGGAGGCAGGCAGTTCCTTGATCATGAGTTTCGAGCGAGAAAGCAAGTTTCAAATGGTCCAGCTCTTCTCTCTTTCTCAGTCTTCCTCATGGCTGCTGTTCCCTCTTCCTGGGCAGTCCTTAACTTATGTAGCCCTTATGACCTCATTTACCTAGTCCAATGGAGACCAGCATCTTTTGGCTGTCAGTCAACCAATTTGAAATGCATCACTAGTTGCTGGGCAGACTGGCAGTTCCTAGCTCCCCAGGGAGCCCAAGCCCCTCACCCAGGTATGCGATGCCAGTCATGTAGGCAGAGGGAGCAGGTTTCACCACTCCCGTAGGAATGTGTCCAGCTCAGGTTACCTAAAGAGAGACGGTAAGGTGTGTACCCTCTGCAGGGCCCATCTTACCAAATTGTCACAAAGCAGAGCTTTTGGGGAGAAAGAGAGGTGGCTTTCTGCCACAGACCTTACCGTGAAGCAAGCAAGTGAAGGCCAAAGAGAATTGCTTGAAGAACAATGGTCAGCTGCAGTTGCTGTGGGGGTTACCACAATCTCATGCAATGTTCTGTATTTTGTAAGCTCTGTAACAAATTTAAAAAATTCAATCACTTTGCAAGAGTTTGCAGAAAGGAGCAGGATGCAGCCCACAAGAAACAGCAGGTGCATGCTCTATGTAACAAGGAAAAGAATTCCTCATTGGCACAGTGAAGAAGAAGTTAATTCTTGTGAGGACTGGACAAACCCTGGATACCAGTGGACTAATGGTAACTTTTAAATTAGATACAGGGCCACAGGTCAATGTTATACCAGAATATACTATTCAAAAAAAGGAAAACTAAACCTGTGTACTATGACAATAAGAAAGTGAAACATAGAGCATGAAATGGCAACATGATTGCAACCAAGGGTGTTTCTGCAATGCATGTTAGACACAAGGATAATATAATAAAAATTCAGTTTGCAAGAATCCAAGGAAAACTAGTGCCAATTATTGGGTTGTTAACATGTAAAACAACTCTGGGTTTGATTCAGAGAATGGATGTCATTGAGGGACTAGAAAGCAAGAACACAGAAGAAGAGTTTTATGATGTGTTTCAAGGCATAAGGAAATTGTCAACTGAGTACCAAATAGAATTAAAAGAACCAAATATTCCCATCATACATGCTCAAAGAAATGTTCCCCTTGTACTAAGGGAGAAACTGAAAAAGGAATTAGATGGCTTAGTTAACCTGAGCATAATTGCCATGGAGCAAACAGAAACTCAAGCCTCTTGGCTACAACATAAATTCAAGCCACTTGGCTATAACATTAGTCCCGCCACATCAGGGGTGCTCTATCCTTCCCCCAGTCTCACAGCTATACCTGTGGTCTAGCCTCTCCACTTTGGTCAGTCCAGCAGAGCTTCTTCCTCTATGGCTGCTAGCAGGAAACTGCCTGCCTGGCCTCAGCTTGGGAGTTATCTAGGAGCCAGGCCCTGCCCCTTCCTGTCAGCTGACCCACAGCAGTTGCCCTAGCAACCCGCAGCTGGGTTCCTTACTTACTGCTCCATAAGTAGCAGGCAGCTCTGTGCCCTGCTACAATAATAGAAAAAGTAGAACAACCAACTGCTTGGGTTCATTCACTGATCATAATAGGGAAAAAAGGTGGATCCTTGAGATTGTGTCTGGATCCTAAGGAAATGAGAGACATCAAAAGGGAGCATCTTCCTACACCCAACAGGGAAGAGGTTTTTGGCAACATGGCAGAAGCTAAATATTTCTCCACTTTGGGTGCTTCTGGGTTTGGGAATAATGCCTCTTCTGGGTTTGGGTGGGTGGGTGGATGTGAAGGGATGTGGGTTGGTCTGTGGTTAGGAGTGGGTAATTGCTAGGGGCACTGTGGGTGTGGAGGACCTTGTGTGTGGGCTGCTCAGGAGGGGTGGGTCCCCTGGCCCCCAAAGCACATAGAATGCCTCCCCAACCAGGGTCCCAGCTCCCCCCTGGAGGGCCACAGCCCCTATCCCCCACAGGATCCCAGCCCCCCTACCCAGGGCCCATAACTAACCTTTAACAGCAGCAGTGGGGGGACCATGCGCCAAGCCCAGCCTGATTCTGCTGTCCCTGGGGCTGCTCTTGCTGCCCAGCCGGGCTGGTCTTGTGGTGGCAAGACCCAGTGAGGCATGCAAGGACCACATGCCAGGCCCAGACAGGTCCTGGGGCCCCTCTGCAGCCCAGGCGGGCTGGGCCCAGATCCCTGAGGCTTGCTAGTCTGGCTTTGGACAGGAGCCGCACCTCCCAGAGCCCTGTGACCTGCTTTGGTGCAAGGCTAGACTAGCGAGTCACATGGGGCTGGGCCAGGTCCTCGCTCCCCACCCCCACAAGCACAGCGGGCAGAGGTGGGAGCTGGCCCTGGGGTCCGGCCCATGCTGACAGGAGCCAGCACAGCATGCGGTTCCCATGTGCCGCGCCAGGTCCTGCCATGGTTGGGCCCTTTCTATAGCTGCAGGAGCTGGCCTGGTGCACGGTGACCGTGTGAAGCCAAGCTGGGTCTTGCTAGCCCTGGGGCTGCTTGTGCTACCTGGCAGCTGGGCAGCACGAGCAGCCTCAGGGCTAGCAGGACCTGGCTCAACTCCATGCAGTCTCCGTGCACTGAGCCAGGTAAGGGAACATGAGCCACCTGGGGCTGGCAGGATGCAGCTCGGCTCTGCAGTCCCCACACGCCAGGCTGGGCCAAGCAGCACAAGCTGGAACAAACTTTTTTTGTTCCTGCACGTGCCTGTTGCCCCTCCTCAAAGGGGTTTGAGGCAGGGCAACAGGCACATGCGCACTCATCTGGATGTGCTCATGATGGTCATGGAGGAGCCCGTAGCTCAGTGGTTTCAAGTGGGCATTGACTTGTTCATGTATGCAGGAAAAAAAGTATGTATTCTGGATTATTATTCTCACTATCCTAAAATTGCATTGCTCGAAAGCACAACAGCAAACCATGGCATAACTCACATCAAATCAATTGTTTTGGTGGACTTGGTATTCTACAAATTGTGAGAACAGGCAATGGACCTCAATTCAACTGTCTTCAATTTTAAAGAATTTGCAAACAAATATGGATTCCATCACAACACTTCAAGTCCTAAATACCAACAGTCCAATGGTCTGGTAGAAAATGGAGTATAAATAGTAAAGACATTTTTGAAAAACACACACTGATTCACACACTGATGTTTCCCTGTCACTTTTAAATTACAGGGCAACACCCATGAAACACGGATTGTTCCCAGCAGAAATGTTGTTTAACAGGAAACTCAAAGCCAGGCTGCCAAATCTTGTGGATGATACTCTTCAGAATAAAAAACGAAATGTGAAAACATTAAAAAAATTGAACAAACTCAAACAAAAACAGTCCTATTACAGGGGTTCCAAGGAATTACCACAACTACACAACAAACATATGGTGCTTATTTCAGCTGGACTAATGTGAAGTTTTCTATTAAGTAACTCCCAGATTCTATCAAGTACTAATACCAGTATTAAGAAGGAACAGACAACACTTGCAGCTCATAAAGAGGACAAAAGAAGCAGCATCACAATATTCACCAGAGGAAACAGAGGTAACAACAAAGCAACAAAAAACAACAGGAGATTGAAAATGACACAGAAGTAAAGACATCTGAAGAAGGAAACCAAACAAGAACTGAATTTATAAGGATTGAGAATGCAGCGAAACTGAGAAGATTGCTTACAGCTAAAAAGCCAGCACAAAGACTAATAACAACCTGTTAAAATGTGCTTTAACAATGGGTTGAACCAAACTTCCAGTGGTAGTATTACATGGGGGAAGATGTGTGAATAGAGTGTTATGTATAAGTTGTTATGTTGGCCCAGGGATTGCAGGAGGGAACAGAAGATGAGTAGGCTAAAAAGACTCTCTGAATAAACAGGCTTTATTGTTCTATAAATTTAACTCCTTGATCTTTTGAGAATAACACAATGTCTCTCTATTAACTGAGGTTAGCTGGAAAAAGGTAGATGGCAAAGTGTTCTTCACAGATTGAACAGAACTATGAAGAAGAGAAAAGGGCTCCCTTTTCCTCTATGGGTTCCTGCCAGTGCTCAGTTCTTACTGTTACCAGCTCTCTATCTTTATCACAATGAGCTGTCCCAAACTACAAGTTCCTTACCTAAAAGGCACAGCTGAACTATAATTCCACCCCTACTTCTGCTGGATTGTAATAGTTTACTACTTGCCTATACCAGTAACAAATCTGTAGTATTTAGCAATCCCTCCTTTCAAGGATTATCTTTACCATAGCTCACTGATGGGTCTTGAAATGTCTTAGAAGTCTAGTCCTTGAGCCACAAATCTGTCTGTAGAGACTGAAGGTCTTTCCACAGAAGAGTAAGCCATAGGCCAGGATTTCTCTCCTTTTCCTTCCTCTGCTTTCTCTAACCTGGCCACAGCTAAGCTGGGAGTAAAACACTTGTTCCTGGAGTTGAGATTCAGGCATCCACATCCAATGTCTCATCCAGCTGAGTTGGTGCTTGAGGATCACAAACTCAATGCTGGTAACATTGGCTCCAGCAGGGGTGGTGACATTTGTGTAGTGATCTTCCCATTTCATGTGGAGGATTTTTCAAGAGCATCATTGGTGATACCTCTACAGGCCCTTGCGATGACAATAGTAAGTCATCTATGTTTCATATCCATACAGAAGAATAGGGATGACTGCATTGTAGACCTGGATCTCAGTGACTTTCCAGAAGTCACAATCAATAAAAACATGCTAAAGGAATTTCCTGAAGGAAGTACTTTCATACTGGGTCCTGTGCTGGATCTCCTCATCAGTGTTTGGTTTCTGAGAGACATGGCTACTGAGGCAAGAGAAGTGCTCAGCTACTTCCAAGGACTTTCCCTCAATGGTAACTTGAAGAAGGGGGTTATGTTCATGGCCTTGAGTAAGCTGATAGAGCATTTTAGTCTTCTCAGCATTGAGAGAGATGCCCAAAATTTGGTAGGCTTCTGCACAGTCCAACAAAGTCTAGAAGTTTTCCTCAGTGTGTCCAAGGATGGCACAGTCATCAGCATACTGAAGGTCAAGGATGGTTGTTTTGAATACTTGTGTCTTCAAGTAAAAATATTCCATATTGCTTGGGTCTTCAAAAACATTTCCCTTGTCCATTCAGTATCCAAAGTCAACTCCAGAAGGGAGGCAGTCCTTAACAAGAACCATGATGGTAAAAAAATTAATTGTTTCCCAGACACTTCCCTTTTCAGGTCTGGAGCTTATATAGAAAGGAATAAAAGGCCAGCTGACCTTGGGTAGCCACTCTGGTGGGTGTGATCTTTATCTCTGAAATGCTACAAAGAACGAAGGGTCACAGTCATGTCATTGTGGCAAAGCTTCAGGGCCTTGATGTATTTTTCAGAGTATCCAAATCTGGCTTTTCCATAAGGCTTTTGATTGATGGAGTCCAAGGCCTTACCGGGGTCATTGAAGGCCTGATGTTGTTCACAGCACTTTTTATGGACCTGGTGAGCAACAAAGATCGTGTCAGTTGCCCCATGTGATGATCTGGAACCACACTGAAATTCCAACAAGACTTCCTCAGCAAGACATAGAAAACGGTTCAGGAGAATGAGATAAAGGTTTTTCCCTGCTGTGGAAAGGAGGGAAATATCTCAATACTTCCCAAACACAGACTTATCTCCTTTCTTGAAGATAGTTGTGTCACTGGCATTCTGCAAGTCCCCAGGGATCTCCTTGTTGTTCCAAATTTGAATAATAAATTGGTGGAGTCTTAGTACCAGTTCCTCACTGCCAGCCTTGAATATTTCAACGGGTATGCCATCTGGTCCAGTAACCTTGCTCTTGGTTTCCTTGTGGCCCACCAGACTTCTAGGATAGGAAGGTTGGCAAGGAATCCCCTTTCACAGTGATGAAAGATGGACTCACTGGTGACATCCATCACAATCTGCTCATGATTCAGGAGCACCTCAAACTGGTCTTTTCATGTAGCTTGGATAGATTTGTTTTCTTTGAAGTCTGTAGAACCATACTGTGATCTTAGGAAAGTAGGACTATAGAAAGTTGCACTGTAGATGGCTTCCATTGTTTGGAAGAAACGATGTATATCACTTTTGTCAGCATAAAGCTTTATCTTGCCACCACTGGTTTTTGATATTAGACGCTCAAAGCTGAAGTAGGAAATCTATACACTACTTGGTTGACCAACAAATAAAAAAGATTAGAGCCTTGGTTTTATCAATTCACCAATTCATCTCTCTCACCAATACCCCTTCCTTTGCACAGTAGATAGATCGACAGGTACACCCTCTGAACAAATTAAACAAATTATCTAACAACCTTGCATAGAACTACAAGGGGAATAACCGCTCCCTCTTATCTCCTTTCTACACATCTAGCTCGAGCCCTACTGAATCTGAAATAGATAAAACATTATTATGTATCATGTTAACAAAAAATGCAATAAGTTAAAATGGTGTGATAGTCTGTATCTTCTTGTCCACAGTGGTCTATAAAAATAAGTAAAAATATAGGACCTGTTTGCATGATACATTACTTTCATGACCATCTGCATCGTGTGAATTTTTTCTTCTAATTTTTGCATGCACTATGTGTTTATCCTAATCCATCAGGTGTTTCCTTGTTAAACCTCACTCATTATTACATTTTTATTTTAAATGGCTAAGTAAACATACTTAAGTTTTAGGATTTAGCTCTACCCAGATATAAGAATTAAATGATTTAATATTACTATAATTAAACATGATTTCAAATAAGTTTTCCAATTAGATTAAACTTAATCCACTCATTATGCATTCTTACAGTCTTAAAGTTAACCTTTTCATAACTAATATGGAAATAACAGTAATATCAGGTTTTAGTTTTCTGATCTCTTATTTTATTAAATTACAATAAACAGAGATCCTGAATGGGGAGTGTTAGGAAAATGTACCCGATTATCCAATTTGAACTGTATCATAATGCAACACTTAACAGGGTTGAATTAAAGTTACATAACAATCAATTCTGGTTGTCTATCTTTGCTATTTAAATATCCTTCTTTTAAGGTAGGTCAAACACAAATTAAGCCCCAAAACTTATTTTGAAATAAAGAAAACTTCACCTCCACAACCCAAACAGTGATCAGTTAAAATAATCTACCTTACATTGTTTTCAGTGTCCTTTTTGCTCTAATTTTAATACAATATATTTGAAAAGTGCCTTTAACTTTATGTCTGCTCTATATATTAAATATTTGAAGAGTTTAATACTTGATTTTTACATTAGCTAGCATTTCTCATCTATATAGCAAGGGCAAATTGTTTCAAGTTTCTGCTGAAGTTTTAAAGACAGTGAACCCACTGAAATGGTACAGTCACGGGCTATGCAAAATGAATCAGAGGTTTTTTTTAAACTGCTTGACCTGGCTGCTATCAACAGCATATATACCATCATGAGAATTTTTTTTTATCCGCTTCAGTTTCTTCCACTTAAAATATTGTTTGTCTCACTCACTAATTTGTTCAAGTTAAGAAACTAATTTGGAGTTGAAAAAGCAAGACTGTTTTCTTTCCCCTTCCACTTAATGAATACAAATGTTGATAGCCATGGTGACCAGAAAAAGAAGCAGTCTATCACACTAACTACACATTTTCTTTTCCTTAAAAAAAAATCAATTGAACATGCAAAACAGGCTTCAATCAATTTAACTTTTTTGATAAATCCAATTCATTCATGGTAGTTTCATTAACTAATAAAAAAAATGTATAATGTTTTTCCATGCATTTTAATTAAATTCCATTTTCTGTCAAATGCAGCTTGACAGAGATTACAAATAAAATAGTAATCATTATTTGATAAATAAGAAATGTGCCATTCACCATTTTTAACATGAGTGAAAATGTAAAAATTAAGACTCTAACTTCATTTAATTGCTTAAGCAAAAGTCTCCTCAGGTTTCTTTTTGTTAGGAAGAGAAGCAAAGGCTATCAAATAGAGTTGATCAAAAAATATATGACGGAGTAGTTGGGATGATAGTAATGTTATGTGTTCATTCAGTTTTTAGTGATTTAAATTAAATAATTTTTATATTGGACTATGTTTATCACATTCTGCATAATTTTAATTACCACATTATGATAATATACCATATTTTCTTACGTACAACATGTCTTACATTTTCTTCCACGTTCTTTCCAAAAATCAGCTGCTGGAAGTTGAAGTGTACATTTTAAACAGGGAAATACAGTAACAGCAGCTTCTGCTACTTCAACTTGTGCCATGAGAAACCAAAAGAAAAGCTGCATGTGCTTCATGTGAGGCTCCCTAGCTGCATATGGACATTTTCTCATTACCTACACCTCCCCCTGGCAGAGCCTCTTAAGGAAAGATTTATTTTTAATTCATTCTGTCTTTCAAAAACAAGGTATATATTTTATTCAAGGGCATGTTAAATGCAAGAAAATACAGTATTACAAAATCAAAGACATATAGAGCTGAAAGGAATATTAAATCTATTCCTGCTCTGATGCAGGATAAATACTGCTAGACCATCCTCGACAGGTATTTGTAATTTCCAATAGAGAGGTAACCTGTTCCAGGGTTTAAATATAATTATAATAAAAACAGGTTTTCATATTATTTAACCTAATATTTTTTTGCTGTAAATTGAGCTGAATATTTTTGTCTGACCTTCTGTGAAGATGAAGAACAATTGTGTATTGTCCTCGTTATGAAAACATGTGCTTATGGGACAACCTTTATCATGTTTCTCCTCAGTTGTCTTCTTTCTAGAGAAAACAAATTAATTCCTTTCCTCAGAGGTCATGTTTTTAAAACTCCTCTTATTCTTCTTGGTCTCCTCTGGAGCATCTCCCATTTGTCAACACCTTTCTTTACAGTGCGGTGCCCCAAACTGAGTGTATTTAAACTGAGGCCTCATCAGAGCTGACTGAAGCAGAATATTTACTTCCATTAATGTATCCCAGAATGAAGTTGCCTTTTTTTAAAGGAATAGCAGCAGCATTTTGTTGACTGATATTTAGCTTATGATTCACTATAATCCCCAGATCCTTTTCTGCAGAACAGCTATCCAGACAATTAATCCTTGTTTTATATTTGTGCACTTGGTTACTCCTTCCTAAGTATAGTACTTTACATTGGTCCTTACTGAATATTCTTTTCTTCATTTAGTAGCATTTCTCCATATATCAAGATCACTTTGAATACTGATCTATCCTCCAGAGTTTTCGCAGCTTATTCTAGCTATGTGCCGTCTGCATATTTTTCAACCATAGTCCATCATCCAATTAACTGATGAGCATATTGAATAGATCTGGGCCCAAAACATACTGGTACAAGATACTGCTTGAAATGCCCTTCTAATGACTGATGATAACTTTTTGTGTACAGTTCTTCACCGAGCTGTGCACCTACCTTATGGTGACTTGTTTTAGACCAAATATCATAGGTTGCCTATATGAATGTCATATGGGAGAGTGTAAGAATCAATATAGGTTAAAAAGTGTACAAAAGTCAATATAGGTTATGATTACTTCCCTGCACGCTCCCCCTCACCCCCTCCCACTTAATGTACTAAGCCACTTCCTCCAGGCTAAAACTCTTTTGGACTAAAAAGAACATAATAACATAAGCATTGCCATACTGGGTCACAGCAATGGACCATCTAGCCCAATATCCTATCTCCTACACTGGATGCTATAGAGGGAGAGCATTGAACTGGATGGCTCTAGAGTGATTGAGCTGGATATTATCAGAGTGAGAAATCACCTGGAAATCATTACCTGACAGAAGTTAAATGGCTAATTCTCTGTATAGGTCTTCTGCTATGAATCCGAAGTAACTATACAAAAGAAAATCTGTCTGTGGGATGAAAATCAGATACTTGGGATCTGATCTAAAGTTCACAGAGTCAATAAAAAGATGCCATTGACTACAATGGACTATGAATTACATCCTGATTTTAAAAAAAGCAAAGCTTTCAAACTTCTGAGTAACAAAAGGTTAAAGGGGCAAATTGTTGTGCAACCTTAAACACAACTGTCAGTAGCACTGTAAACTATCTGACATTCAGCATAATCTATAGAAGGTTCTCAAATATAGAACCTACTTCTGTTTTCACAAAAGTTGGCTGTAACTGATTTCAATAGAAACTAGATTAGACCTAAAGTTTATTTTACCACAGCATTAGTCCTGTGATTATGCACTCCAAAAAGGTATCATGTTATGCCAATCAAAGTATATCTTTTATAAAATATATTTCCCAGAGAAATTTTCATTTTGAGAGGTTACCTAAGAAATGAGTGTTCTAAAATAAAGCCATCTGTGTATTTAAAGCTCCATTGTTTTTATCTTCATCTCTCTTAGTTTACATGCAGCTCCTAATTTGAAGACATCTCCAGTATTCTATTCTGTTTGCAATAAATCCGAATGGCTCTTGCCAGACATTTCTGAATGTGGAAAAATGTTTGCCACATTTAACTGTGTTTGACTGTTTTGCTATCCATTCAGAGCTACATCTAGATTTCATAATGGTATTGTGTAAAGATTGTAACGTATAATGGACACTCAACTTGTCTAGTATGACTTCTCGCAGCACACCCAGATTTTAGGTGGAGGGTTACAGTGGGGAAGGAGGGCAAAACATCAACAATTTAGTGTGGCTACAATCCACATAGATCAAGTATTAGCACATTTCTGAATTGTTTCAAAAGAAAATACAAGAGTAGAAAAGTGCTCCATTTTCTACTTCATGTTATTCTTGGATCCTGATTAGATACTATCTAAGCTAAAAGTGGATAAATGTTGCCAAGACAAATAGACTCCTCTTTAGTATTTCACTATTTCATTATATCCACATGTCAAGTTCCAGAGTGCCATGTCACAGACTGTGATGATTTGACATTACTAATATAAAGTGACACAAAGTAATAAAATACCAAGTATTATAAACTGTACAATAATGAATTGTTGAAAAATTAACCAAGCTTGAATCTGATGCGTCATTCCCACTCCCCAATCCTCACTTCCATTCCTTAGTTGTAGCTGTTATCAAGAGATACACATCTAAGCCCTAGAAGTTACCTTGAATTCTTGCTTGTTTATATTGTTTTAAGCAGATATAATAGAATAAGTTATGATAATTAAATTGGATCCACATGTTCTAAAATCTAGATCATAATTTTATCTTCCATTTTATGCAGCAAACCTTATACAACAAACTGACAAACAAACAGGAATTTAGACACTGAAAGGCAATAACAAAGATCTTATCTAGCTCTTTCCAATTAAAAATACATTTGTGTAATAGGGAATGTAAAACTGGCTTAATGTTAAGAATGTATACTAGTTACTTAAAGACACAGAAGAACCTTTCCTGGATTATCTAGCTTAACCGTTACATAGTGGTTTGATTTGAATTCACTCCAAACACTCATTATAAAAGAAACTATCCTGATCTGTCTTGATAGAAGACTTCGAGTGCAACTCAAAAATAGTCTTCTGATAATGAAATGTATGTAAATATTAGCTAGTTTTGGTCAAGAGGGTGAAAAAGGCTTTTGACCTCGTTGATCCTTGGCTACTGTTATTTTGACCAGAGCATGTCACATAAATTGCTGTATTAAAGATCTTTCCCATTAGTTAGGATAGTTTAAAGATAGTATCATCTTGAGTTAATTATAACTCATCATGGTAGTTCCTTAATACTGTTAAAAGAGTCTGAACATGCACATTGAAGAGTGAAGTAACTCAGATTAAACACAAAAAAGTGAAGAAACCTTTAACTTCTCTTGAAATGGAACTAAGACCTTTAATCCTGGCTAGATGTGAACCTCTTATCGAGTTTCAGAAAAGTTTGGCTTCTTTTCCTAGAATTTTTAGTCCTCACCAGACTTGCAAACACTTGTGAAGGAGTCTGACTCAGTGATACTCCCGACCTCATTTTATATATTCAGAGAGTTCAGCTTGTTTGGCTGTTGAATAGGAAGCTGATGTTCTGGAGGCTGCTCTGAACTATATTCCTACAGCTGTCGAGGTTTTCCCAGTTCCACATTTTCATTTTTGTCATAGCTGAATTCTAGGAAGATGAGTAATGTTGCCACTTGCTGCTTAGCCATAAAGAGCATCTTCCTTGAAAAACTCCTTTGGTGACTGGAAAATTGAATTTCCATCCTTCAGAAAATTCCATTATTTTAAGATTTCTTTCCAAAACACAACAAAAAGGCTAATTTCCTCATAACACCCATGTTCTAAATTATTTCATTACAATAAGGGGGGTGGGGGGAATCAGCCTTGGTGGGATAAATCACAGGACCAAAATATTGATTTTGTATAGTATAGCTTGTTCAAGAAGAACAGGCAGGTGGTGACATCAATGGATAGAGCTCTTCTGCAGTTAATCATTGCTTACTATTTAAACACAGCATCTAGGGTGCATTATAGGATCATTGGTGTCCTGCCCAGTAGTTTTCCAACTAAAACTGGATATGACAAGGTTATATGCTTACTCCACTACTTTTTAATCTATTTCTGAATGATCTAAAACATGGGTTAATGAGGAATCAATTCCACATACCCATGATGCTAAAAGAATCTATCCCTGTCTTGTTTATGCAACAGATGCACTTTTATTGTCAGAATCCTGGATAGGTGTCCAATAGTTACTAGATGCTTTTCAGCAATGTTGTATCTTAAGTAGCTTAGAAATCAACACTGCTAAATCTAAAGTATTGTTTTTTTGGCAGGGGGGGATGAGAGGAGAAAACAAGTATGATGTTTATAAAAAAAATGTTAGAGATGGTATTGTCATTTAAATACGTTGGAGTTTATTTTAATAAAAAAATCTGAACTGGATTAAGCACATAGAAAATGTAAGCAGTAAAGCATAACAAGCCTTGAGCAGAACTTTTACAATAAGACCAGAAGAAGGGTGAGACTGGCAGCACTAAAGGTCTATAGATCTAAGGTAGTGTCCATTTTACAGTATGGGACAGAATTATGGGGTGCAGATGCTATGGTTCATTCAAAACAAGGGGAAAAAAAATTAATAACTTTCAGGGCAGCTTTTATCTAGGGTAAATTCTGTCATTGGGGGAGGCTTATGCAATCTGAAACATGTCTGCTCAGTGTGAGCACTTTAGCTCAATCAAGAACTCTAAATTATTGGATAAAAACAAAAGCATGTACCTCTATCAGATAACCTAAGAGGTGCACTTTAGAAGCCTCTTCTCTTCCAAATTCACACTTATGTAGGTGCTTAAATAATGCGTATATTCTTCTCCAGAAAAATGGTCTGGGAAATAGGATGCCAGTTACTGACCCAGTATTTCCCCTGTACTTAAAACAAGATACACATTTAAGAAATAAGGATATCAGCATGCAGACAGAAATGCAGGCAGTGAGATTCTCTCAAACTTTTCCTTTTTGAGATTAACAAATTACTCTATAGAAACCTATCTATCTGAAGTACAAAACTAAGACGCCATTATAAGACTGTTTCACTCTAATGAGCTATGCAGTTTTGTGGGCAGATGTTGGACCCAATATTACAGACAGGATATGGTCTTGGTGGAAGAATGAGACAGGTGACAAATCACTGTTTGTGGTCTTGCTCGTTCTCTGAAGATATAGGAGGAAAATGGATCTCTGGAACATTTTAAATACTGGGCTAATAAAAAATATGTTTCCTCTCTCACAACCTGTCCTACACTCCCTACTGGCACAAAGTAGTAGGCAACCATTAATCCTTCTGGGTTATGGTGTATGAGAGGTCACCAATGTATATGACTAAATATAGACATTATATAGATAAATATAGATGTGAGAGGTCAGCAATACATGGACTAAATATAGGTATTGGATTTATGACACATTATAACCCACCTAGCATCTGACTCCCCAGATAAATCCCGCACTTCCTACCAGCTATTCTTATTCCCTTTCTCACCCCGTTCATTCTTTGTCTACAGCTATATTCATTCCCACTTTCTCTCCCCCCATCTCTCACCTACTGACCACCTCAATTTACATTTTAACTGACTGGCTTTCTTGCATACATACTGGCCTCTGGCTGCTTTACCACTCCATTCAGGAAGAGCACAGACCATTTGCAGATGCATCCTCAGTCTGACAAAAGGTGTTTGTGCCCAAAAGCTTTCTAAGAAAAATGTTTCCAACCATTTGAGTTGGTCTAATAATAGATACTAGATTTACCCAAAGAACCTTGTCTGCCAGGACCTTAGACACATATGCCTAGGCTAGGGGATGGAGGAGCTACCCAGACCTCCCTTCCCCATCTAGACCATCGAGACAGCATCCAGTGGCCAGACCAAGTCTGGACGTTTGGTGCCTCAATTGATGTACTTATATGCACATCTGGGAACCAAACCCAGGTTTCCTGTGTGGCAGACAAGGATTCTACCACAGAATCACAACAGCAAGTAAATTTGGATAAAGAATAAGTCACAAAATCAAATATTTTTCCCTATTTTTAATTGTTTTATTCTATTTTATATTGCTTCATTTTATCACCATATACTATGTTCTTTTTACATTTGTTTAAATTGGCAAAATGTGTAATTTAACTGTATGTTTTTACCAAAAACCAGACATGTTATTACATTATTTTATTATTACATAATGTTATTGTAAATATTATTGTATTGTTTTAGCAAAAGCTGGAAAGAAAATGAAATTACAGACAATGAAAAAAGAATAGGCAGAGGTTCAACTTGCATATCAAAAATATGTATACCTACTCCAAAGTTTAGTAAGAAGCAAATAGCAGTCTTCTTGAATGTCTCTGAGGGAAGATAAAAAAGATAAGCATAAGAAGCATGTCATACTAGGGTTCCCATGACAAATGGAAGAAGTTGATTAAGCTTTTCTTGAGCAACTAACTGAGGCACCCAAAGGAATTGGTGGTAATGGGGCATATCATTTTCCCAGATATGTACTGTAAAATCAGCATAGGAGGGCCCAAACAGTTCAGAGTTTTTGGAATGTGTTGGGAGAAATGTTTTGTTTCATTAGCTGGAGGAAGTTATTAGGGAGCAACTATTTTAGCTTGGATACTAACTAATAGGAAGAGACTAAAGAAACCAAAGGTGGAAGTGAATTTAGGTGAAACTGGTCATAAAACAGTAAGAGTTATGATTCTCAGGAAAGGAGAAAGTGACTGCAGCAGAACAAGGACAAAGGACTTCAAATGGAGACTTCAACAAACTCAGGAAATTGGTAGATGGGTCTCTTGAGACGGTAGTCTAAGAGAAGGAGTTCATTAGAGCTAGCAATTACTGAAAGAAACTATTTTAAAAGGACAATGGCCAACTATCCTGTTGTGGAAGAAAGATAGAAAATATAGTGATAGACCAGTATGGCTACATCAACAGTTCTCGGATGACCTAAAATTCATAATAACATTATAAAAATGGAAGCAAGGTTATATAACAAAGAATGAGTATAAGGAAACGTGGGGGGATAAAGTACATGATGATCAGGAATAAAACGATTAAATCAGAAAGAAAAAGGCACAAAATAAATTATAAGTTTCAAGGGACAAAAAAGTCTTCAAGAAAGGGTTCTGAAAATGATAAGAAGTACGAGGAAGACAAAGGAGAGTTAAGGTTCATACATCATTAGCAAAGGAGGAAAAAAGCAGGTAACAGAGAAGAATGAAGGATCCAATTGCTTCAATAATACAGCCATGCTCACACAGTTAATTGTGATATGATACTTAGTATAAGCAATTTTAACAACAGGACAAGGACACAATATGACAAGAACAGGTTAAAGAATATTTAGATTGGCTGAAGTACATAGCATTGTCAGGAACTAATGAAATTCACCCTGATGTACTTAAAGCAATCTACCAAAAGCAATTGCAGAACCCCTCTTAGGTTTTTCTGAAACTTCATGAAGATAAACTTTAAAAAGGGGGAGGAGGAGAAATTGGGAAACTACATACTAACTTCAATAACTATAATGATTCTAGAGAAAATTATTTAAACAATAATTGTATAACTCACTAAAAGACAAGGTAATAAAAAAGCAACATGCATTCATTAATTAAAAAACGTGTCAAAGATTTTATTGATCAGCAGAACTTGTTAATTTGCACTCAAATGTATTTTTTAAAAGATTGAGTAGCTCCCTGAATTACTAATGTTGATTTTTAACAAACCTTGGAATATGGAAGAAGCACTAGCAGGACTGGAAAAAAAATAATGTTGTGCTAGCATTTAAAATGGAATGATACAATTTAAAGAAGTCAGCTTACCGTAACTCCTGGGTAAAATCATGGAAGGTCAAAAATGACATTAAATCAAGAAATCAAAACATGGCAGCATAATTAACAACAATCAATATTATTTCCTAGAAGTATAGGTCGATCCAGATTTCATATATTTTCTTATACAATTATGAATTTGGTTGGTAAGATAACTAATCTATGAAGATTCTGTAAGAAATATGCTTTAGTCTCCTATGATATTCTGATTTAAAATATGGTACTATTCAAAATCAATGTATCCAATATTAAATTTAATAGAAGCCGGTAAATGTATATAATAAAATTATTGTAAATGGAAAAGCTGTCATACACAGGAGTGTATCTAGTGAGCACAACACAAGACTGTTCTTGACTTGGTGCTATTCAATATACTTATTAACGATCTGGAAGAAGATATAAAATCAATGTTTACATTTGACACAAATTGGAGTGCTGCAAGTTATTTCTAAGTCAATTTTGGTAAAATGGGTTCATCTGAACATTTGTTTTAATAGAGACAAGTACAAGGTCATACTATATAAAGTAGATCATGCTTAGAAGATGGAAGAAATAGCTGAACATGAGCTCCCAGGATAAAATTGTAGCCAAGAGGTCAAATACAAACCTTGGATATATAATCAGAAGAGTTAGAGTAGAGTGGTGGCATTATATCTGTATGTGGCAGTGTCACTGTGCCAGCCTGGAAGGGTGCAGATACTAATATTTTGTTCCCCAATGAGATTCTGCTTCCTGCCTAAGCTGTCTCCTGCCACAATGTTGATGTAAAAAAAAGAAAGGAGAATAGGTCCCATCAGGAAGTGATACTTTGCTTGGAGAAAAAGGTTTGTTCAGCTAGATTCTTCTAGCACCAAAAGAAAAACCTGCTGGCTTGACCCTTTATGGGGTCTATAATGGGAGTTCTTCCATGCCTACCCTCCTGCCTCTCGCCTATGTATAACAGTCTGTATATAAACTCTGGCTCTGTTGTTGGGTGGGCACTGGGCTATTAAACTTTGCCTAGAAAAGGTCCCTAGGCGAGGGCCCTGGGTTTTATGCCAGGAATCTCTGTAGTCCATCCTCTATGAAAATCAAGAAATGTGGGCAGTTTAGCTGCTTCTCACCCATTTCCAGTTTGGGTCCCATCATTCACTATCCAGGGCCCTTTCTTTTCAGTTCTGGCATCTTCTTGTATCTGCCCACCAGGGACTCCAGCCCATCAGAGACAGCATCTTCCTTCCAGCTGCCGCTTGGCATTCACAATGAGGAACCCACATGCCACAGGTCACAGCTGGAGGGCTTCCAGCTATCCAGAACAGGGGATTCCCCTAGCCATGCCTTCCTCTGCCGATTGCCCTGCAATTCTGCCTGACAGATCCAGGCAGCCGGAAGTGCTAGCCCAGCACCACAGCACCTGAGGCTCCCACTGTCTTTGCAGTAGCTGGGGAGAGCTTCCACCGCTGTGCCGGTTAGGGGAAGGGTATGACTAGGGGTTTTCCTCCTCCTGCCTCATTCACTGTGCCAGAACCAGCTACAGATGGTAGTGACTGTTACTTGAATACTGTATCTATTTCTGAGGGCCATACTTCAGAAAGGATGTCAAAAACTGGGAGATCAGAACAAAATCTATTAGAATTATCTGAGTCTGAAAAATATTTCTTACGGAAGGACTACAAGGAGCTCAGTCTCTTAGTAGTGCTCAACTTTTTGGCCCTGTGGGCCAGATGGGTAGTGTGGAACCCATCTGTGGGTGAAATTGAGCCCAGCACCAGCCCCTCTCTGCCAAGATTGGACCTTGGGAGCCTGGCACTACCCACTTCTGCCCTCACATGCTGGAACTGGGTCCCAGTGGCCCAGGACCACCACCTCTCACTCCCTGCAAACTGGGATTGAGTGTTTGGGGGCCATCACCACCTCCCCCTCCTTCCCCCCTTGTACCAGGATTAGGTCCCAGGGTGCTGGGTTTGGGCCCTGAGGCCCAGTGCCACCCTGTCTGGCCATCAGCATCTGTAGATTTCGCAATAGGGGAGCAGTGCCACCACTTCCCCGCTGCCAAATTTCTGGACTGATGGGGTGTGCTGCAGGCGAGATGACAGATCTAGATACCAGAGCTTAAGAACCCCTGTCTTAGATTATCGAAGAGAAGGATAAGATCAGGAGACATCAGCTGCTGTCAGGAATCCAGGAATGTTTCATGGGAACTTGCTGATACACAGAAAGGTGATCAAATCTGAGATGTATCAGGTGAAATATTTTGGGTTAAAAAATTTATAATTATCTTTCACTGGAAAATTTCCAGAAAGCGTTAATTGAGATCCTTGTCTTTGGTTGTATTGATCTAATGGTTAGTTACACTATCTAGAAACTTTGAATTTTATTTCTAGTCTGAACTGGTCTAGTATCAGTTTCCAACCAGTAACAACTGCACAGTAACAACTGCACAGCTGCAGCACATGTAGACCTGTCCAGTGTTTCTGAACTGATCGCCCCCCAACAGATTTGTTTTCATTTTCTTGGTTTAAGTCAGGACCCTAAAAGATATAGTTTAGCTCAATTAAAATTTTGCAGCAGCTATTAGATGAAGTTTGTTTTTTGGTGCTTTTATATATGACGTGTTTGACTTGAACATAAGTCCATTACTGGCCTTCAAAACTGTTAGTTTATCAGAAATAGTTTACTATACTGGTGATTGGAAGTTACCTAATAATAATCTAATTATTTACTGGACAAATTTGACATGGAAACTGAGAGAGAGTATGAATATACCTCAAATGTCATGTTTTAATTTTATTTTAGAATACGTTACTGCTATCTATCTCACTAGATTCTAGCAAATAATATTCAAATATCCATTGTTTACACAAAAGAATCAGCATCCTTACTCATTTTAGCTTGTTTTGAACCTGGCCAAACCACAAGAACTGAAATTTTACTGCAGGGACCAAAGAAGTATTTACTAATCACATTACTTAAATAGCATAGTGCCTGCAGATAAGGTTCTAAGCCTTTTGCATATACTATTGCATAAAAAGAAGCCTTAGCTTCTTATATGATTTCTCTCATACAGCTTTGAATTTAGAGATGTGTACATTTCAAGATAAAATATTACATTACTCTTAAGCTCCAATTTAAAACAAGCTTGGCTTCTTGTATTAGTAATCTTACTTATCGAGCAACCAATAATTCTTACTTTTCAAATGTTGATGCTGTTTTCTGGGCTGTTTTTACCAAGGTTATTCTTTTTTTAAAAAAGGTAAAGAGTCGGTGGTTCTAGAGAAAATCTATAAAGAATCTTTTTTAGGAAGGAAAACCACAAGTTGTTAATTTGTTTAAGGAATTGGCTACAACTATGTCCCGTTGCTAAAATACATTATTTTTAGAGGGCAAAAATCTATTATGATTCATCCCACATATTTCACTATCCCCAAATCTCCATATATATTTTTCTTTCTGTAATTTCTCTTTCCTTCTGCCAAAAAATAGTGTCACTGAAATATTATAGTAATAATCTAGATGAGACATGCCGTATGCAGTGAATATGGGTCATGCCATATTCCATGGGACTATACAGAAATACCAGTGTATCTGAAATGCAATTTCATCACCCACTATAGCATAATACTATTAAAAAAGTACCTCAGTACATTTCTCTGCTTATGATGATTGCCATCAAGACTTGCACACTAGCAAGCACTCTGGGAAGCTTTGTGTTTTAAAAAGGCATGGTAATTCCTCATGTTTCTAGGCAGGCAAAGGCAGTATGTATAATTCACTAGTGAATGTGTGATAACTAATTTGCAGAGAATCTGAATCTGTTACAGCCTTGACTAGAAAGTACTGGCTGTTTAACTCAGCTTAGGAGTTGACCTCTGCAATTGTCCAGTTCAGTTTTTGGTGTAGTAGCACTTTTGTGCTGACCAGTGGGTTAACGTGCTTGCTGCAACGTGCTTCAGGTTTAGCATACCCTTTCTAGAACAAAGAGGAATAGGAAGTCTCTTACTCCTCATCTTCTTTTAGATGGTAAGTGCTCCTTGGGTCAATAACATGAAGCAGTCCCCGTCCTGAGGGACTTGAAGGTGATATGTTGATAGCTGGCCACACTAAGATGTTAGAGGAAGGATTTATATGCTCGTCCCCTTTGAAATTAATGCCGAGGTCAGCCAAAACCTAGCCCTGAAGTTGTCCAATGACAATGACAAATGCACAATGACAAATGTTCTATCCTTGGCAGTCTCTGAGTTTATGGCCATGTACAGGGGTTCGGTTTCTACCAGAAGAATTACTGCTCTCCTCATAGGAACTAAAAGCGTACAAGCTTTTGTTAAATTTCTCCTGCAGAAAACATACCTGATTTGGGAGAAAGAGCTTCCTCATTGAATGAGAACTATCTGCCTGTGCAAGAGTTTCTCGCATACCAATAAACAGCTGTATGTAGCCAGTGCAATTCTCCAGTGTACTAGGACATGTTAAAGCAGCTAGGAAATGCTCCCCATGCCTTCCTGAGACTGGGGTCAGCCCAGTCTGGAGAAGGCACAGTGATAGGTAGCAACTTGACTACTCCCAAGACCAGAACTATCCCTTTTTATCCCTCAGACTGGGGACCCACACTTTGGGAAACATTGTCCCACTGCTCCTTCTCCTCCCAGACACCAAGAAGGATGGAGCAACTGTCCACAGATCTCCATCCATTCCCCAGACAGGAGTGTCTGAGTTTAAAAAGGGAGAGGAGCCCTCTTTAAATGAGCACATGCATCTAAGGATGGGGGAGCTCCTCTGTCCCTAGCCAGACTTTGGCGGGGTACAATGAGCCTCTCTCCACTGTGCTTATGGCAACCGGGGATCTTAAGAAATGAGCTCCAAGCCCACTTTCTGAAGGTTTGGGGGTACTCTAAGCCCAAATCAGGGAAAGGCTCCCCAGTGTTGGGCTCGTTGCACCCCAACTTTTAAAAAGATATTTCAGTCTGGGGAACAGGCAGGGAACATTGCCCCAGTGCTCTCTCCCCTCCCTTCAACCAGACTGGGTTGAACCTCAGAAATTTCTACTGCTAGAAATGAATGTCTGTTCATGCCCTATTTCCTTACATGTTAAGAAAAAAGAAACCCTGGTGATGCCCTATACTTACAGTATTTTTCTTACAGGAAACTTCGTGGTTGCTTACACTTTAATTTAGTATTTATAGTGCTTGCAAGTTTACTTGATTAAACCTGTTAAGATGACAATGTAGGTCAAAAACAGAACACTCACAGGAATTTGGAGGGTTCCATTTCATTCCAGTCCCACTACTGACTTCTCTCCATAAACTAATGTGTTAATTGTTTTTATTGGATATACAGTATCTCTCCATTTTCAGGATTACATGGTGATGGCCTCAAGCTAAGGCTCTCTGTAAAAACAAGAAACAGTGTTCTGTAGTAAGTTGCATATTCACTCTCAGAAGAATGGATGTAATCACTAGTGCAATGCTTGTTCTAACAGCTATAAACAGCATGTAATGTACAGTTAGTACAGTGGACAGTCTAGTCATGATTATTAATAGTAGGCAGAAATCCTGTTCTCTTTTCCTACTAGCAAATTCAACCAAAGAAAAATTGTAATGGCCTGTGTAGCTACTCAAGAATCCTATAATGTACACCGCATACAACTAGCTTTTTGTGATCTTACTAAAATTTAAAATTTAAAAATTGTAAGATCATCCAACCACTTCAGAATGTGACTCTTCTTGGGCATGTCTACACATGCATTTATTGTGCAGTAAGTTACCGCGCAATAAGTGGTTTTTAGACTAGCATCTACATGTGTAGGCTTTACAGTGCTGTAACACTGTGTGTGCACTGACTTGGGAGTAAAATTAATCCCAAGTCAGTCCACACAAACAGTTACTGTGCAGTAAGGTATACTGTACAGTAAGGTCTCTACACATGCCTTACTGTGCAGTAACTACTTGGAAGAAAATTTGCACCCATTGCAGGTAGCAAAATTTACTCCCGAGTCGATGTAAGTCACCATAGTTACTGCACAGTGCGGGCGTGCACGTGTAGACGCACACCCCTACTGCACAGTATTTTTCAGTTACTGTGCAGTAACCTAAGTTACCATCCAAGCACCACCCAAGCAAGATGGGTGACAAATACAAGGAGTGCCCAGGTAAGAAACAGGGGTCCAAACAGTCTCGCAAATCAGGGGGTGGCACACGCTGCTAGGCAAGGCCTTAAATGCCTATATACCAAAGCTCATAGTATGGGGAACAAACAGGAGGAACTTGCCCTCAGAATAGCCAGTTCAAATCCAGACATAATAGGGCTTACAGAAACTTAGTGGGATTTATCCCACAACTGGGCACTTAGCATTAGGGGCTATAGGCTTTACAGGCAGGATAGAGAAGGAAGGAAAGGTTGGGGTCTGGCACTCTATGTCAAGGAGCAATACACATCCTCTTTCAGCAAAATGGGGTCAGAGGCGCAAGTGGAAGTGCTCTGGATCAAGATACAAGGGGGCCACGGGGAGAGGGATCTAACGGTGGGGGTCTACTACAGACCCCCCAACCAAGGGGAGCTGGATCGGGAATTTTTGGGCCAGCTTGCACAGGCACTTAAGGCGAAGGATGTAGTTGTCATGGGTGATATAAATTACCTGGACATCTGCTGGGAGGAACAGTCAGCCAGGTCAGACCGTTCCAGGAGGTTCCTGGCCGAGATACAGGACCTCCACTTAATTCAGGAGGTGCA